>NC_048432.1:3455809-3802090 GCF_004353265.1 Vitis riparia | reverse complement strand
TTAGAGGATTATTATAGTCTATTGGTCATATTGAAATGGAAGTAATATGGTAATCAATATTTCTATGTCATTTGAAGAAATATAATAAGAGGGAACTGTAATGACCGGGTATTTTATGACACGTTAGCAATTTTAGTTTGAAAAGTCTTATTTTGTGTAATGGTTGAAAAGTCAAAAAGAAAAGTGTTTGGAGAACACGTGTCATTTCGGATTGGTGAATTTCGTTTTATTGTGTCAGTCAATTAAATGAGTTGAAAATTTTATGCCATGTCAGCCTTAGGATAGAAAATTTCTTAGGATTTTAGAAATTGGAAATTTCCGGGAACGAAAAACGAAAACGAAAATGAAAAATAAATAAATTAAGATTAATTAGAATTAATTAAGAAAAATAAATAAATCAATTAAATTAAATTGATGAATAATAAAATTAAGAAAAACTAGTTTTAGATTGGTAGTAATAAATAAATTTGTGTGTTAAAAAAAAATGAATTGGAAATAAATAAAACAATTAGAATAAACAAAAGAAAAGAAAATAAAAGAAATAAAATAAATATATGCAATGGGCTTTGAATATTGGTTGTAAGATAATGGGTTGTAAAAGAAAATAATCATAATAATAATGGATTGGGCTTAGATTTTGAGTTGGGCTTGGATGTGGGCTCAAGTGGCCGGTGGCTTTTGAAAGCCATGTGAAGTGGGCTGGTGGCTTTTAAAAGCCAAGTGGGTTGTTTAAAAAAAAAAAAGGGGGAAAAGGAGGAGTTTTGAAACGGCCAGAACGCGGGGAGAAGGAAAGGAATAGTGGCTGTGGAATTAGGGCACTCGCCGGATCTTTGACCGGCCGTTTGGACGGCCAAACGATCTCCGTTTCGGCCCAAATTCGGAGGAAGTACTCTATTCGACTAGAGGAACAAGCCCCTACGGTGGCTGATTTCGTTTTTAACGGCCAGATTCTCAGATTTGTGGTAGGGGACCCTAACCCTAAAACTTAAATTTTTATGTTTTCCCTTGAGAAAAAAATTCTAAATATTGTCATTATGAGTTAATTAGGAATTATAGGTGTTGTATGAATTTTTCTAGAATATTTGGAATTTGTTTGGAATTTTAGAATTTCGGGGAATTGATTTGATTGATAATTAATTGTTTTGAAATGTTAAAAATTATTAGATGGGTTGGAAAATTCCAAATTTTGGGTTAGATTTCAAATATAATGATTTGTGAATTTTTAGGCATTGGTTAGAATATTTTCGAAAATTTTAGGGTAAAAAGTTAGTTAATTTCGGATGTTAGAAATTATTATAATGGTTGAAAATTTTTGTAAGTGTGGTAAATTTTCAAGATTTTGATACGCAAATTTTTGAATATTTGTTTGAGATATTATCGGAAACTTTAATGTGTGAAATTATTTTATTGGATTATTGGGAAATGTTGAGATTGTTGAATTATTGAGGAACATTGGAATTATGGCATTCATGTGCATCATGGTTATGTGAAATAAATAAATAAAATTATGAAGATTGTGAAAAGTGTATGAAATGGAAAAAAAATGAAATAGAGATGAGAAGTGAAAGCCCGTGTGGGGCGAATTAAGAAGGGAGAGAGATCCCTAGGGTGAAAGACCCAAAAGTTACCCCGGGAAGACTCCGAATGGGGAGTGTATTTGGGTGCGGACGCGTATCCTTCGGTGAAAGCCGAGAACAATAGTGCATTGTATGACTGTGTGTCACACGTTCATGTGCATTCATGTAATTGTTGAATATTATGAGATTGTGTATAATATTATATATTACACTATGTGATTGATTGATACTGTTGAATTGTTCCTTTTGTGTTGAAGTGTCCTTTTCGTATTCTTTGAAACTTAGTAATCCCCTTAACCCCTTGGGTGTTAGGCACCCTACTGAGCAATGTGGAAATGCTCACCCCTTCCTTGTTATACCTTTTTAGATGCAGATATCTCTCATGAGGATCCACAGGTGGGCAGGGAGGACTTCAGGATGCTCCTGGAGCGGCCTAGTGGAGTGTGGCATTTTTTTGTTATTGTGTTTCTTTTTGGATTTTTGGGATTGTTTTAGTAATTATGACTCATGGATTTGTTATGAAGCTTTATTTTGATAAATTTGTTAATTGGGAACTTTTATTTTGGATTATAATGAGTATTTATTTAATCTTGTTGTTTTGAGTAGTTTTGAGATATTATAGTTTATGAGAATTCTAGTGGGATGTATGAAAAAAAAAAAAAATCCAGAGTGTTTTGGTTGACTGCCAACGTGGAATAGGAGAAACCCTTAGGGTCAAACCTTTGACCTGGGGTCACGGGTCAAATTTTGGGTTGTCCGGAATTTGGGTCGTGACAGCGTGGTATCAGAGCCAAGGTTGCAATAATACCTTGGGGTCAATGTTTGTGGGTGTTTATGTGTGTTGTAATGTTATGATTTTTGTATGTGTTAATTAACAAGTTGATGATTAATTGAATCATGTATTGTGAGTGTATGACAGTGAAAGTTTTGATAATTGTTGAGGTTGTTAAGTGTGTATATGTGAAATTTATTTTTGCTCACCTTAGTAATGTGATTGAATTAGGGTTTGTTAAACTTGAAATGGCGGGAAGGACCAGAGGAGGAAGATCAGAGAGGAATGAGGAGTTGGAGACGGTAAGAGAAGAACTCCGAGAAGTAAGAAGAGAGCTGAGAGAAACTGTTGAATTGATGAGAGGCCAGGGTTCCAGGAGAGCAGGAGGTACCCAGGGCCATGAGGATTCAGGCCACTCACATAGGAGGAGCCGCACTGAGAGGCCAGTAATGAACCAAATGGAAGCAATGAAGAGGTTCATGGTGATGCAGCCTCCATCTTTTAATGGAGAGCCCAGTGCTGAAGCAGCTGAGCATTGGTTGAGGAGGATGAGAAGAATTCTGGTGGGACTGGACATACCTGAGGAAAGAAGGGTAGGTTTGGCAACATATATGCTTGTGGGCAAAGCTGATTTCTGGTGGGAATCAATGAAAAGGGTGTATGACACTGAGGTTATGACCTGGGAAGAATTTGAGAGAATCTTCCTAGGCAAGTATTTTGGGGAAGTGGCTAAGCATGCCAAGAGGATGGAGTTTGAGTACCTCATCCAAGGAACCATGTCGGTTCTGGAGTATGAGTCACGTTTCTCAGAGTTGTCTCGTTTTGCTTTGGGGATGATCAGTGAGGAAGGAGAAAAGGCTAGGAGGTTCCAGCAGGGGTTGAGGCCTGCTATTAGGAACAGATTAGTCCCACTGGCAATAAGGGATTATTCTGAGTTGGTTAAGAGGGCTTTGTTGGTGGAGCAGGACATTGACGAAACCAACCAAATTCGAGAGCAAAAGGGGGACAGAAAAGGGAAACAGAGAATGGGGGAAAGTTCCCAGGGGCCACAGCAGAGGCAGAGGACTCAGCAGTTTGAGAGGCGTCCCTCGTCTTATGCAGGAGGGGGGCAGATTACTCAGAGGGCGGCTGCTAATAGAGTATGTTATGGTTGTGGAGCAGGAGACCATTTATGGAGGGCTTGCCCATTGCGAGGCACACAGCAGGCCCGACCTCAGTCTCAGGGAAGTTCTCAGCAACAGTCAGTAGTGCCTTTCCGGCCCCCTCAGTTTCAGTTGCCTTACTATCAGATGCCACAATTACCCCCAGCAGCGCAGGGCGGCTGCTGATAGAGTATGTTATGGTTGTGGAGCAGGAGACCATTTATGGAGGGCTTGCCCATTGCGAGGCACACAGCAGGCTCGACCTCAGTCTCAGGGAAGTTCTCAGCAACAGTCAGTAGTGCCTTTCCGGCCCCCTCAGTTTCAGTTGCCTTACTATCAGATGCCACAATTACCCCCAGCAACGTAGGGAACCAGGACAACTACCACGAGTCAGACTCGCTCTTCTCAGGGGTCGAATGCTAGAGGTAGGGGAAGACAGACAGCTGAGAGAGTTTTTGCCTTAACCCCAACAGAGCCAGAGGAGGACGCCCTTTTGGTGGAAGGTATGATTTTGGTATATAGTACTTGGGTGCGTGTTTTGTTTGATACTGGTGCAACTCATTCTTTCATTTCTGCATCTTGTGCTAATGCATTGGGGTTGAAATCGGAAAGGGTAGAGAATTTGTTACTTATTGAGTCCCCTATGGGTACGAACTCTAGAGTTGATAGAATATGCAAGGGGTGTGTTATTACCTTGGCAGATAGAGCACTAAATGTGGATTTGAGGATTTTGGATATGACTGGGTATGATGTTATCTTGGGAATGGATTGGTTGACAGTGTATAGAGCGATTATTGATTGTCATCGCCGCAGGATAATATTTTGTCTGCCAGAGGGATTTGAGGTTTGCTTTGTTGGAGGGAAGTGTGTTAGTTTGCCTTTTTCGCAGTCCGATCCGTGTTATCAGTATGTGTTGAGGAAGGGATCAATAAATTTCTTAGCTTGCCTTCGTGGTAAAGAGAAAGCCCAGAAGGACATTACAGAAATTCCAGTGGTGAGGAAGTTTCAGGATGTATTCCCAGATGAGTTACCAGGTTTACCACCGCATAGAGAGTTTGATTTCTCTATTGAAGTATACCCAGGAACTGATCCTATTTCAGTATCCCCTTATAGGATGGCCTCTCTTGAGTTGAAAGAATTGAAAACTCAGTTAGATGAATTGTTGAGTAAGGGTTTTATTCGTCCAAGTACATCACCATGGGGAGCCCCAGTGTTGTTTGTGAAGAAGAAGGATGGCACACTAAGGTTATGTATTGACTATAGGAAGTTGAATAGAGTTACTGTGAAGAACAAGTATCCTCTTCCAAGGATAGATGACTTGTTTGATCAGTTGAAGGGTGCAAAGTATTTTAGTAAGATTGACTTGAGAACTGGGTATCATCAATTAAGGGTTAGGGAAGAAGATGTTTCTAAAACTGCTTTTAGAACAAGATATGACCATTATGAGTTCTTAGTCATGCCTTTTGGGTTAACTAATGCCCCCGCTGCTTTCATGGATTTAATGAATAGAGTATTTCGTGCTTACTTGGATCAGTTTGTGATTGTCTTTGTGGATGACATCTTGATCTACTCCAGGAGTTTGGAGGAGCATAAGCAGCATTTGGTGACCACCCTTAGAACTTTGAGAAGGCATCAGTTGTATGGGAAGTTGGACAAAAGTGAGTTTTGGCTTACTGAAGTGAACTTCTTAGGCCATGTGGTTTCTGAGGCAGGAATAGCAGTAGACCATTCAAAGGTGGAAGCTGTACAGGAGTGGCAAAGACCTACTAATGTATTTGAGGTTAGAAGTTTCTTGGGGTTGGCTGGATATTATAGGAGGTTTGTGGAAGACTTCTCTAGAATTGCAGCACCAATGACTCGGTTGACTAGAAAAGGGGTGAAGTTTGATTGGAATGAGGAGTGTGAGAATGCTTTCCAAGAGTTGAAGCGGAAATTGACCACTGCTCCAGTGTTAACTGCTCCTATTAGTGGAGAGTTGTTTACAATTTATTGTGATGCTTCCACAGTGGGGCTAGGGTGTGTGCTAATGCAGCAAGGCAAGGTGGTAGCTTATGCCTCAAGACAGTTAAAGCAACATGAGCGGAATTATCCAACACATGATTTGGAGCTTGCAGCAGTGGTGTTTGCCCTTAAGACTTGGAGACACTATTTGTATGGAGAGAAGTTTGAGGTGTACTCTGATCACAAGAGTTTGAAATATATTTTCACTCAAAAGGATCTGAACTCTAGGCAAAGGAGATGGATGGAGACATTGGAAGATTATGATTTTGCTCTTCATTACCATCCAGGAAAGGCAAATGTTGTAGCAGATGCCTTGAGTAGGAAGAGTGTTGGCCAGTTGTCTAGCTTGGAGTTGAGAGAGTTTGAGATGCATGCAGTTATTGAGGATTTTGAATTATGTCTTGGTTTGGAAGGGCATGGTCCATGCTTATACAGTATATCAGCTAGACCAATGGTTATCTAGAGAATAGTGGAAGGCCAAGTTCATGATGAGTTTTTAGAAAAGGTTAAAGCCCAATTGGTAGCAGGTGAAATAGATGAAAATTGGTCTATGTATGAAGATGGGAGTGTGAGGTTCAAAGGGAGATTGTGTGTGCCAAAAGATGTGGAGTTGAGAAATGAACTTCTAGCAGATGCTCATAGGGCGAAGTATACCATCCACCCTGGGAATACCAAGATGTATCAAGACTTAAAGAGACAGTTTTGGTGGAGTGGGATGAAGAGAGATATTGCTCAATTTGTAGCTAATTGTCAGATTTGTCAGCAAGTGAAGGCTGAACACCAGAGGCCTGCAGGGTTGTTGCAACCTTTACCTATACCTGAGTGGAAGTGGGATAATATCACTATGGACTTTGTGATAGGGTTGCCAAGAACTAGAAGCAAGAAAAATGGGGTTTGGGTGATTGTGGATCGTCTTACTAAGTCAGCCCATTTTCTAGCCATGAAAACTACTGATTCCATGAACTCTTTGGCTAAGTTGTATATACAGGAGATTGTGAGATTGCATGGGATACCTGTATCTATAGTGTCTGACAGGGACCCTAAGTTTACTTCTCAGTTTTGGCAGAGTTTACAAAGGGCTTTGGGCACCCAACTGAATTTTAGCACCGTTTTTCACCCTCAGACAGATGGTCAATCAGAAAGAGTGATCCAGATCTTAGAAGACATGTTAAGAGCTTGTGTTTTGGATTTTGGAGGAAATTGGGCAGATTACTTACCTTTGGCAGAGTTTGCTTATAACAATAGTTACCAATCTAGTATTGGCATGGCACCTTATGAAGCACTCTATGGGAGACCTTGTAGATCGCCCTTGTGTTGGATAGAGATGGGTGAGAGTCGTTTGTTGGGACCTGAGATTGTCCAAGAGACTACAGAGAAGATACAACTCATCAAGGAAAAACTTAAGACTGCCCAAGATAGACAGAAAAGTTAAGCAGACAAAAGGAGAAGGCCCTTGGAGTTTGAGGAAGGGGATTGGGTGTTTGTAAAAGTGTCCCCTCGAAGAGGCATATTTCGATTTGGGAAGAAGGGGAAGTTAGCCCCTAGGTTTGTGGGACCATTTCAGATTGATAAGAGAGTTGGCCCAGTGGCATACAAGTTAATTTTGCCTCAATAGTTGTCCCTTGTGCATGATGTTTTCCATGTGTCAATGCTAAGGAAGTGTACTCCAGATCCAACTTGGGTAGTGGACTTGCAAGATGTTCAGATTAGTGAAAATACTTCTTATGTGGAGGAACCTTTACGAATTCTGGAAGTTGGAGAGCATAAGTTCAGGAACAAGGTGATTCCTGCAGTCAAAGTGTGGTGGCAACACCATGGGATAGAAGAAGCCACTTGGGAACCTGAGGAAGAAATGAGACGACACTATCCGCAACTCTGCTATGAATTTTAAGGTAAGCTGGTTTAAATTTTGGGACGAAATTTCTTTTAGGGGGGTAGGATGTAATGACCGGGTATTTTATGACACGTTAGCAATTTTAGTTTGAAAAGTCTTATTTTGTGTAATGGTTGAAAAGTCAAAAAGAAAAGTGTTTGGAGAACACGTGTCAATTTCGGATTGGTGAATTTCGTTTTATTGTGTCGGTCAATTAAATGAGTTGAAAATTTTATGCCATGTCAGCCTTAGGATAGAAAATTTCTTAGGATTTTAGAAATTGGAAATTTCCGGGAACGAAAAACGAAAACGAAAATGAAAAATAAATAAATTAAGATTAATTAGAATTAATTAAGAAAAATAAATAAATCAATTAAATTAAATTGATGAATAATAAAATTAAGAAAAACTAGTTTTAGATTGGTAGTAATAAATAAATTTGTGTGTTAAAAAAAATGAATTGGAAATAAAATAAAACAATTAGAATAAACAAAAGAAAAGAAAATAAAAGAAATAAAATAAATATATGCAATGGGCTTTGAATATTGGTTGTAAGATAATGGGTTGTAAAAGATAATAATAATAATAATAATGGATTGGGCTTAGATTTTGAGTTGGGCTTGGATGTGGGCTCAAGTGGCTGGTGGCTTTTGAAAGCCATGTGAAGTGGGCTGGTGGCTTTTAAAAGCCAAGTGGGTTGTTTAAAAAAAAAAGGGGGGGAAAAGGAGGAGTTTTGAAACGGCCAGAACGCGGGGAGAAGAAGGAAAGGAATAGTGGCTGTGGAATTAGGGCACTCGCCGGATCTTTGACCGGCCGTTTGGACGGCCAAACGATCTCCGTTTCGGCCCAAATTCGGAGGAAGTACTCTATTCGACTAGAGGAACAAGCCTACGGTGGCTGATTTCGTTTTTAACGGCCAGATTCTCAGATTTGTGGTAGGGGACCCTAACCCTAAAACTTAAATTTTTATGTTTTTCCCTTGAGAAAAAAATTCTAAATATTGTCATTATGAGTTAATTAGGAATTATAGGTGTTGTATGAATTTTTCTAGAATATTTGGAATTTGTTTGGAATTTTTAGAATTTCGGGAAATTGATTTTGATTGATAATTAATTGTTTTGAAATGTTAAAAATTATTAGATGGGTTGGAAAATTCCAAATTTTGGGTTAGATTTCAAATATAATGATTTGTGAATTTTTAGGCATTGGTTAGAATATTTTCGAAAATTTTAGGGTAAAAAGTTAGTTAATTTCGGATGTTAGAAATTATTATAATGGTTGAAAATTTTTGTAAGTGTGGTAAATTTTCAAGATTTTTGATACGCAAATTTTTGAATATTTGTTTGAGATATTATCGGAAACTTTAATGTGTGAAATTATTTTATTGGATTATTGGGAAATGTTGAGATTGTTGAATTATTGAGGAACATTGGAATTATGGCATTCATGTGCATCATGGTTATGTGAAATAAATAAATAAAATTATGAAGATTGTGAAAAGTGTATGAAATGGAAAAAAATGAAATAGAGATGAGAAGTGGAAGCCCGTGTGGGGCGAATTAAGAAGGAAGAGAGATCCCTAGGGTGAAAGACCCAAAAGTTACCCCGGGAAGACTCCGAATGGGGAGTGTATTTGGGTGCGGACGCGTATCCTTCGGTGAAAGCCCGAGAACAATAGTGCATTGTATGACTGTGTGTCACACGTTCATGTGCATTCATGTAATTGTTGAATATTATGAGATTGTGTATAATATTATATATTACACTATGTGATTGATTGATACTGTTGAATTGTTCCTTTTGTGTTGAAGTGTCCTTTTCGTATTCTTTGAAACTTAGTAATCCCCTTAACCCCTTGGGTGTTAGGCACCCTACTGAGCAATGTGGAAATGCTCACCCCTTCCTTGTTATACCTTTTTAGATGCAGATATCTCTCATGAGGATCCACAGGTGGGGCAGGGAGGACTTCAGGATGCTCCTGGAGCGGCCTAGTGGAGTGTGGCATTTTTTTGTTATTGTGTTTCTTTTTGGATTTTGGGATTGTTTTAGTAATTATGACTCATGGATTTGTTATGAAGCTTTATTTTGATAAATTTGTTAATTGGGAACTTTTATTTTGGATTATAATGAGTATTTATTTAATCTTGTTGTTTTGAGTAGTTTTGAGATATTATAGTTTATGAGAATTCTAGTGGGATGTATGAAAAAAAAAAAATCCAGAGTGTTTTGGTTGACTGCCAACGTGGAATAGGAGAAACCCTTAGGGTCAAACCTTTGACCTGGGGTCACGGGTCAAATTTTGGGTTGCCCGGAATTTGGGTCGTGACAGGAACCGTGCATGAATGTGATTTGAGAAGTATATATTATAATTTAGAGTATTACTACCTTATATTGGTTATATTCAAATGAAAGTAATATGGTAATCAATATTTAATCGACAAGGAAATAGGTTATGAACAAGTCATATTATAACTACCTCAAAAATCAATAATACAAGAATGAAAGAGGTATACTGAGGAAGGGTCACACCTAAAGGATCACTTTATTAGCACAAGTAGGAAAATGTTAACATAGGGTTATGCATTTAAGTGTAACATGATTGGATTCTATTACAATGTCTAAAATTTAAATAATTGCATACCTTTTTTTTTTTTCCTGATTTTGCTCATGCCATTAAGATTTTTTATCCATAAGAAACAACCTATATTACAAAAACTAGAAAAAAAAAATTATCTTATTTTAGAATAGTAAGAAATTTAGGGTTCTTATAAATAAAAAAGAATATAATTGTTTAATACTTAAAAAAAAATATATTCCAAAGTTGAGAATCTAAGAGCCTATTTGGTTGTGTGATTTAAAAATAGTTTTATGTTTTTAAAAATAGCAAACTGTTTTTAAAATTTTCCAACATTATTTGGCTGTCATTCTCTAAAAACAATTTTTAAAAATAAACTAAAATAAATAATATTTTTTAGAGAATAAGTATGAGTTGTTTTCACTAATTTTATAAATAAAAGAAAAATATGGATCCGTTTGGTCATTTTTTAAAAACTTGTTTTTAAAAACTTTTTTTTATTCTTTAACTTAAAAATAATTTTTAAAAACAAATTTAAGAAAATATGGTCAAATAGACCCTAAATATTTACAGTAATTTTCTAGTTTTTCATCTCATAAGCAATTAAAATATAATATCTCACTATTAACATATTAGAAATGCATTATTAACTTTTTAAGTGATACAACATTTTGCATATTAAAGGGAATGTAGAATTATAAAATTATTATCATAGGACAAATACCTTTTTAAACATATGAGCAACCTAATTTTGAAAAAGGGAAAAAAAAAAAGATAAAGAGCACAATTTTTTTTATAGTGCTTATAAATAAGTTAAAACAACAAGTAAAAAAATATTAATTTATTATAAGGTATATTTATTCCAAGCTTGTTGAAATAGAACATCCGTTTAGAAAATTGTATTCAAGTCATGTAACAATTGAATCCAACTCATGCGACTCATTTTTTTTCTCTCAAAAACAGGTTTTTTAATTGAAAAAGAAAAAAGACAAATTGTTGATGGTGTTGAAGTAATTCAAAGGATAGCCCTCAAAGGTGGGTACCAAAAACCACAACATCAAAAGATGGTAAAGCTAAGAATATAAAAATAGCCGATACATTCAGTAGGATTTTTTATAAGAGTATGGTAGTTTTAAAAAATAATTCCTAAACTATTGTAGTGGGAAAAAAAAATTCCAAATCTAATGTAGTTTTTGCCAAGTAGGAAATATGATTTTTTTTTTTAAAAAAAAAAATCATCTCTTCAAAAGATGATTGATGACCTTTTAAATAAAAAAAATTGTCTTTCTAAAATATGAGAATTGTCTCTTGAAGATACAATTTTGGCAAAAAATAAAATAAAATTGAGAAGTGAGAAATCGTCTCTTGAAGAGACGATTTAGAAAAAAAAAAAAAAACAACACAAAACAACAACAACAACAACAACAATAAAAAGTGAGAAATTGTCTCTTCAAAATATGATTTTCACAAAAAAAAAAAAAAAAAAAAAAACTTCAAAAATCCATTTTTCCATTCCTTATTATATTTATACAAGAATACAATTATTATTATTATTATTATTCATATATATATATATATATATATATATATATATATATAATAAAATTAATTAATTTTATTTACTAAATTTAATATAAGATAAATAATATTTATCTATTATTTTTTTTCTTTCACTTCGGAATTAAAAAAAAAACTACCATCAATTTATGTGAAAAAAGAGTTTAAAAAATTTTTTTTGTTATTAATTTATTAAATAATTATTTACAAAATAAATAATTTTGTTTTGTTTTAATTTTTAAATTAATTTTATTGCATAAATTTTAAAATTAAAAATATTAATTTTTAAATTAAAATTTCACGGTAAGAAGAATAATTTCACATATTTTTAAGAGAATTTTACTTAACACAAGGCCTCCACTACACTCATCATTTCCCGTAGTCTAACAATGCACTACACTCATGGCCCATAGGAGAATCTTACCTACTGCACTTCATCGCTTCACACACTATTACACCATAATTCCATTGCAGCACTCAAACAATTTGACGAGAGTTTGAGGTGTTGTCATTTCTTCTAAAATGTTTAAACACTCCACCAATTTGATTGTTTCAAGTATTGTCATTTCTTCTGAAACATTCAAATGTTATATATATATTAAACGCACCCCCTATCTTGCACACTATACCCATCCTACATCTTCCTAACTTCACTTTCAATATAAATCGGCTTCAAACTTCTTCATCCTCTTTTTCTCTTTGTGTCCCATTTGAAACTCAGTTTTTCACTTTCCATCACTTCTATCCATATCCTTCATTTCTCTATGTGGAACTTCTCTGCATATCTCCTCTCTTTTCTTCGGATGCTCATGCTGCTTATCTTAAAAGGTAATGTTTTTGCTTTATTTTTATTTCAAGTTATTTTGTAATATATGGTTTTATTATTATATAAGCTTTTAAATTTATTTGGATTATGTAATATTTGTTTGAATAATATTTATTTGAAATTCTTATTTTAAATAGATTGAATCATTCAAAAAAAAAAAATTTATATTATTTTATTCCTAGGTAATATTTTTGCCTTTGTTTCACATTTATTTTGTAATGCAAGATAGATATTTATTGTTATATATATTTTTTAATTTATTGGATTTATGCTATTTTTTTTTAGAATATCATTTGTTGTAAATTATCATTATATAGAGATGAATGGATTAAATCATTCAAAAAATAAAAGTAATATTAGTTTATTTAATTAATATGAAATAATAGGATTATTGCTTATGTTTATCAATCAAATAATATGCTTTATAAAATATTAAAATTGAAAATTAAAAATAAAATAAAAATATTAGTAAAATGAGAATGGGAAATAATAATAATAATAATAATAATAATAATAGAATAATTATACATCTATTTATTTGCATAAAATATGATTTAAAAAATATTAAATCTAAAAAATAGAAATACAACATTATTTTAAATTATGAATTTATCCTATATATATATATATATATATATTTTAAATAATGTTAGTCTTAAATCATTGAAAAAATTGTTGTAAAACATTGAGATGTAAAAACAAAATATAAATAAAAGTAGAAATAAAACTAAAACATAATGTGATTTATTTAAATGAATATAATATATAAACTATCACAGGCCTATAGACAATAAAAAAAAAAAACACTATGAAAAAAATTAATTGAATACAAGGATTTACTTAACTCAAACCTTCAATCCTCTTTAGAATTGTTGGCCTTGTACCTTCAAACTTAAATTACCCACTTTCTTCTTTTAGAGCATACTTAAAGTTCACACCAAGCTTTCAACATTTTCTCGAACCTATACAAGAAGAAATTTAGATTTTATCCTAAAGATGACAAATGCAAGAGTGTAAATGAAACCTATATTGAATCAACTCATTTTGAAAGATTTTTAACTTAATTAAACCCATAAAAAAAAATTTCAAACCAAACATCCCAAAATAGATAAAGAATTTGAAGCTCAAGAAGGCCACCTAGCTCTTACAATTGTTAAAGCCTCTTCTAAAAAAAGGGCTTAAATACTAAGGTTTTAATCTCCATCTAACAACTCGGATTTGTTTGGAAAAAATGAAAATTTTATAAATATGATTGAATTGTAATTGATAAGATGAGATTGTAAAATTCTTGTTACAACATAAATTTTTACCTTTTAGAATGATCAATTAGTAATTGATCCAAATGCTTTAAATACAAAATTTGATATCCTTAAACTTGAACTCCAATTTTCAACAATAGAATAAAAGTTTAAAACTCGGTTGATCAATGTTTAATATCATCAATTGCCTTAAGAGCACCAACTATCTCCTCTAACAATCTTCAATTACGAGCAATTTAGGAATGACAAGAGTTTGAGGAAGGATTTGAAGTAACTGAGTTAGGCAAATACAATGAAAATTTCAACCTAGAATTGCCAATGCACAAAGACACTAAATCTCTTCCAAGTAGTTTTACGATATAAGATCTTTAAACATTCACAATTATATAACTCAATAAAATAAAATAAAAATTGAAGTTTTTGAGCTAATAATAAAAGATTATCTATTCAACCTCCCTCTAGATGGTTCTATTGTATAAAACAACAACTTTCAAATCCCTCATTGTGCATGATGTTGAAAGCAATTTGGACTTACTGATATTAAATTAATTGCTCCTATTTCATAGGGAGGATTATTGTATTTTGTTATGAAGTTCATGAAGACAAGGTGGGGGTTTGAGCTTTGTACAAATGATTGTTGTTGTAAGTATTTGAGAATTTACATAAATAAGATTTATTTTCAATCAATTTCATTTAACAAGGATTCTTGAACTACCTGTATTTTCATATGTAGGACAAGATGAAAAAATATCAGTTTAATATGCTATATAGCCTTACATTGTTAAAAATAAAATAAAAAATGAGCTTATCGTCCAAGAAAAAATGAGCTTAAGATGACAATACACATTCATACACATGTTGTAACACATTAAGGATGGCGTAAGAGGGAATATTTGTATTTTGCACGACTATTTCCATGGGTACAAGGGGATATGTTTGTGTGCTGCCATGAGTCTGATGACCCTTGGCTACGTATAAGAGCATTAGAATTAAATACTATAATCAAAGAGAATCTTTTTAAAATTTATACTTCCATTATAATAGTAAAGTTAATTCAAAAGGCAATTTGAGGAAAATTTTGACAAAGTTTCAAATACATATTTACTTGGGGTTTTATTATTCCCATGTTTTAAAAATTTTAATCCTTTTCTCACTTTAATTTCTTGTAATATATAGACTTTTGTATAAGAATTGGAAGCAGCACTTGGTCAAAATTAATATACTATGCTTTACACTACCTCTTGAATCTGACTAATGATTTATTTATTTTTTGTAATATGTTTGATTGTAGTGTATAACTTGAATAGTTATAGTATTTCAAGGGAGGTAATGGGTGAAATTTTAAGCTCATTTGTATTTAATTTAAATCTTAAGAAAAATGAATTTATTTTACCTAAATTTTGATTTATTTAGAATAGTGTAAAACCATGAACATGTAATAAAATCCTCGAAGTATAATTTTTATAACAAAAAATAAATTAATAATTGACAATTATTAATTAAAACTATAGTTGATAAATCATTTTTGACAAATAAGTTTTAAATTTTTCCTCATAAATAGTAGTGATTATAGGGAAACATTATTTGAAATCATGGTAAAAATGTTTGCATGCTATTCATTGTGATGGATTATTTTGTAGATTTATAATGAAATTTTGTTGTGCTATGTTGGCTTGCTCTAAATAGTAATTAAGGGATGGTGGGTAGACGTTTATACTAGTAAATTTTTAATTTATGTAAGATAAAATGTTTTGTCAAATGCCTGTTTTAATGCATGGGCAGCGAAATATCTTTCATTAGAGTATTTCCAATCCAAAATGTTAAAATATTAATATTAATTAAAATATTTCAGTGTAGTAGCTTAATATATATTATGTTATTATTATTTGAACTCATAAAATAAAATTAATACATAAAATAAGATTGAATTGGTTTTACATATGAAATAACATTTGAGGGTAGTTTTGAAAATGACTTCAATTAAAAAATGGTTTTTTCATAAAAGGGAATTGGATAAAATTTTAAAAATGTCTAAAATATTTTAACAAATCAATTATAATATATTTTTATTCGTTAGGAAAAAAAATGAGTTTTGATATATTCATATAAAAATAATTATAAAATAAAAATTCTTTCAAAATAATTCAAAATTTATATATTTATAGTATTTAAAAAGGTAAAAGGTGGTACATATATAATTAAAACGGTGTTTAAATAGTAAAAATAGTAATTTTAATAAAAAAATATGTTAAATATTAATTAATTTTAAATAATTATATTTAATAAATTTAAAATTTTATTTTATAATTTGTTTTGTTGCGATGATCTGGCACAGAAGAAAAGTTGGACAGCTCAAAGGGCAGCGTGATAGAGAGAAAATATCTGTTAAAGTCCCAATAAACTGGTCCGCTGCCCCATCAACTCAACTCAAACTCCTCTCCATTCAGACTTTTCAGAGATGTTGACCGACTTCGTCTCTTTTCAGAAGTGGAGACAGCTCAAAGGGCAGCGTGATAGAGAGAAAATGTCTGTTAAAATGCCAATAAACTGGTCCGCTGCCCCCATCAACAACTCAAAGTCCTCTCCATTCAGACTTTTCAGAGATGTTGACCGACTTCGTCTCTTTTCAGAAGAAACCCTACATTCAATAAGGGTCTTCTGTATCACACTCGGTTCAGAAATATCTCTGAATTCTCTTTTTTCGATAAAAGGTCTTTCAATAAATTAGGCTTGTAGGAATTAATTTTGGTCTTCTCAGGCTTGGTGGTAGAATTAATAATAAAATTAATATGAAAAAAAAAAAAGAAAATGAAAATTAATAAGAACATACAGATCATATTGAGCTGTTTAAATCCATTCCCAGTTAACTTAAATGGTTAAATCCTCCTTCGGAAGAAGTCTGTATATGTCTTTGGGAAATCAACATTCTTTCCTTTCTCTCCTCTCAGAAGTATCTCTCTTTCATTCTACGGAGGTAGAGTCGGATTCCTTTATGGTTAGCTTTAATCTTTCACGATTAGGTTTTATTCTTGTACTGTTGTTTGAGAGGGGATCAAAACATTGGATGCAGAAAAAGGTCGTTTAGGCTCTTTGGAAGCTCTCTTGAAGCACAATCACATCTTAAAGCTCTTTTGAAGAACAAGCTTCCAACAACATCAATGGCTCCTTCCCCTGGAGGTATATATATTCTTAGCTTTACAATCTTTTGATTTTGCGATATAATGTGAATTTATGATACATCGAGTGCTGTTCTTTGAATTACTTCAAGGCAATCAACAGTTTATGCATGTTTTTTTTCATAAAAAAAACTTTTTTGAGAAAAAACGATGAGTTACATGACATGTATACAATTTTGTAAAGTGGTTGCTTTCAGTATTTCGATGGGCTCGAAATAAATATGCCTTAATTTGTTTATGATCTGTGGAGGGTAGAGATAAGATTCTGATAAACACCAAGTATCTAGCTATTTCCAATTTAAGGTATAATAGTTTAATTTTAGATTCCTATTTAATTCTTCAACTTACACACTGGATTCTTAATACCTTTCATAAACTTAGATTTTTTGGTAAATTAATGTTTTTTTATTTGTTGTTTTAACTTATTTATAAGCATTTTAAAAAAAATCTTGGTTCTTTATATTTATTATTTTCAATTAGCTTGCTCATATTTTAAAAAAAGTATGTGTCCAATGATAATAATTTTATAATTTTAACATTTGCTTTAGCATTAAAAATGTTGCTCATTTTGTTTCATTTTTTGTAATATAGGTTGTTTTTTGTGGATGAAAAATCTTAATGGCATGAGCAAAGCCGGAAAAAAGGTATGTAATTATTCAATTATTTATTTTTACACATTTGAATAGAATTCAATCATGCTACACATGGATATATAATCCCATATTAAATATTTTCATGTTTGTGCTAATAAAGTCTAGTTTATGTAGATGTGCGCCTAAAACTTGATTTATTTAGGTTCAATTTGATTATTATCAATGCATGAGATTAATGCCTTTTTTTCTTTTTTGAAGGAAGCATGTATAATAAAGAAGTTTGATCATTTCATTCTCTCAAATGTTTAGGTCATGTTTGGTACATGAAAATGGGGAAAGAGAATTAATATTTTGTTTCCATTCCTACTTCTTGAGTAAGAATAGATTTGATGATTTTGATTCTTGTATTTGAATGTACCTAGGATCATAAGGTTTGAATAATTATTTGTTTTCATTTCAATGTTAAGCATTAATGAAAACGAAAAAGAAACAAAAACTTTGGAAGGTTTTTTAAGAGTTTTGGGCCAAAATAGTCCTATAATGGGGAAAAAAAAAATTATTTTAACCACTTTCCAAAACTTGTCTAAAATGCCCTTTTTGTTGTCATAGAGGAGCCATGTCATCATTTTTGCCACATACGATTTCAATTTTGTAGTGTTGTAATTGCTAAATAAGACTTTACTATTGAAGTTTATGTGCTTTTAAAATTTAAAATATATATTTTAATGATAAAAAAATTATACAGTTAAACTTAATGATCTAGTATTCAATAAAAATAAATTGATAATAATAATAATAAAAAATTATTATTTTATTTATCAGTAAATTAATATATAATTTTAAAATAATAAAGTTAAACGTCATAGTCAAACTTAAAATAAAATGAAAAAAAATGTAAATGTATGAAGTTAAAAGTGCAAATGCGGTTCCATTTTTTGAATTTTTGCCCTATTGAATTTCATACTTTTGAACTTTTTAATTTCACATGTTTGCATGTTTTTTATAATAATAATAATAATAATAAAATATTTAATTTATTGATAAATTAAATATTAATTTATTAGTATTTTAACAAATTTATCTCTATTGAAATAATAGTATCTTAAGTTTTCGTATATAATTTTTTTTATTTTAAAACATAATTATTTTTAATTTCATGTAAGAATATTATTAATTGTACGTACACAATATATATGCTATGTATATGCTTTGAAAATATATTTCAAAATTAGTTAATGAAATTAATTTGAATAATATGTTAAGTGTACACACAATCTATTATTATTTTTATCAATTTATCTTTCCTAGAGTAATACTAGATATTTAAGTTTTAATATATAAATTTCTTATTGTTAAAACATGTTTTTTCAATTTCATCAGTAATTTTTAGTTTAATATATTTTTTATTATTAAATTTTAGGGAGAATTATGCTTTGGACCTAGTTAGGCCTGAAAATTGGCCTTCAGTCCATGTAAGCTGGCCATTCAAGCCTAAGACCATCCAAAAGGCTAAAAATTAAGAAAAAAAAAAGGATATTATCCTTCAATATTTCCCAATAAGCTTTTTGTTGATTGTGAAAAAAAAAAAAAAAAAACAAAAATACAGGTAGAACTTCAACACTTGGTTGTAGTGTTGCCTAATGACCCAATTATTTCCCAAATCTTTGAAAGGAGAAAACCAAAAAATCCTTAAATATTTTAGTTCAGTCCTAGTTTCCAAAGAATTGAATGTCGTTGTCATGCCCTATCATGGTAGCCACACTTAAATCGTTGTTGCTCCTATAGTCATCGCCATTATCAGGGTCGCCTTCTCGCTCTTTCTCTCCCTATCTTTCCTTCATTGTCATCTCCAACCATTATTTTGCGATTTGGATCTCTTGCTCAAATGAATCCAAACCACCACACTCTTTTCATTTGTCGTGAGATTTGAGATTTTCTAGGTATTGATTATCGCTTCTTTGTAGTTTTTATATTTGTTTTTCCTTTATTTGACTGCCAAGAGAATATTGGAAAATGGACATGGATCTCATGTTTGAGTGGTTGATTTTCAATGCCTAATGCATTTGTTTGGTTTTGTTTGAGGATTTTTTATTTTTAATGGTAGTTTATTTTGTCTTGTATGCAACAGACGATGTATATTTGTTTTGGATGGTGGAGTGTTTGATAGGATGATAGGTTTTGCTTCTTGTTTCTTTGATAAATTTATGGATTTGTGTAGGTTGTCAATGAATCATACTAGGGAGGGTTGAGAGTCTTCCGTTGATGGGTTGGACGTGATTGACAGGAGGATTTTTTCAGACAGTTTTTGATTGATGGCATGATTTCAAAAAATAAAAAGAAAACAACAATTTTAGTCTTGATTATATTAAATGGTAAATTCATGTATACATTATCTTGAAGGATGTATTGTCTCTGCTGAACAATATGATATTTTCTGTCTATGTTTTCATTAATTTAAGTGGTGGATCGATTTTATTTGATGATATGTATGATGTTTTTCCCATTGGACCAACTTAGTTTTTTTAATAATGGATCCTGGTGATAGAATGTTGCTCACATTAATTCATATGGGAACATTATGTATTCTAAAATGAAAATAATTTTTGGATGACATTGAATATGAATAAATTATGCTTTCTATTTGGAGAGGTGTGTTGTCTAATAAGGTTTATTTTTTATTATATTTTTTAGTGTTCTCAGCCGGTGAGACGGAGGCTTGCCGAAAAGCGAGGTTTGACATCGACCTTTTCACTTCCATGGAGGAATATCAGAGGTACAAGCAGAAGTTTGCCCAGAGGAAGGTTGTTCCAGGGAGAAATATTAATTTCTCCCAACTACAACATTTCGACTTTGAGGAACTCTTCGCACGGATGGGGTGGTTGCTCTTAGTGACTATTTCAGAGCCGATATTTCTGACATTAGTGAGGGCATTCTATTAACGAGTGACATATGGACATGGAAGACCGATCATTTCCACCGTTAGAGGTGTGCAGATCAAGCTTGACCCGGAGAGCATATGCCGCATTTTAGACATCGCTCCAATTGGACTCAGGGTTTATGAGTCCAAGGCTTGGGCCACTTTGGCAGGTTTCGAGCTTATAGAGGCTATTCAGAGGATGTGTGGCCTTGCAGATGCCCAGGGGATGGGCAAACCATCGGCACATAGCCTGATAGTGAGATGTCGAGTCCTTCACCACATGATCTTGTACATTCTCCTATCACGAGGCGGCCATCGAGATGAGATCTCCTATCTAGAGGCATTTCTCATTGATTCGATTATGATGGGGATATGAATTGATGTCAGATATCTCATGATGATGCACATGATGGCATGCTGCGAGAGCTCCACCCTCGTTCTCCCCTATGGTCGGTTTCTCACACGAGTATTCAAGGATGCTGGGGTTGATTTGAGTAGGAAGCAGGACTTTGAGGCCCCGAGTAGTTATGATACATATGATGAGCAGTCATTGGGTCGAATGAAGTTTGAGAAGGCTCCCGATGGCTCATGGATTAGGAAAGCGAAGAGACCAGTAGCACAGCCTGGGGAACAAGGAGAGGTGCATCCTGCAATTGAGGAGGAGGCTGAGATTCGGGAGAGAGAGGGTGGGGTCGACCCTCAGAGAGATTTTGACCATATAGAGACTAAGTTTGATATCCCTCCACAACAGTCCTAGGGATTAGCAACAGGCTACGTTTGAGCATATCCTCCGGAGGCTTGATCACTAGGAGAGTCAGCATGAGGACATGATGACTTATCTCCACTCTGTGTTTCCACTACCATCTCCTTAGCCTTGATACCATCAAGATCCCCTCGTTTATTTTTTATGTTGCAAAAGCGAGAGATATTTAGGATTAGCAGACGTATATGCAGATCATTGTCATATTTGTTTCATATGTCTATGTTTCCTGTACATTTCACTTGACTATATATATATGATATCCTTTGTCTTATTTAAATTATATGATTGGACATAAATGTATTCACATGGGGGAAGTTTAAAGGAAAAGACTATATTTGACTTTGAAAATTTGAAGGAAAATTAAAAATTTATAAATTTTTCTTATTTACATGAGAAATCTATAAGGAGAAGAGAATTCAATTATCGAGGAATGCAGTTTATCTCAACTTTTCGTATCTACGTTTAAGAAAGTGATAATTTAGTCTCTCTTCATGCTCAAATCCGTGATTAGGACAGTATATTGTCACAGATGGAAACACTTCTCAGTGGATTTCAGGTATATTAACTCGTTATAGGAGAACAATATTCAGTTGTATTCTCTTGCATTTAACATCTCATCGTCTGTAACAACATAGGAAGGCATGCTAATTATATTTGTTGGCAACCATCAATATTAGCTATTTATGAGGATTTTACATCCAAAAAAACCTAGTAAATGGATAAGCATAAAATAAGTGTTAGATATTTATGATGGAAGAGTAAATCCTCAGGCACAACTCACACAAGAGCAAGTGCTTGGATCACAGTGGAAAGCTATGAGATATTAGTACACGTGTTAGAATCAGGTCACTTTCGATGAGGGAATTAGAGCCGTCCAACTCCAAAATTGTGAAAAAGTAAAAAATATACAAACCCACCACCACAAATTTTATTGACGTTAGTATAAAAAAAATTACAACCACAAGATTTTATAATGGGGTTAGATTTTACAAAAAGGGAAAAAGGAAAGATTGTGGTTACTGAGTAGTGATGGCACAAGTTCCACTCCTTAACCCCTCCCCCCCCCACCATCTTCCTTTAGTCGATTAAGTATATCCCAATCTATTTATTTTCTTTTTTATATCACCAAAATACATTTTAATTCTCCTATTTCGTATTAATTATTGTTAACAAATTCAATAAAAAAATATGAGAAAAAAATAAAAAATAAAAAATTATTTTTATATCATTCTCTAAATTGATTTATTTATAAAATTTAAATAATTTAAAAATTATCATTTATATTAAATATTTTAAAATTTGTGATTTTTGATTTATTTTTTTTAAACAATTTTATAAAAGAAATTTGAGAATAATTTTTTAAAATTATCCTATGATTTTTGTAGAACAATTTTTTTTTGGAAAGTTAAAACATTTTTAATATTTTTAAAAATAATTTTTATACTCA
The DNA here is from genome assembly GCF_004353265.1 of Vitis riparia. NCBI lineage: Eukaryota > Viridiplantae > Streptophyta > Magnoliopsida > Vitales > Vitaceae > Vitis > Vitis riparia. Next base: position 3,779,612 of record NC_048432.1, on the reverse strand, counting down.
ATACTTCATTTATAATCATTTTATATGTTCGTATAATTATTTTTTTTAAATAATTGAAAATAAGAAATAATTAAAATATATTTTTTGAAAATGTTTTGTTTTGTATTATTAAAAATAGAATACAATTTTTAACCGCGAAACATGTTTTTGTTTTCTAGTTTATGGTTCATGAATTTGGTGTGTGCTCTTGGGATTCTTTAATATTGTGATATGAAAAGATCAAACATAGAAAGAGTATGTCTTGTATATTCAATACCAATGTGTATGGAAGAATTCATGAACCATAAATTTTGTAGGGTAGTAGACAAAATTCAACATCCATTTCATTTCAATGTTTTCAAAATAGTTTCGTTATAACCAAGGGGCATGAATCAGGGCTCATGGGTGTGACAAGAATGATTGTTTCACTCACAATGTCATCTATAATGCAATTTTTATTTCTCTGTTATTTCTTGTTTAAGATTATGTGATGAGTGTTCAATAGGATTGTGAGGTTAGAGTTTTACATTAAGATTGTAAATTTGTTTTGATACTCTAATAATATGTTTCATCCTTTATAAATGTTGTTTGCTCGGAATTCATTATGACTTCAAAACTAATGTATTTATAAGAATTTACTACATATGTAGAATTAAAAATTTATTTTTCCTTATGATATGAAATATTACAAGGGTTAGGAATTTGATACTCTTTCTAAGAAAAAAATTTGTTTAACCAATTTAATGGTATCCTTGGAATACCATGTTCACTCCAAGGTAACAAGTGAAGTGAAGATCCAAATGAGAGGATTGAGGTATTTATTGAACAATCCTAGTAATTTGGTAAGGTAAGTTATGCTTTCTATACACGTTTTCTGATCATTGTGCCCCCAAAAGTTAAACTTCCGGAAACATAGACCAACAATATGTATCAAGTTAAAGTAAAACCTCGAGCTTTCAACCTATCCATCTCATCATCTGTTCCGGTCGAGGGTATGAAATAATATTTGATGTAATTTAATAGTAAATGTACACTTATAAAATTTATATCTTTGATCAATGTATATGATATTATTATCAAATATGATAAATTATATCATGCATATATCAAATTCTTCACCAAAAGAATTTTAAAATATCTATTATACTTCTAATTACATTTTTATGAGGTTTTTCTAACATTTTCATGAACTTTGATTAATTTTAGGTTTATCAATATATTTTTTTTCAAAATTATATATATATATATATATTATATCTGTAAAATTAGATCAAAATAAATTTAGTATAAATAAATTAATTTTGGTTATTGTGACTTTTATATAATAATTACATATAAAATAAATATTAATTTGTGAGTAAAATTATCAAAATTTTAAAATAAAAAATACTTATACAAGTTATCATTATTTTTTATGTCATTAAATACATCCAAATTAGATTAATATGCATAAAATATGTTTTCAAGTTATAAACATTATTATTAAATATCACAACTGTACATATATTATCATTTATTTTATATCATTTAATATAATTGAATTAAATAAATCATAATTTTGATATTAAATATATTTTTAAATTAGACATATTACAATCCAATATTACAATATTATTATGAAATAATATTTGATGTAATTTAATAATAAATGTACACTTATAAAATTCATATCTTTTATCAATGTATATGACATTATTATCAAATATGATAAATTATATCATGCATATATCAAATTCTTCACCAAAATAATTTTAAAATATCTATTATACTTCTAATTATATTTCTACGAGATTTTTCTTACATTTTCATGATTTTTGATTAATTTTAGGTCTATCAATATTTTTTTTCAAACTATCCGTAAAATTGAAGTACCAATATATTCATAATTATCGATATTTTCATTCTTGACATGAACAATGTTATTGGCTTTTTATAATCATGCTAGTAGGTGACTTTGATTCTTTAATATTAAAAACATTTGATAATTAAGGAAAACAATGGTATTTATATTTATGATATAGTGTCTTTGAATTTCAGGGCTTTTATTTGGATATATAGTTTTTGAAAAATGATTTCTTCTTTTTTTTTTATTGTTTTTTATTTGATTGATTTTCTTGGAACCTATGACATTAAAAATTAAAAAAAGATAAAAAAATTTGTATAATTTTTTTTTCTCAAATTTTTCTTAATAAAAAATAGTTAGTCATTTCTAATTTTAAGTGTATTAAATTAATTTTAAAGACATATTTTATTATTTTTTCAAATTACTTTAGTTGTTTATCATTTATAATTACTAAATAAAATATCTTAATACAAAGCTTATTACTATTTCTTTTTAAATTGATTAATACTCAAAATATTATATCTCTTAATGTTGAAATTTTTATTGAAATTTAATTTAATTTTTTATATTTTATTCCTTTCACAGTAAAATTTTAAATTAAAGATTAATATTTTTAATTTTAAAATTTATATAATAAAATTAATTAATTTTAAAATTTATATAATAAAATTAATTAATTTTGTAATATATATTTATAGTAATTGTATTATTGTATAAGTATAATAGGGAATGGAAAAATGGATTTTTTTTGTTTTTTTGTTTTGTTTTGTTTTGTTTTTTTGTTTTGTTTTGTTTGTTTTTTGTTTGTAAAAATTGTCTCTTAAAGACACGATTCTCACTTTTTTTTTAAATAAATTAATAATAATTTTTTTTAAAAAAAATAATAGATAAATATTATTTATCTTATATTAAATTTAATATATTTAGCAATAAAAATTAATTAATTTTATAATATATATTTATAATAATTGTATTATTGTATAAGTATAGTAGAGAATGGAAAAATTGATTTTTTTTTTCTTGTGAAAATTGTCTCTTGAAAAGACAATTTCTCACTTTTTTTTTAATAAATTAATAACAAATTTGTTTTTTTTTTTTAACTCATTTTTTCACATAAAATTGATAACAATTTTTTTTTTTAATTTCCAAAGTGAAAGAAAAAAAAAAAAGATGACGATTTCTTACTTCTCTCTTTGTCTCTGTCTTTGTCTCTGTCTCTATCTGTCTGTCTGTCTGTTTGTCTCTCTCTCTCTCTCGTTTTGCCAAAATCTTGTCTTCAAGAAACGATTTTTCATATTTTAGAAATTGTGTCTTGGTGTTATAAATTGTCTTTTTGAAGAGACGATTTAAATAAAAAATAAAAAAAATTCTCTCTTTCCTACCTAACAAAAACTACAGTAGATTTGAAATTATTTTTTTCACTATGGTAGTTTAGGAATTATTTTTTAAAACTATTGTACTCTTATAAAAAAATCCCATTAAGTTAATAATTTTGTTCTATTATTTTGACATATGATTTTTTTTTTTTAAATTGTATGTCTTACTTTCTATTGAAGGTTTAAGGTTGTTTCATGATTAACCGAAATGACACAAGTAAATAAAGGTCAGGAAAACACTAATAGGATCTATATAAGACTTGTATTGGACAAAAGATTTTTTTAGGATTGACCAAAAATGTTATTAAAAAAAAATTAAGAACACTCGAGTCCTAATGGAAAAATTCCAATTTTGTGTAATTCAATTAATTTTATAGTTATAATTAGATTAATTATATAATTGTAGGTATATTTATCTTACAATTATATTTAAATTTATTTTGAAAATATTAATTTGAGTTTACTAGATATTTGTATTATATAAATATCTTGTCTAATTAGGTTTTTTGTCTTATACAAATATTTAAAAAAAAAACCTTATTAGCCTTCTTATCCCTAAAACTCTCAAAGGAATTCAATTTACTCCTACCAAGTTGTAAAGAGATTTGCATCCCCTCAGGTGTTAAGGTGAGATTCATTGAAAAGACACGAGATGCTACATTGTGGATGTAGAATGCAATGTAAGCAAGCATTGGAGAGTAAGTCTTAGGGTAATGTTTTTCAAGTAAATCTACTTATTACATTTGCATATAATGGAATATAGATTTAAAGTCTTTAACCTAACTCATTGGTTTTTTTTTTTTTTTTTTTTTTTATCTCTGCACATTGTGAGAAGGTTTTCTACATAAAAAACTCTTTTTCAATCTTATGTTTGATTGTTTTTTAGGCTACTCTGATTTAGAATTGAGATAGTTTAATAATTAAATATATTTAATTTAAGGCTTAAAAGGGTTAAACACCTATTCACCCCTAGGTGTCATACTATATCAAATAACTTTCAATGTTGGTGAAGTTTCTTCTTTAAAAGAGCTTTAACACGTGATTGTATCAACATGTAACAAAGATCTGTTATCCGATCTTTATTCAAATTCAAATATTTCTTTGTATTAAGACTTGGACTTCCTCTTGTATTTAATATTTCTTTGTATATAGCAGAGTAGTTGAGTCTTCCTTAAGACTAGGACTTCCTCTTGTATTTAGGAGTGATCTTGTTATTCCTTTGTGTATATGTACTCTATTTCGGTTAATGAAATTCAGTGGAAAAATCATAATTGATTCTCAATTTGACATGGTATCAGAACCCATATCAATTCCTCCCCATTAATTTTTTTTTCTTTTCTTCTCTTCTTTCCTCTATTGTTTCCCTCTTACTCTCTTGCTATCAAACACCACAATGACAACACCACATTCCACCAACATTACCTCTGTCGCTAGTCCTCCAAACACTGAAATTCCTCTTATCACCATCAACATATCGGCTCAAGCACCACTCAAACTCACCTCCACAAATTACCTATCCTGGAAGTTGCAATTTGAAACTCTATTCATTGGATATGACCTCATTGGGTATATCGATGGATCCAAACCATGTCCTTCCTCCACCATCACAGCAAACAACACTGCCACAACCAATCCTTCTAACAAACTCTGGATTCGTCAAGATCAACTGCTGCTAAATGCCTTAATTGGCTCTCTTTCCCCTACTATCATTCCCTTCATTGCCCAAGCCAAGACTGCCAAGGAAGCATGGACCATCCTTGCCAATACCTATGCCAAACCCTCACGTGGTCGCATCAAACAAGTCAAAACCAAACTTAAGAATCCAACAAAAGGAAGCCAGAATGTAACTGAGTATCTTCATTCTGTCAAAGCTTGTGCTGATGAACTAGCCATCCTAGGTGCACCATTGGATCCTGAAGACCTCACTGACAAGATCCTCGATGGCCTAGGTGACGACTACAAGGAACTGGTCCGTGTGGTACAAGCTCGTGACACTTCCATCACATTTGATGAGCTCCACGAAAAGCTACTCTCCTTTGAAGCCTTTGCACCTGCAATCACAAGTTCAGAAACTTCACTTCCAATTACTGCCAATCCAACAAACAAAACAAACCACCAATGGTGCCCAAACAAACCAAATAATTGGCGTACCCCCTCTCCCTCACATGCACCTGCTAGCAACCAGAATTGGCATCCACCAACACCCAATAATGGCCGTCTACCAATGAACTCAGATCAACGCTTCCAAAATTGCAGCAACCGTCCTCCATTTAGACCTTATCAAGGCTTCTGTCAAATCTGTGGCATTCAAGGACATACAACCAAGAGATGTCCCTCATTTCAAGTGCTTCCCATTCAATCCTCTACCACTGCACCCTCATCCTCCAACAACTCAACTGCTCCTTGGCAGCCACGAGTTAACTTTGCTGCCAACAACACATTACCAAACCCAACCTGGTTACTCGATAGTGGCGCCTCTCATCATGTCACAGCTGATCTAAACAATCTGTCCCTTCACTCACCTTACAACGGAATAGATAATGTTATGATTGGGGATGGTACAGGTCTCTCCATCACACACACGGGCTCCACTACTCTCTCCTCTCCACAATCAACTTTCACTTTATCTGATGTTCTTTCCCAACCATGAAAAAAAATTAATTTCCATTTCTCAGTTTTGCATCACTAACAATGCATCAGTTGAATTCTTACCATTTTCTTTTTTTTTGTGAAGGATCTTCGCTTGGGGGGCAATTCTATTCTAGGGCAGTACTAAGGATGGAGTGTATGAATGGACGACTCCTAAAAACCCGATTCTAGCATTCTCTACAACCAAAACAACATCTATCAACTAGCATCATCGTTTAGGACATCCAACTCTTCCAATCTTACAACATATTCTCTCTAATTCTTGTTTAGAATCATCTTCCTCTATGCCAAAAGATTTCTCATGTACTGCATGCCTCTGCAATAAAAGTCACAAATTACATTTTTCTACTTCATCACTTGTGTCTACACACCCTCTTCAAATTATCTTTTCTGATGTTTGGACCTCTCCCATTATGTCTTCCACTGGTTTTAAATATTATGTCATATTTGTCGATCACCTTACAAAAATATCTGGTTTTATCCCCTCAAATGAAAATCAGATATTCACGAAGTGTTTAAATGCTATAAAACCATTATTGAAAATTACTTCAACCACAAAATCGTCACTTTATATTCTGACAATGGGGAAGAATATCTGGGCCTCAAAGATTACCTTTCTACCACTGGTATATCTCATCTAACTAGTCCACCTCATACACCCGAACACAATGGCTACTCTGAAAGAAGACACCGTGACATTGTCGAAATTGGCCTCACCTTACTCTCCCATGTCTTTTTACCTCTCACCTTTTGGCCTCATGCATTCAGTACTGCTGTATACTTAATTAATAGAATGCCCACCCCTACTCTCAACCTCTCTACTCCCTTTGAATTAATTTTCAAAACAAAACCAAACTATGCTAAACTCAAAATCTTTGGATGCTTATGTTATCCATGACTTCGTCCTTATTCATCCCACAAACTAGCCCCCAAGTCCACACCCTGTGTCTTTCTTAGTTATTCTTTGTCCCAAAGTGCCTATCTCTGTTTTGAACCAACTACCTCTAAAACATATGTCTCTCGTCATGTCCAATTTGTCGAATCCATATTTCCTTACACCACACTCAACATTTAGCAACCACGTCTTACCACCACTACAGTTTCTATTGGATTCCACTAGTTATCACAATTTCCATTCCTCCTCCAGCACAATTGCCTTCTTACACTCCAGAAGTACAAGCTCCGGACTTGGCTCCTGCTGTAGATCACATCTCAAACATGTTTCCATCACTCCATCAACCAGGACCTACACTGCAACCAGAACCTGCATCACAACAAGTCTCTACACTGGCTCCTCGCCATTCCATGACTACCCGCGCCAAAATCCATATCACCAAACCTATCAAAAAACTCAATCTCCACACACACCTAGCCTCTTCCCCCAATTCCGAACCCACATCTGTTACTCAAGCCCTCAAAGACTCAAACTGGCACAAAGCTATGTCCGAAGAGTATGATGCCCTTGTTCGCAATGGGAATTGGGAACTTGTTTCTCCAACCGACATCACCAACCTTATAGGCTGTAAGTGGGTGTTTCACATTAAAAGAAACTCTGACGATTCTATTGACAGGTTTAAAGCTCGCCTTGTAACCAAAGGCTTTCATCAAAGACCAGGTGTGGACTATCTTGAAACATTCAGTCCAGTAATCAAGCCAACTACTGTGAGACTTGCGCTCCGTATTACCGTAAGCAATGGTTGGTCCCTTCACCAATTAGATGTAAACTATGCCTTCCTCCAAGGTACTCTATCAGAAACAGTATATATGGCACAACCTCTTGGCTTTATTGACGCTGATAAACCCACCCATGTATGCAAGCTTCACAAAACCATTTATGACAGGCTCCTCGGGCATGGTATCATGAATTGCGCCAATTTCTTGTAGATTCTGGTTCAAGAACTCTCACTCTGACACTTCTCTGTTTATTCTACATGCTGGAACCAATCTTCTCTATCTACTAGTATACGTTGACGACATTATAATCATTGGGAATAGTAATGATCTTGTATCCCAAGTTGTTGAGTGTCTAGCTCAGCGTTTTTCTCTCAAAGATCTGGGCCCTCTATCATATTTTCTTGGTGTAGAAGTTGTTCCTCATCGTCATGGCCTCCTACTTTCACAAAGGAGATATGTAAAGGATCTGCTCACTAGAACTAATATGCAAGCTGCCAAACCAGTTCATACACCTTACCAACTAGCTTGTCCTCCATCAAGTTATCATCTGGATCACCTCTCTCTGACCCCACAGAATATAGAACTGTAGTGGGTAGCCTTCAATACTTGTCTCTCACTCGTTCAGACATTTCATTTGTTGTTAACAAAATGTCTTAGTTTATGCATCAACCAACATATGAACATTAGACTTTAGTTAAACGAATTTTGTGTTACCTCAATGGCATCGTAAATGATGGCCTTCTTCTTCATCACACCTCATCGTTATTCCTTCATGCTTTCTTCGACTCGATTCATGCCTTCTTCGATGCTGACTAGGCAAGTAACAAGGATGACTACTCTTCAACTGGTGCTTACCTTGTTTACTTAGGCAACAATCTCATTTCCTGGAGCTCTAAGAAGCAGAAAACTGTGGCTCGTTCTTCTACCGAGGCAGAATATTGCTCAATTGCTGCTACTGCTGCTGAACTCTGCTAGGTTTGCTCTTTGCTCTCTGAACTTTGCATCAATCTGGTTAGCCCCTTAGTTATCTACTGCGACAATGTCGGTGCAACACAGTTAAGTTCAAATCTGGTTTTCCATTCTCGAATGAAGCATGTGGCAGTTGATTATCACTTCCTCCGTGATCAAGTTCAATATGGTGTTCTTCGCGTGGCTCATGTTTCATATGCAGACCAACTTGTTGATCTTCTAACCAAACTCTGCCTCATTCTCAATTCCAGAAATTACGAGTCAAGATTGACCTCTTTCCACGTGGCCTATCTTGAGAGGGCATATCAGCATGTAACAAAGATCTGTTATCCGATCTTTATTCAAATTCAAATATTTCTTTGTATATAGTAGAGTAGTTGAGACTTACTTAAGACTAGGACTGCCTCTTATATTTAATATTTCTTTGTATATAGCAGAGTAGTTGAGTCTTCCTTAAGACTAGGACTTCCTCTTGTATCTAGGAGTGATCTTGTTATTCCTCTGTGTATATGTACTCTATTTCAGTTAATGAAAATCAGTGGAAAATCATAATTGATTCTCAATTCGACAGATTGTTCTTCAGGGGAGCTTCCAAAGAGCTCAAGGGGCCTTTTTCTTATCCAATGTTTTAATCTCACTCTCAACCAATGGTAAAAGAATAAACTTAATCATTAAATATTAAAGCTAACCATGAAAGTATCCAACTCACCTCAACATATGTTTTGGATTTTTTTTCAAGAAAGAATGCAAGAGAGAGTGAGGACATATAAAGGATGTTTTGTGCAAGTAAAGAATCATTTATTTTCCAAGGAGATGTACTTGCTTCTTCACTGAACTGGGAATGGATTTAAATAGCTCCATTGGGAATGTAAATGAATAAATAAATAAAAAGAAAAATGTGTCCAACAATTTATTGAAACCGTAAAGTGGAAGTAATTCAAGACCATAATGGGAAATCCCACATATTTAGTAGTATTTGGGCTTTGTAGTATTGAAACTTTGGTATAAGAAATTTGAAAATACTTCTATATAATTATTAAAAAAATTAGTAGAATAAGATAGTCCTTTCAACATAATTGAGGCATTAAATTTTAAGCACTCTAAAATTATAATCTTTACAAATAATAAAGAAGTTTTTGCATTGAGACCAACTGAATATGATTTGTATGTTCTTAATTTTCATTTTCTTATCTTTTGTCTTCCTATACCTACAAGCCTATTTAGAGAAAGACTTTTTATCGAAAAAAGAGAGTTCATAGTTATTTCCCTCTAAAAAGAGAGTGGATCGGAAGATCTTTATTGAATATAGGGTTTCTTCTAAAACAAGATGAAGTAAATTAGGAACTTTGAACAATCCGAAGGAAAAGGAATTTGAGTTAAGTTGATGGGGTGTGCGGCACTTTATGGGGACTTTAAGAGATATTTTCTCTTTCATGCTATCCTTTGAAATTGAGTTGTGTCCGCTTTCAACTTAATTTTTTCTCTCTGTTTTTCAAATGAAAATATATTTTTTGTTGGGGGAGAATATTTTGTTGAATATATATATATATATATATATTCAAATGGAAGGTAAGCGAAAAAAAAAATGATAAAAAATGGGTGTGATGAAATTTCAAATTATTGATCATCATATGTATTTAATCTAAATCCTAAAAAAGTGAATGAAATTAACTCATTAAATTTGTTCAATACCACATTTTATAAATAATTTTTGAATCATGTAGCATTCAAAAAAAAAAACTTTGTAAAAGATATAATTAACGATAACATGAAATTATTAAAATATTTAAAATTAAATAATATAAAGAAACAATAAAATGGTTCATTTATGTTGTTAGAACCATTGTTTTAAAAACTGTTCGCTCCAATCGGTCGGATGGTCCATCAATGCCCTTTCCAGTCCGATCTAGGGAAATGGACAGAGACAACCGACAATCAGACCATCGACCATTCTTCATGGACCAGTCAAGGTCAAAACCTAAATGGTCTTGCCCAAATCCATTAATTCCTAACCCGTTTGCTTGTTCCCAAGGTTAACTGACAGACCATCGACCATTCTTCATGGACCGGTCAAGGTCAAAACCTAAATGGGCTTTGCCCAAATCCATTCATTCCTAACCCGTGTGCTTGTTCCCAAGGTTTGCAAGTATAAATACCCATCTATTGGCCCAAATTCATTAATTTCAAGCCCATTTGCTTGTTCTCAAGGTCTATAGGTATAAATACCATATAAGTGGTTTATAGATTTCCGATGTGGGATGAGTTTTGATAATAATGAAAGGAGCTTTGCATGGTGGGGAATTGAACCTAGGACTTATTTTGAACAAAATGATAGCACACCACTATGTTACAAAGCTATTTGATTAATAATTTGATAAATATCTATATATCTGTTTTTTAATTTCTATCATATAAAACATTTAAACAAATATAAATATTTATATCTACTATTATTTTTATAATAATTATACATATTCTATTTAATAAAATTTAATATATTAATACATTTATATTTATATTTATCATTTAATTTGACATATTGAACATAAAAAATAAAATATTATTAAAATTTTTAATAAAATATATTTTAATTTATTATAATTTTATTAAAATATAAATTATATATTTATAATGTCATCGATTTGATTGCGGTTTGACCACTGGTTAACCGTGAACTGGTAACTTTTTCGGTTCAATATTCGATCTGATTTTGAAAACATTAGTTAAAACTTTTTTTATTTATAGAAAATGCTAATTATGCTTTAAAGTTGTAGGATGTTAAAAGCCCAAATACATCCCTACATATTTTCTTATTTATCTCCTAGTATTTTTACCAAGTGATAGATATATTGGTGGCCAAGCATTATCATCATCATTATTTATCTTCTAACATCTTTATGAAGTGATAGGTGTAGGAAGAGTGTAAATAATTTTTATTTTTATTTTATTTTATTCTATTAGTTTTATATTTTTTGGGAAAAGTCCTATTGGGAATTATTTTTATTTTATTTTATTCTATTAGTCTTATATTTTTGGGAAGAGTCCTTTTGGGATTGTGCTAGTGGAGTCTCATTCCTTTTATAAGTAGAATCCTCTTCCACTTTGAGTTATGTTTTGATTACAAGTAGATTCCTATTAGGACTGTGTTAGTGGCCTATAAAAGCAAGTCACCTTTCACTCTCTATATACCAATACCAATTTTTCAAAGAATTTTTCAGAGAGTTTTTCAAAGAGTCTTTTCATACATCTATTCGGATGAATTTTTTCAAAAACCTGAACTGTATACATCTCGCTTACAGAATGCACCCAAGGCGAGATCTGGGTGTTGAATCCCGGAGATAGACCATTGGTACCCTAATGTACCGAATTTGTCTTCGAGGAGGGTGGATCTATTTCAAGGACAGTGTTTGTTATGCCTCAGTCGATATGTTTTTCTTCTTATTAATTATGTTCTTTGTTTGTGTCTTTTAGGCTAGTCATTTGTTTCCATACCTTTAATCCAACAATCTTGAAATATATCCAAATGTAAGCTTCTCTAGTTCACACCCATCCCGATACCTCTAAAATTGATCCCTTCAATGGGACATTCTTTAAGAGATGGCAGGAAAAGGTTTTCTCTGCAATTGATGTAGTGAACTTGGGACACATTTTGACTGACCCAATACCAGAAGATGGTTCTCATTTGTTACCAACCTGGGAAACTGGAAATAAACAAGTTAGGCATGCTGTTCTAAGTATCCTTTCTAATGAACTTTTTGATATTTATTGTCAATTTAAAGTTGCAAAAGAAATTTGGGAAGCAATGAATAAAAAATATAGTTTGGAAGATGCAGGAACTCAGAAATATGCCATAAGGAATTTTAAAATTTTCCAAATGACTGAGGATAAAGATGTATCATCTCAAATCCATGACTACCACTTGTTGATTAATGACTTAGCTATTGAAGACATTAAATTACCCGAACCTTTTGTAGCTGGTTATTTCGTAGAGACTTTTCCAGAGTCTTGCAAAGACTATAAAAATAACATGAAACATAAAAGGAAACAACTGTCCCTAGAGGATGTCATAATCCATATTAGGATTGAGGAACAAAACCGAAATAGGGACAATGCTGAGAAAGTTAAGGAATTGTTTTCTAAGGCTAATGTAGTAGAAGAAAAACCTAAACCCAAAAACAATAGGTCCAGGAAACAAAACTCTAGGAACAAGCCCAATGTATCAAACAAGATCCAAAACCCAACTATTAAAAAAAAGAAAAAAGAGTAAGGATCTTGTTTGACTCTGATAAAATAGTTTTAACCAAGAATGATGCATTTGTGGGGAAGGGCTATTGTAATAAGGGTCTATTTATGTTGAATGTTTATGATATTATCAATAATAATGCATCTTCTTCTTTTTCTGCTTACATAGTTGATTCTTGTGATATTTGGCATGGTAGACTAGGACATGTGAACTTTTCATATATAAAGAAAATGGTTGAATTGAGTTTAATCCCTAAATTGTCCTTAGAAAACCATAGAAAATGTGAATCTTGTGTAGAATCTAAAACCACAATGAAATCTTGCAAATCAGTTGAAAAAGAAATCAGATCTACTAAGTTTAATACACAGTGACTTAGGAGACCTACAAAATACAATGACTAGAGGTGGTAAACGATTCTACATAACTTTCATAGATGACTACTCAAGGTATACAAGGGTATATCTTTTGAAAAACAAAGATGAAGCAAGGTATGCTTTCATCAAGTATAAAAATGAAGTGGAAAATCAACTAAGGAAGAAAATTAAAAAACTTAGAACTGATAAGGGAAGAGAGTATGAGTCCAACCCCTTTAATTCTTTTTGTGAAGATCATGAGATCATTCACAAAACTACTCCTCCTTATTCCCTTGAGTCCAATGGAGTAGCAAAAAGGAAAAATAAGACCTTAAAAGAAATGATGAATGCAATGTTGGTAAGTTCAGGAACACCCTTGAACTTTGGGGGGAGGGGGGAAGCTATCCTATCTGCATGTCATATTCAAAATAGAATATCTTATAAGAAATCTGGAAACTCCTTATGAGTTGTGGAAGGGTTATGCACCTAATATAGCATACCTGAAAGTGTGGGGGTGTTTAGCTAAAGTTTTTTCCCTGAACCTAAAAAATGAAAACTAGGTCCTAAAACCTTTGATGCAATGTTCATTGGCTATGCTGAGAATAGTGCGGCATATAGGTTTCTTGTTACTAAGTCAGAAAGCAGTCTTGTAGATGTCAATACTATAATGGAAACAAAGAATGAAGATTTCTTTGAAAACATCTTTCCTATGAAACTAAATGGTGAACAACAAGTTTAGAAAACAAGTAGAGACAAGTCTATTGAACCTTCTGAATTTGAACTTGGAAGGAGTAAAAGTGATAGGAAAGAAACAAACCTTGGAGATAGTTTCTACACCTTCCTAATAGACGAGGACCTTAATCCTACAAAGAAACTGTAACTTTTCCTGATGCACCATTTTGGAAGGAGGCCATTAACAATGAAATCGAATCAATCATGTATAACCATACATGGGAGTTAGTAGATTTACCTCCTGGTGTAAAGACTATTGGCTGTAAGTGGATCTTTAAAAGAAAGTTAAAATAAGATGGGTCCATAGAGAAGTATAAAGCTCATTTAGTTGCCAAAGGCTTTAAACAAAGGAATGATGTAGATTACTTTGACAACTTTGCCCCCGTGACAACAATAATATGAAGTAGAGTATTGATCGCTCTAGCTTCCATTCATAATTTGGTTATACACCAAATGGATGTCAAGACTGCATTCTTGAATGGGGATTTGAAAGAGGAAATTTATATGGAACAACCTGAGGGTCGTGTAGTTCCAGGGAAGGAGAAAAAGGTGTGTAAGTTGGTTAAATCACTATATGGGTTAAAACAAGCTCCTAAACAGTGGCACAACAAATTTGATCATGTGTTAGTAACTAATGGATATTCCATTAATGATGTTGATAAGTGTATCTACAGTAAGTATGAGGATAACACATGTGTACTCATCTGCCTTTATGTTGATGACATGTTGATCTTTGGAACTATCCTAGAGATTGTGTGTGAGACCAAGAAATTCCTAGGTCCTAAGTTTGATATGAAAGACCTAGGAGAGATAGAGGTGATTCTAGGAATTAAAATAACTAGAACACCTAATGAGCTTAAACTTTCTCAAGAGCACTATGTTGAAAAGATCCTAAGGAAGTTTGAACACTTTGATTGTAAACTAGTGTCAACTCGTTATGATCCCAGCTCACTGCTGAAGAAAAATAAAGAACATAGTGTTGCCCAAATAGAGCATGCTCAAATCATAGGGGGCCTAATGTACTTGATGAACTGTACCAGACCTGACATTGCTTATGTAATAGGTAGATTGAGTCGATACACCCAAAGTCCTAATCAGGACCATTGGACTATTGTTCGTAGAGTCCTTAAGTATTTGAGAGGCACCATTAACTATGGTTCATGCTTTAGTGGATTTCCAAGTGTCCTTGAAGGATTTAGTGATGCAAATTGGATTTTGGATTCAGATGTGATGAAATCCACTAGTGGATATGTTTTCATCTTTGAAGGAAGTATAGTTTCTTGGAAGTCTACCAAGCAAACTTGCATTACTCGGTGTACTATGGAGGCTAAGTTTATTGCCTTAGAAAAGACAAGTTTTGAGGTTGAGTGGCTTGAAAACCTCTTAGCAGATATCCCTTTATGGATGAGATGAACCCCGTCTGTGTTTATGCATTGTGATAGCCAAGCTACAATTGCTAAGGCTAAGAGTAAAATATTTAATGGGAAGAATAGGCATATACGGCTAAGGCACAATATTGTGCGGTAGCTTCTTGAAATAGAGGTTATATCCCTAGAATTTGTGAGGTCAGAGTTGAATTTGGCCAATCCTTTGACCAAACCACTAAATAAGAAACTAGTGGAAGAAACATCGAGGGGGATGAGGCTTATGCCTATTACAGAAGTCAAGAGTGGCGGTAACCCAACTTATTAGAATGGAAATTCCATGAAGTAGGTTCATATGGGTAATAACAAATCACTTGTTGACTTGAGGTGCTATATCAACTCTAATTATATGAGAGTCTATCCCTATGGTGTAGATAGAGCGTATTCTGCATTGATTAAGGTTGAGTGTTTACTCTTAATGAATACCATATTCCTTATGGATGGTATGTTTAAATGCATAACATACTTGATGGATTCACCTATATGAGAGTGGAGGTGGGGTCGCTTCCTATGAGACCTTAAGTAGTTTCTTTAGAACTCTCATGAATATCCAGGTAGGGCGCATGGCCTATTTGTGCCAACCCGTTTTGTACAACTCGTAGTGTAGTTGAGAAAACCAATGTGGATAAAAGTTCATTGAGTTACATCAAGAAACACTGGTTCATAGAAATTTATTTTCACCCTGTTTTGTGATTCAATACTTATTTGTCCTAAGACTAGTTCATAGCCTTTGGGCACCAATACTGATGCATTGGATTCTTTTTTCCTCAATAAATAAATAAATAAATAATCACATTTACACTTTGTGGGGGATTGTAGGAAAAGTCTAAATAATTTTTATTTTTATTTTATTTTATTCTATTAGTCTTATATTTTTGGGAAAAGTCCTATTGGGATTGTACTAGTGGAGTCCCATTCCTTTTATAAGTAAAATCCCCTTCCATTCTGAGTCATGTTCTGATTACAAGTAGTTTCCATTGGGACTGTGTTAGTGGCCTATAGAAGCAGGTCACCCCTCACTCTCTATATACAAATACCAATTTTTCAGAGAATTTTTTAGAGAGTTTTTCAAATATTCTTTTCATACATCTATCTAGAGGAATTTTTTGAAAAACCTGAGTTGTACACATCTCGCTTATAGAGTGCACCCAAGGCAAGATCTGGGTGTTGAATCTTAGAGGTAGACCACTGGTACCCTAGTCCACTAAATTCGTCTTCGAGGAGGGTGGATCTATTTCAAGGATAGTGTTTGTCACACCTCAATTGATAAGTTTTTCTTCTTATTAATTCTGTTCTTTGGGGCTAGTCATTTGTTTTCATACCCTTAATCCAACAATAGGTATATGGGTGGCCTAATCACATCATTATCATCATCTTTAAGAAGTGTAAGATAAATTTCCACTATATTATAACTATTCAAGTTATACACTACAATCAAACATATTACATTAAAAAAAAAAAAAAAAATCATAAGTAGTCAGATTCAAGAGGTAGTGTAAAACATACCATGTTTTGACCAAGTGTAGCTTCCAATTCTTATGTAAAAGTCTATTTATTACAAGAAATTAAAAAAAGGAAAAGGATTAAAATCTTAAAAACATGGCAATAATAAAACCCTTAGCAAATATCTATTTGAAACTGTGTCAAAATTTGCCTCAAATTAACTTTTGAATTAACTTTACTATTATTATTGTTGGTGCATAACCTTTTTGGATGTGATGATCCAATGACTATCCAAGTAGCTAGCCAATCTTCTAATGTCACCTCCTCTGTTGGTGGGTGTCTTGGCTTTCTAGGAAAATGATCCCATTTTTTCCATGTTCTTTTTCCTCCTTTATAGGCTTGAGTTAGATGTTGGAGGTTACGTGACATACACGATTAGCTTAGTAGGTTTGTGTCAGGTGGCGTGTGGCCAACTAACCCTAATGCTTCCTATTGATGTGATAAGATGAGGTTTTCCTTTGAGATTTGTTCTTCATACACATCTTATTGTTACCTTTAGTATCTGTGCTACGTGATCCATTTTGGTAGCGCGACAACTTCTTCCTAGTGACCAATTTTTTAGTTTTTCTAAGATAGATTGGGGTAGGCTCTCAAATCATTTTAGGTGTAAATGGAGTTAGGATGACTTCTCGACCTGGAGACAATATTCAACTGATATAACATCTAGGTACCCCTTCTCACAAAAATTCGGCACCCTCGAGAGGCAGCTTTTGTACCAATATTCGTCATCCCCAACCTGAATAAGTAGGTAGACCCACAGGTTGGTTGACTTTTATAGTGGGTACCTTCAATGCCCCATTTCTTCGTGAACAAGTAGGTTTGGGACGACGTGCGTCGGGAGCTACTTGGGCTTGAAACCTTCGTGTTGCGGTCCTAGGAAAATGGTAGGTCATACATGCATCACCTTGAGGAGTGGCAACACTAGGGGATTTTCACAAGGCGACACAACGTGCACAATCGTTTTTTGATTTTTCTTTGGGAATTTTGCTTTGTTTAGGAACTTTGCTAAAATGGGCACTTGATCTTGATGAACATTTTTCCTAGATGAACACTTGGCCTTGGTGGGCATTTTGCCTAGATGGGCACTTGGCCTTGATGGACATTTTGCCTAGATAGGCACTTGGCCTTGATAGGTATTTGCCTAGATGGGCATGTCACCTTGTTGGGCACTTGGCCTTGATAGACATATCATCTAGATGGGCATTTTGCCTTGATGGGCACTTGGCTTTGATGAGCATTTTGCCTAGATGGGTATTTTCCCTTCTTTGATCTTTCGTAGGTTGGAACTCTATAGGTGGTGGGGTTGTGTTTTGGGTTGTATTTTCTACGCACACATGTGTAGGGGTAGGGAAATGCTACCTTTCCTCTTGGTTTTAGCTCCATATGTGCTTATTGTCATGCCACAGTTTTCTTCTCGGGACTTGAGTATGCTTGTAAGTATTGTTCTACTTCTTCTTGTTGTGTTTAAGGGTAAGTTGAGTTTTTTTTTTTCGTGCTCTTACACTTTCTCTCCATCTTTCTTTGTCTTTATTCTGTTGTGCAGATGAAATGTGGCATCAAGGATTTTAGTAGGCGGAAGGATGAGCTTCACTACCACATTGCTGAAACTGACCAACTGAGGCAAGTCGGGTACTTCTTTTGCACCTAAGGATTTTGGTTGGGTGCTTTCTTGGCACTTGACGATTTGGCAGAGTGCTTCTTGGAACCTAAGGCTATGGTTGGGTGTTGTTTGGCACCTAAGGCTTTTTGGTTGAGTGCTTCTTTGGCACTTAAGACTTTGTTGGGCGTTAAGCTTGGCTGGGTACTACTTGGGCACCTTAGGCTTTGTTGGGCACTAGGCCCAGCTGGATGCTACTTGGGCACCTTAGGCTTTATTGGGCTCTAAGCCTGGTTGGGTGCTACTTGGGCACCTTAGGCTTTGTTAGGCGCTACGCCCAGCTAAGTGCTATTTGGGCACCCTAGGCTTTATTGGGCTCTAAGGTTGGTTGGGTGCTACTTGGGCACCTTAGGCTTTGTTGTGCTCTAGGCCCAGCTAGGTGCCACTTCGACACCTTAGGCTTTATTGGGCTCTAAGCTTGGTCGGGTGCTATTGGGCACTTTAAGCTTTGTTGGGCTTTAGGCCTGGTCGGGTGCTACTTGGGCACCCTAGGCTTTATTGGGCTTTAGCCTTGGCCGGGTGCTACTTGTGCACCTTAGGCTTTGGGCTTGGCTGGGTGCTACTTGGGCACCTTTGACTTTGTTATGCTCTGGCCTTGGTCGGGTGCTACTTGGGCACCTTAGGCTTTGTTAAGCTCTAGGCTTTGGTTGGGTGCTACTTAGACACCTTAGGCTTTTTGGGTCTAATGCTTCTTCATACCTAAGGTTTTTTTTTATTTTTTTTGCCGTCGTGCGATGCGTAACATATTTGATTTGAAAAATACAATAGTTGACGATATTGCTTCCCCATTTGGGGATCTTTGCTTTTAGATGGATTAGGCCATTTGGTAAGACTAGGAAGTTCTTCTTTGGTAGTCCCGCCAGCGCCTCTTTGTCCACTAATACTGTCTGGGCAATTGCATCTAGTCAAGCCACCAAGATCTAGTTCTCCCTTTTGATTCGGTTAATAGTTCTTCTCAGTTTGTCCAGCTACCTTTGATACTTTGTTAGCTATGGTTCAGTTGTTCGTTGTGGCCACTCATAAGTTGTTGGGGTGACACGCTCACCATCAACGTAGTTAGCTGCCAATGTAGTCACCATGGTTGGCTTTTGTTTCATTCCCATAGACGATGCCAATTGTTGGTGCACAAACTTTATAGATGTGATGATTTGGTGACTATCCGGGTCACTAGCCAATCTTCTATTATCACCTCCTCTATTGGTGGGTGTCTTGGTTCTCTGGGAAAATGATATTTTTTTTTCCTTGTTCTTCTTCCTCCTTTATAGGTTAGAGTTAGACGTTGGAGGTTGTGTGGAGTACACGATTAGCTTGGCAGGTTTGTGTTAGGCAGTGTGTGGCCACTATCCCTGACGCTTCCTGTTGATGTGACAAGATGATGTTTTCCTTAGAGATTTGTTCCTCATACATGTCTTGTTGTTGCCTTTGGTATTCATGCCACATGATCCATGTTGGCAGCCTAAAAACTTCTTACCAGTGACCAATTTTTTAGTTCTTCTAAGATCAGTTGGGGTGGGCTCTTGGATCACTATAGGTTTAAACAGAGTCGGGATGACTTCTCGATCAGGAGACAATATTCAGCCGATACAACATCTGGGTACCCCTTCTCGGCAAAATTCGGCACCCTCAGGAGGCAGCTTTTATAGCGAAATCTGCCACCCCTGACCTGAGTAAGCAGGTAGACCCACAGGTTGGTTGGCTTCTATGGTTTGTACCTCCAATTATATGGAAGTATAAATTTTAAAAAGATTCAGTGATTGTAGGATTCAATTCTAATGCTCTTATAGTAGCCAAGGGTCCTCGGACTCATGGTAGCACACAAACATGTCCTCTTCTATCTATGCAAATAGTCATGCAAAATACAAATATTCCCTCATACATTCTTATAGTTTTACATGCATATGAATTTAATTATTTTATGTTCTGACTAGTGAGTAGAAAGTGAGTTAAGGTCTCCAAGCAACCATATTTCCCCATTTTAACCTCGCTACTGCCATTGATGCGGTAGTAGAGTATAACTGGCACATATAGATATGTCGGAAGAGCAATTGAGAGCAGATAGCTTCAAATTCTGAATGTGAGGTTCAGTTGGAGACTGGTTTTATTATAGATATGATTTGAACCTCTAATTTACAGAAGAACTTGGAGCTTCTGAATATATGTAGTACAACTCCTTTGGTCATGTATATATGTGCATATTGCGTTGAGATAGACAACATACAATCACTTGGCAACACAATATTAAAACTTTCAGAATATCACAAAATTTGATTGATGTCAAAGACTCATTCTGGACATTTAGGATAGGAGGTTACAATAAAGCCATTAACTGTACACATAAGTTCATTTGCAGGAATTGGGAACCAATTTAGAAGGTCAAATATATTCGCTGTCAACAAGAATGATGCCCTCCGATCTAAGATCTCTACTGAGGAGGAACCCAGTTTGATCAAGATTCTAGGATCAAACAACAAAGTCAAAGTCAAATCAAGAGCAACGTTCCAACTTGTCATGAAGACCAAGAATAGTAATTGCTTTTGAGCAAGCAGTGAAATTATTTGCAATCAGACAATCATCTTCTTCTTCAAGAAATGCTGTAATGAAATTCTTACCAGTTGTGTCTGATTCTTCAAAACATGAAGTTAGCAAACAGATTGTTCATATATAATGTCAGTTGGCATAAATGTAGTGTTCAATCACCAAGCCACAAAGATGATACAACCGAACAGTTGCAGCAGGAAAACTTGGTTGTTTATTCAAAATCAAGTAAATCTCTAGGTCCCTCATACCACGATTGCTCCCAATCTTTAGGTCTTGGCGTAGACAATTCCTTCCTTGTCTATGTGGACAGAATAATGCTTGGTGTTCTAGTTGTTGTCTTTCACCATGGTCTGTAGAAAAAATGTCCAGAAAAACAACTAATGATCAGTAGAAGTGTAAAAGGGAAGAAAGAAAACTACTGATAGATTGGATCAGTCATCTTCTTCATTAGATCATTACAAACTGTTGGCTTTGAAAAATTTGAAGTTAATCAACTACAATCATGACAGATTTATTTTTCCTAAAAGAATGTAAATGTATGGTTTCTCTTTGAGTACAGCTCTCTACAGCACAAAAATAAACAAATACTGTGGTCAAAGCTGTCAATCAAAATCCCCCTATCCAGAATGCATGGCAATGGCTGATCCAAATGGCCATGTACTAGTACACTTACTAAGATTTCCTTCAAGAATCATGCACAAGTGACCACCACTGTTCTCGGTGTCCAGAGGCAGTTTTCCATACTCATCTCCTTCTCCATGAGGCTCATGTAGTTATTGGAAGGATTCAATAAATAATCTCGAAACCCATGAGCGTTTTTGGCCCAAAGAAATTCAGCATATGACATGATTTCGTGTATATATATATATGGAGAGAGAGAGAGAGAGAGAGAGAGAGAGAGGAAAAGTTTATGAAATAACCATGATTACTAGACGGGAAAAGTGTGTTTTCATCTTTTGATATGACTATATCAGTAAATGAGTACCAACTTTTCCATCTCATAGTTTGTGAACGGATCATAGACTGAAAATGAATTATATGTAATCTACTTAATTTACCAAAGGTAATGAAATCTAATTTACAATCAAATTAATTAAGACACTACGTACATAAATCATATTACATTTCTGTAACATTACTTTTCTTCAATATCAAGAACTGAAAAAATTATAAGGCAATCAAATGAAACAAACCAAGAAAACAACAATATTAAAAGAGTTATGAAATATCACCAGATGAGATCCAACAGTAAATTAAGAAACTTTATATAATCTTGCTTACCTAAGGGCCATGTCTGGAGGAGTTCCAATTGTAGGCCTAGGGCCAATGTTGATAGGCAAATGCCCAGATCTTAGACACCCTCAAGATGAACAGTGGCAGCTACTCTAGGCGCTCCTACTGCACAGGCGAAAAACAAGTTAGTCAATGTTTCTTGGCTATTGGCTTTGGCTTGGACCTTGGTGGTTATATCAATTTTAGATAAATATGTTAATAATCCAATGACTATATTCCAAGATTGATGATATATATGCAATATATCAATTTGGAAATGTCGATATAAACATTTAAGGAATTTAAATTAGTCAAATTTCAACAATCTAGCATTCAAAAGTGTACAAAATGATTATAACCTGAAAGTTTGAATATAAACTGAGGTACAATATTCCTAGAGGCTCAAGTCTCCCTAGAACAAGGCATCACATCACATATTTATGTGGCCTTATGTTTGAGGTAAGCACCTTATCTATTGGCGAGTTCATCAATAATAAGCTTTTTGCAAGAAATTGGAGACCTAAAATTACTCCAATACTCCTTTTCTTGAATATTAAATTTTCTTAAAAGTGTTACCGATTATCAAACATTTATATCAATGGTGGAAACTAGTTTGCTACCAAAGTGAAGGTCAAAGTCCTAATTATCATTTCGCTAAACAATGTAATATAGTATTATACAATTATTGCTTTTAAAAGAAAATTTACAAGTCAACCAGCAAAATTTATGATTATACCTTTTTCCGACTTCACTCACGCCATTGAGCTTTATAATTTGATGAAACAAGCCTAAATCAAAATTATACAAAAAAAAAAAGAATCGGAGAAAACAAACCTGTAAGCACTAAATTTTGTACTTTAAAAGAGGAAATAGGATGCCAATTGTAGGTTTAATTTAAAGAAACCTTAAAAAAGATTTTTAAAATTATAGGAAAACCCCTGTACCTTAGAAAAGATTGGGGCAAACAGTCTACCTTTTGGTGATGTTCACATCTTGAGAGGAATGACTTCTTTCTTAGTAGATCTGATGATGGTGTTGATCTTTGGGGAGAGATGATTAGAAGGCTGCGTTGAATTTTAGTGAGTGAGAGAGAAAGGAACACCCAAAACCCTAAAGCAAAAAAGGAATTAATAACTTAAATAGATTCCATTTTTTCATTATGACGTGTCTACCTTAGTAAGGTTTATATGGCAGTGATACCATTTGGATAATCAAGTCATTGATTTTGATGGATCTTTTCCATTTGAATTTTTAATATATAAACTTAATCTTTTTACTTGGGGTAATATATTTGGTATTTTAGGATTTACTTTTTAATAATATACTTTTAGTAGATGGTTTAACTATGTCCTAGTGTAATAAGTAGTCTTGCATTACATTATCTACTATGGAGTAGGAGTGTGTTGCTTGTTCAAGGGATGTATGGGAAGTTGTTTGATGATATACTTTCAACACTTAGAGTCACGACTTGAGCTACTAAGTTTATCAAGATCTAAGCATTGATGGTGTTGCTACTCTATTGTATAGCAAGGATCCAATTAGTCACATTGTAGGACAAAACACTTATAGACAATTGATTCTACTACATTCAAGATATTGCTGCTTAAGGGGAGGTAGAGTCAAAATAAGTAGACAATTGATACAACTACACACACAACATAGAGACAAAACACATGAATAATACTATGGTTGAATAAATTAATTGGATGACATAAAGCTAACATTGATCTAGTATAATTATTTTGGAGCCTAAATGAGGAGTATGATGAGATGATAATTATTTTGTCATCAACATAGTGAACAACATAAATTAAAATCTTGAAATGTCACCTTAGCCAACCTAGTAGAAATGATTCATCAAAATATTTGAATGTGAGATCTTAAATTGGTGTTTGACCAATAAATATGGTAATAAACATATATTAAGTATATATGAAGTGACCAAGCTAAGATTTGTATCATGTTATTGTAGGGAATCCCAAATCTCTTTGTTCCTTATCCTATGATTAGGTTAGGTACATGCGAATCTTTCTAAGTTTTTCTAAATCGTATGAACAATGGAAAAATAGTGTTTTAAAATAATAACAAGATTTAGAATTTGCATTAGAAAACATTACCTTAGATTTGGATGTTCCCAAATCTAATTCATGTAGTAAAGGAGAAGATCAAAGTTTTTAGAGGTCTTGAACACCCAAGATCTTCCACCATATGACTTTTGCTTGATTTTAGATCTTAATTGGTGAGAAGGAAGGAAGACTAAAAAGGTTATGGTTCTCTCTCTCTTTGAATAGTGAAAGATGGCTCACTTCAAAAAAGTAATGAAAACCTTATCATTTAAGGGGTATTTATAAGGTTCCCTAATTGGGTGTAAGTGACTTAAGCATACTAAAGGCTTGAATAATTTAATTTAGCTCAAAATGAGTCTTAATTGATTAATTAACCTAACATAGTCATCTAATTAATTAATTAGTTAAATCAGGAGACTTTGTTCACTTACCCCTATGCAACCTTGCATAATTACCAAAATACCCTTATACGCAAAAGTGAACCAAGAGTTGTGTCATCAAGGTGTATGAGCTTAGGTGGACACCATTGAGACCTATAGGACAGTACTAGCTACCATAAAATCTAATTTTGAAGTTGATTTAACATTCCACTATAGAGAATCAATTGCACTATAATACCTTATGTAAATAACAATGAGATGCTAAGTGGTCGAGCCCATGACTTATTATCCATTGCATTCAGTCTCCCTATGAACTAGTGTTTGTAGTCTAATAAGGTGAAAACTATCAACCTTTCAAGACTACCTCTACTATATTTGAATTACAAATCCTCTTATTATGTATTTAATTGATATATCTTAACTCTCCAAGAGTCTATGTTAAGTTCCATTTAAGAAACTACTATGACCACAATTTACATGAACATACCTCCTTAAGATCACTTAAGGGGACACTTTGTCTCAATCCTCTTAGATTTTATGGTACTTCTATTACAAATACTCATTGTTATAGACTTGCATCAATAGTGAACCAATCCACAAGGAACATATGATTAGATTACGATTTCATTAGTAGGTCAAAGTCACTACTAACTTTAACACAAATTCTATATTCTCTCAAGGTTAAGAGATAAAACAATGAAGCAACTTGGTGAAATCATGACTATTTGATAGCTTTATGTCATGATTCACCATAAGTCTTGTCTAATGTGTAACCATACACACTAATATACTCACCATGGAAAACTCATCATGATAATCAAGACCAACCATTCCTCTAATTATGAAGTAGCGCACTATAACCTTTAATGGGTTACCTAGGCCTATGAATCGGTTGTGAACAAGTCATCTACTTACAATGAATCCATTTCTTGAATTTTTTTTGCAACTCTTAATGCACTCAAGTCCTATATAATACAAGATATGTATATCAAAATGCTTACAAGGTATAATGTATAGGATTAGGATAAATAAAAGTGAACTAAAAGTTTATTAATAAATAATAAAATTTTAAATTTATTACATAATGTCATGCTTTTATGAAACCTTTAAAATAGTGAGAGCGCCCTTTCATAATCATGAATTAAACTTTAGTTTCAACTTCTATCAAAGGCTAAATGAGAAAAGCTATCATAGAGGAGGCCTCAGCCAATGGGTAAGATGCACTGTTATACCAAACAATAAGTGGAAAATACAATTTTATTAATACTTGAGACAAAAAAATAAGAAATAAAAGGAAGATTTTACACTCAAACCAAGCATTTATTTATAATGAAGTGCAGTCTACGCACATGTGGACTTATTGGAAAATCATACAAATTATTGAAGGACGACCTTAGCTAGGCTAACAGTCTCCTAAATAGGCCATCTTTTATATATCTTTGCATTCATCCATCTCCTCATTGTCTTTGATTTTAGATGGTGAGGATGTGAAAGTAACAGGAAGCAGTGGACGATTGTTCACAGTGAGGCTTAGCACATCAGCTCTCGAATAATGTCCTACCACATCGAACTGGAAGTTCGCTTTAGGAATCTCTCCACGAACATCTAGATATCAAGTGATCATAAAAATATTTCATCAGTCCATGATAAATATCATAGAATATCAAGTCTTCGATAAAACTAAGTTTTCAGTCCTCTTAAACCTAAAGAATCGACTCATTTGCCTTATCTGCATACTGAAATATTTGGATATATAATTGGAGAAGTTAGGGCCATACCAAGATCAGCTGTGAAGAGGCCTTCTCCTTCATAATTCGGTCCTGCTAGAATTTCTCCATGGGGAGAAATGATGACACTACCTCCAGCCCAAACAATAGAATCTGGAGTGACATCTTCTTCTGTAGGACTGTAAAGATACTCACGTGGAGGTGGGTAATCTTTCCTCCGACAGAACTGGATGGGTGAAAGAACATAGCATCCACCCTCAATAGCGACGTGTCTCATTGTAGCTACCCATGTATCCCCGGAATCGGCAGTAGGAGCACAATATATCTCAATACCTATATAGATGTACATTCGTATTTTGTGATCAATCAATCCCATATCAAAGCCATAATGTATTTCAAGCCTATTTATAGGCTAAAACCCTAACAACTTAAAAAAGAGTACTGAAGTATTTCAAGCCAAACCATATTAGTTAGTGAAGAAAAAGACATACCTTTGCCATACATTGATGTCCTGAAATGACCGAACCGAGTTTTCCATATGGAGTATCATAAACTGGAGTAGTCGAGCAATCTCCGAAACCCCAGAAGAGCCGCTCCCAATATGTTGGCATGAGTTTCCTATGTTTTCCAAGGTAATTACCTTCAGGATCAAAGAAGAGAACTGTGCAATACAATGTGTATCCATCTCTCTCAACAACACCTGTCACTAAGTAGACTTTGTATTTCGCAGCCATTGATGCCAATCTATCCACTTCAGGTCCTGAAAATACATTAATATGAGATCAAAGATGAAATATGTAAGCTGATGGCTCATCACAAAGCATAAGTAGATTTTTTTTCTTGGTTCATTCATCAAGCGTGTCTTGTTTCAATAACTAATTAAGTGGTTCAGTTCTTTGGCAATTTAAGGGAGAAAGAGAGAGGTAACTGACCCGGCACATTAATGGCAGAAGCATGGTACTTGCGGAAACTTTCTTTCCCTCTTGGTGACTGGTCGGCGAAGTTGTATCCCCGGGGATACCCACCGATAAATGCTTCAGGAAACACAACCAGTTGGGATTCTACTGCAGCTGCTTCTTTCAAAAACCTCTCAGCCTTATCTTCTCTCAAAAAATGTAACATGGAGAGATCATATATCATTCCCGTCGAAAAATTGTAACCATGTAATTTTAAATATTAGAGGGTACATTACTCAAATTTTAACTCGAATCAGCAATATACAAACCACCCTATAAGTTAAGGAATAAAATATAATAAATTCATTAATTTTTATAAGTTATTTTTTTATGAATATAATATACTCTTATTTACTTTTAAAAAAGAATTTAGTAATAAGTAATTTTCCTCATATGAATGTTTGTTTAAATTATTTTGATTTTAAACACATAAACTTCGAGTGGTAGTGGGATATGAGAAACATTGAAAGACTTTTTTTAGGTTTAATAAGTGATTTAACTAAAAATATTTTTAAAAGTACACTTTGTTGAAAGACTTTCCAACTAAATTATTAACATAAACACCGTATAAACACTTTGTCCATTATCTATCCAACAAATCATTTTCTCCTAACAAAAGAAATATTTTCGTTAGAAAAAGCAGAAAAAAATCATATAAATTGAAGGATGGTGTCGAATAGAAAAATATTTCTCTTCAAGTCGCGATAAACTGCTCCACCTCTCATCAAATCAACTCAAAGTCTTGTCTATTCAAACTTTCAACGTAGCTGGCCTACTTCATCTCTTTTAAGAAGCCACACCATTTTCAATGAAGTTGATCCGTACCTGCTATCTGTTCAGAAATAACTTCCTTTCTCAATAAAAGGTCTTCTTATGAATGAGGCTTGTAAAAATTTCTTTGTTATTTATAAAGATTATAAGATCAGAGTGCTTAAACTTTAATGCCCTCAAAAGGACTCTCTTCTACATATATGCCATTTTCCATAATTACGTCCACTTTACAGTGTCAATAAATTGTTGGACACGTTATTTTTAATTTTATTTTTAATTTTTAGTACCATGGAGCTGTTTAAATCCATTCCCAGTTGACTTATATCCTCCTCGTGGAGAAGCCTGTATATCTCTTTGGAAAGTAAGTGATTCTTTCCTAATTCCTCACTCTCGCTTCTCAGAAGCATCTCTCTTTCATTCTCTCTTGAAAAAAATTTCAACTCATATATACTGAGGTGAGTTTGATTCTTTTATGGTTAGCTTTAATTTTTCCTGATTAGGTTGATGCTTTTACTGTTGGTTGAGAGTGGGATCAACGAATTGGATACAGAAAATGCCCCCTTGAGCTCTTTGGAAGCTCTCTTGAAGAGCAATCACTTCTTCAAGCTCTTTTGAAGAACAAACCTCCAACATCTATGGCTCCTTAGCCTGGAGCTATGTATATTCTTAGCTTTATAATCTTTTGATGTTGTGGTTTAGTTTGAATGTATGATACATAGATACCTACCTCTGAGGGTTATCCTTTTGAATTACTTGAACACAAGCAACAGTTTGTGGCGAGTGCTCTCAGTACCCTAAATTTCTTAATATTCTAATACAAGACAACAACTTTTTACTTTTATTTTTTGCAATATAAGTTGTTTCTTATGGATGAAAAATCTTAATGGAATGAGCAAAATCGAAAAAAGGTATGTAATCATTTAAATTTTACACATTTGAATAAAATTCAAACATTGAATTCAATCATGTCACACTTACATACGTAACTCCGTGTTGAACATTTTCCTACTTATGCCAATAAAGTCAAGCTTATTTAAATGCATGTCCACTTAGAACTTAATTTATTTAGATTCATTATGATCTTTGTAAATAATTATTATATTAATATATAAAGAAAAATATACATAACTTTATAAATTTCATAAATTATTTCTGAAGTGTGAATGGCAAGAAGTGAACAAATATAAAAATTGAGGAATTTTGCATCATCTCTCCTTGTTGGAAAAAAATTATGAAATTTATTTTCAATTTGGGGTTTATGAGAGGTTTAGATTAATTTTGAGGATTGCAAACATAGATATGAAATCTTTGTAAATATCTTTAACATCTTTCATAATTGGAAAATTTGTGTTTTGGGCCTAGTTGAGTCCAAAAATTAAGCTTTGGTCCACATAAGTGAACCATTTAAGCCCAAGACTAAGTGTCAAAATTGAGAAGAATGATATGAATTTTTAATATTTCTAGAAATAGCCTTTGTTGAATAAAAAAAATAAAAAAAATCCAGATAGGAATTCTTGCCCTAATTTTGCTCACTCTTCAACATTTTAGTCTTAGACAATGGTTGTTTTCCTTTCTCCCTCCTGATTTCCTTCCTCACTTCTATTTCATCTTTGTGCCTCTTTTCTTTTCTCTCAATTTCATCTCTCCCAACCATTTGATTTTAGCCCAAATACATTGTCGTAATCTCTCTCCCAATTTAAGTTCATCGTCTATTATTCCCTGGTCAACCCCCACTAGTGTTGCCCTCGGTGCCGACCATAGTTGGATATTTGAGGTTAGTAGGTTCTCCAACTTTGTTTTCTCCTAATTTTGTCTCTGCTGACCATTTGATTTCAACCCAAATACATTGCCCTAATCTCTCTCTTGATTTTAGTTTTTTGTCTATCGTTCCCTTGTCGATCCCCACAGGCGTTGCCCTCTGTGCAGACTGTAGTTGGATATTTGAGGTTAGTAGGTTCTCTAAATCTCGCCTTAGATTTGCTTAATCCTATATTTTGTTTAATCCTTATTCGTATGAGAGAGGGATTCTCGCTTTCTGTTAACCTTCAGTTTACAAAATCAATTTTGGGTGCTATTAATATTTTTTGTAAATCTATCCCATAATGGAAATAGTTCTTATTTATTGTAGTGTTTTTTATGCTGAGATACATAGGTGACTTGTAAATTTTTGGTGCTTAGATTTTTTATTTTTTACATTGACAGATTTTTCCAACATAATTTTGGGAATGGAATGTTTCGAAATTAATGTTTGTTTTTTTTTTTTTAACCAATTATGGGAATGAAATGTTTTGAAATTATGCACTATCCCTACATAATTTTTGGATAGTAGTATTCATCTATACCTTGTTTTATTAGTGATACTCACTAGTGGCCCCCGTTTTCTATTCCAAGATAAACATGCTTAGTTGTTATCTGCCTTTTATGAGTGGTTATGAATTGTTCTCCTCATGACATAAATTGAAACTATTCATGCGCTTGAATACAGTGAGTATCTAAATGCAATTCTATAATGGCACCAAGAAATACAATGTGCCAATATTCTTTAAAAAAAAAAAATATTGACCATGTTACCTTTCAGCTTTGTAAACCAGGGTCATGGGATCAAATTCAATCAACATTGACTCACACTTACCTCAATATGAGCATAAACATGTGTTTTGTGTGAAGGAATGGATAGCTTATATGGCTCATCAACACCAATTTGTAATTGTACAACACAAAATTTCATTGGCAGAATTTACATTTCTTCGTTAAAATAAACAAAATAGTGCAAAATGAAACAAACTTCGAACAACTTTTAGATACTTTCATGTGAATATGAAAATAAAGTTCTAATGAAAAAGGAAATCATACACTACTATTTTCCTTAAGGAAAAGATTTTTGTTCCAAACCTTCGACTCAAGGTTTGATTTCCACATTAGAAAAATTCTCATCAAATAGAATGCACAAAACATTACTATAGTTCCCATACCAAGTCAATTTTTAAATTTTTGTAAGCATAAATTGAAAATATATGAACAGTAAAACTCTTATGCATTACAAGAACTAAAAACCGAATCTCTTATCTTCATTCAGAAAGAAAAAGTACTTATTCAAAAGTTATTTTCAAATTATGATTTAACTTCAATAAATAAAAGGGTTTGCTTGAACAATGTCAAGTGTACTGATTGGACTTGGTTTTCTTAATCAAGACTATGAATCAATGTTAAGTTTGCTTTAATGATAGTAAGTTTTTTATTATGTTAGTAGCTCTGAGTCATATGTGCATGAGCATAAGTGCAAATGATTCTATGAACAAGTTGTGGAACCTCAAATTAGTTCATCAATGTAAGGTTGAAGACCTAATAGGGTACTTCATTCATAGGAACCTGAATTGGTTTATAAAGATTATGGAGTATAAGATCACATATGTTATTGAGGAAGCTGGGATTTAGGGCTTCATAGTTAAAAGTTATAGTAGAAGTGATATTTTGATGCCTAGGTTAAATGTTTCAACAACTACTATGTCTCATATATTTGTTATTTTCTTTGCTTCAGTGCATTATTTTGATTTTAGGGAATGTTTTATATTTTTTCATGCTTGTCTTTATGAAAAAAAAAAACCATTGAAAATTTACCAATGCTAAGTCATGCTAGGGTGAGCATCTCTTAGGGTTAGACAAGGCACCCACTACACTTTGGCCCATGTCGTTGCAATTGTCAATATAACAGAAAGAACACAAAATACACAAAAAGTAACCAAATATGTTTGTGTTATTACCTATTATTAGATCAATTGATTGTGAATGGATTGAGTAATTAATAGTTACAAGTTATTCATCATGAAAAATATGAACCAAATTTCTATCAAGTGTACAAACCCGACCTAGGAAACAAGTCAGCAACTAAAAAGCTAGGCATTGAACTACAACAAGTGTTTATCTACCAATTATAATTGTTCTGCTATACAAATCTTGTTTATCCATCAAACTAGATTGAGGGTTATTTCCTCTCTAAATTTAGAGTCATATGGTTTTCTTCCCTCTTGTCCTGAATAGATGGTTGCGTCTAGGTTTCAACTAACATATTCATTTTCTAGTCATTTATCCATCTTAACATCTCCATTTTATCGTGCTTATTTTATGTGGGCAGACACCATTACTATAGTGCCTGTATCTAGCAAAATCGCCCTTTAATGTTAACCTAACAACCTAAAACCACTTCCCCACAACAACTATCATGCTTTAATCTTGCAGTTAATGTTCACTTCATTATCCATATATCAATGATCAATTGAAAGAGAACCAAATAGTCACTTGGCCATCAATTCTTACAATTCCTCCACCTCTACTCTTGTAAAAATTTATAAATTCTATTCTAGGCTTATCGGTTTTTTTATGGAAAGGCAAACAAAAAAAATAAATTATGCCACTCAAAGAACACCACAAGTACGTGGGACAATTGTACTCTAGTTAGTGAAGTTATATTTTATAAAATTTAATTTCTGTTTAATTTAAAATCCTTAGATTGAAAGGCTCCTTTTCATAGTTATAACTTAAATAAAATCCAAATGATTTACACGTCACGTAGGAAAAAAGATAAGGATCTTATGTGAGACTTAAGATAAACATGATTTGGAAGTGATTTACCTATTTCTCTTTCAATACTCATGCTTTTCAATGTATCAGTTCTTTATCACATTAATATATCTTGTGTCCATGCTCTCATTCAAAACTTGAACTTCTTTTCCTTCCATCATCAAATCATTTTGAATCCTTGTCGATGAAATGGAATGGATGGAAGTGATAGAAGCATTTGAAACGAGCTCTCACTAACATCAAATTCCTTGCTTTAGATAAAATTCCCTTCCTCTAAGAGGTTGTATGTTTCTTAACATTTTCTATCACTACTACGATCAATGCAAAGAAGTTTGAGTAGTTGCTACTTTGGGATGTGGAGGTAGGGGGTATAAAACCTAGCAAACTTGCTTGATTGTGGGAAGGGGTCATTCCAACTGCTTTGTTCAAATTCCTCTTAGGTGAAAGCAACATGAAATGTAGAAGTGGGGAGGTTAGCAGTTTAGAAAAACATTGTGGACCCGCATTTTTCACGTGCGCCCCCACTCGATCGGCGAGACTCGCTTTTTATTTGTGAAAAATTGATTTTTGAAAAAAAGTTGGAGTCGCCACTTATTTTATTTTTATTTTTGAAGGGAAAATAAAACAAGAAATAAAACCCTAAAAAAATGACTCCATAATTTTTGGAAAAACGTGTCTTTGAAAAACCCGAGTCTAAGTCCGGGGATCAGGTTACCTATTGGGAAGGTACCTTTGAAAGGTAGCACCCCTCTAAGCCCTATAAAGGTCTCTACTGACAAAGTTAAGGGAAGTGTGGCCATTAATCAGTTAATTATGGATACCTAAGTAGGTTAGGTGATTTCAAATATTGCATGCCTAACAAGAAAACAAACCATGAGAGAGAATCGAAGTGCATACCTGAACGGCTTTTCAAGCGCTATCACAAGACATCAAAGTTAGTATAGAGATATAGCACGCAACATGCATTTTATCCAAGCAAGTCAAACATACATCTAAGCACCCAAGGATTAAATCAAAGCATGGATATAGCTCATGATAGCATGCATTTTCATAGAATTTTGGAATTAGAGGATAGAGAACGTAGCTGGATAGCAAGTATATTTTATAAGATTCCTCGAAAAATGCTAGATTGGTTAGGGCAAGCATAAATTATATGAAATATCCATTATGTCTAATATACAGTTTCAAAGCCAAAATTGAGCTAAGAGAAATTAAATGACTCCAAAAATAATAACAATTTCAAGTAAGGTATAAAACCATCAGCATGCGGTTAGAAAATGAAGCATCGTAAAACAATTTCTAAAAAAATGGCTTAGAGTGGAATTTGATTACAAAAAATTTCAGGAAACAACTCCTACACACCTAGATTAACATACCGAAAGCCAAACACTCATTCAAAAGACGGATTATCGCAAAGGCACCTAAAGGTTCTACAAAGTCCAGATTAGATAAGGAAAAGTGACGTGCATAAATGAATTTTTAAAAAAATAATAAATGATCCTATAAAATCATAAAAAAAATCACACACATATTTCAAAATGTCTATATCACATAAAAAATAAATTCGGGGTCGAACAGTACTCAAAAATATTTTTAAAACTATAAATCTAATCAGATGTACAAACTCCAGCATGTGCAGTAGGCACAACTTTGAAAAATCATATCTCCCTCAAAAATGCATATTTTCTAATATTTTATGTTTCTAAAATCAATTTCAAGAAGCTTATAATTGAGAAAAAATATTGAATCAATTTTAAAAAGTCCTCTAGTATTTTATTTTTTCCAAAAGATCTTGGGTGTCCAGAACTATGTGAAAACGGAGTCCCCCTAAAGACTCATTTATATCTTCTATCTCAGAATGACTTTCTAACTCAAAAAAAAAACCTCAAATTCAAGTTCAAGAAGTGAGGAAAGTCATAAAATTTCTGGAATTTTTTTACAGATATCCTAAAGTTGTCAAAATGAATTTTTGAAGTTGAAGGGTCAGTGGTTTGATGAAAACTGGCAGCAAAGATT
This sequence comes from Vitis riparia, assembly GCF_004353265.1. NCBI lineage: Eukaryota > Viridiplantae > Streptophyta > Magnoliopsida > Vitales > Vitaceae > Vitis > Vitis riparia. The sequence continues at coordinate 3,744,906 of NC_048432.1, read as the reverse complement.
AAATCATTTAATACCTAAGATGGGTAGTTCTTTTCTTTTTAACAAACCGATTTTAGATCAAGAAATCTCAGTAGGAAGGGGTCTCAACAGGTATACTGATGTTATAGCTGCACCTGAGATGACAAAGTCTTGTTTACTTTGTAGGAAGATAATCATAAACAGGGTGCACAATGGGGAATTCATGTCAGAATGGTGGCTACTCCCTTACGTGCTGAAGCTGATGTACAATATAATTTCCCCACTAGCTGCCACCATCCCTACATATCTATCACTATCATCCAGCCCTGATCCCAAGGGACCCACCATTTGAAGTCTCATTTTAAAAAAACATAAATTTTATGCTGCAATCTGGACCTAGTTCCACTACCCTTTTGACCATTGAAGTTGTGCAATGTACGAATGTTTTGTTGATGCGACTCATGGTAGCTTAGCTTTAAAGGCGTATCAACAAAATTTATACCTTAAATACTATTACTAAAGTAGCCAAGCTACTATAGCATAGTGGTTCTAGGATCGTTCACTGGGAAGGGTTTTCGCAAACACAAGTGATATTCAAATTAGGAAAATAGGTGATTTTCTTATGGATGTTAGCTTTAAAAGAAGATGTAAATGTTTTAGAGAGATTTAAACTAATTTAAGCTAACATTAAAGACTAAAATGAAAGGGTGTAAAAACAAGTTTCTCAAAGATAGGATAGCTATGCTCTGGCTCTTATGCAAATTGAAAATCTCAGGATAGGCTCCTTGCGTTGGGGTTGCAACTATGGTGATGCTTGCTTCCCGAACCGGTATGGATTTAGCAAATCAAGTTTTAATCCTTTAAAATGGCAAAACAGATGGTAGTGAATTTCATCAATGGTTATTCACCTTATACTTCCTTTGAATGGCTCGTAAGAGATAACTAATAGTCTAAAGCTAAAAGCTTACCAAATATTGGCAACTCAAAGTCATTCTAGGTGATAAACTCACCTTTCAATGGCCATTGAAATTGGTTCTAACGGATTAATGCAAAACTTGGAATTGAAAACTTCACCTTCCAATAGCTCGTAGGAGATAACTAATGGATAGAAATCCAAAAGCTTATCAAGTATTGGCCGTTGGAAGTTGTCCAAAGGAAATAAAAACCAAACTTTGCATTAATGAACCATTAATGAAAAACGACTACCTTACCTTCCAGGTGCGAGAAATTTCCATGGGAATGCATCCAAGCCATCACATAACATCTATACTTTGAGAAACTTAAAAGGTTTTAGCCTCTCATCCTTGGGGATTTCATCCACCAAGGATGTTTGGCTACTAAGAAAATAGAAATGGGGAAGAACCGGAGAAGAGAGAAAAAAAACAAAGCTTTATATATTTCTATATATTTTCTATAATTATATTACATATTTGTTTCAACAGATGCAAGGGAGTATATATAGAGAAGTTTTTCCAACCTTCCTAGCTAAGAAATCTTATGATTGGTGGATTACAAGGAGAAGAATGGAAATTTATACAAAAATATCCAAAAGAAAAGATCTCGTGTGGAGTCGGCAGAAACAGGGGAAAATTCGCACCACGCAAGGGGTGTGCAAAATTTTCGCACACCTGAGGGGGGTGTGCGAGTTTCGCACACCATTCGCACACCATTCGCACAGCTAAGGGGGTGTGCGAATTTCGCACACCATTCGCAAACCTGGAGCAGTTGTCTTCTGAAGGCCATATCTTCCTCGTTTGAACTCCAAATCGTACACGGTTTGAAGCGTTAGATTCTTGACTTCCTGAGCTTTGAAATGGTATATAGCATGTAGAAAATGGACTTCGGGAAGTGCTCCAAAAGTGCGAAAGAAGACTGCAGCTGCTGTCCTCTATTTTCCTCTTTGCTTCCCTTTGCTTCTCTTTGCTTCTCTTTGCTTTTCTCCTTTTGTTGGCTTGCTTTGGTGTAGCTAAAAGCTTGCTTTAACTTGTCCAAGTAGCTCCTCCATCATTTGGCATGCTTGAATTGATTCATAAGCTGATATAAACATGTAAACTTGCCACAAAATGGTTAAAACCAATTACTAAGGACCTTAATGAATTAATTGGGTTAAATGAATATGATTACTACTCAAAGGTGCTTAAAACCATTATAATTAGGTCTACAAAATAGCACTTTTTGGTAGTAATCATTTGTCCACCAATCTGCTGCTCTCTCTTTTAAGTGTGCACCACTCTTATAAATCCCATGCACAACTTCCTCTTTGAGTGTATACACCCTCTCTCTAAAGCACAAATTAGAACACGAAACCAATTATAGAACAAAGTGATAATAACACTGAGTAAGGAGTTCTCAACAAACATACCGAGGAACGCTCTCTTCTGGCAAGGAGATCCCACTGGTATGTCATCTGAGATTTCTTCAACCGCCCTCTCCTTCTTCTCCACCAACAGCTTCTCACTAGAAAGCCTTCTCTGAAACTCCAATTTTTCCGCCTCCCTCTCTCTCTGTTTTTTTTTTTTCTTTTCTTCTATGTGCTGAAAGTCCTCCTTCCAAAACCTATCTGTTAGAGCTTTTTATAGCAAATAACAGTCCTTCTACGTGAGGAGTCTTCCTCTCTCCAAATTTTATCTTATGCACCGGAAAAACTTTTTTTTTTTTTTTTTTAATTTCAAACAATACCAATCCACGCATATCACCTACAATCCATGCATATCATTTAAAGAGTTTTACCGTTTTCAAAAACTTCTCCAATGGTAGACTTCTTCCATAAAAATTTCAAATTATTAAATTAAATTAAATAAATAAATAATAAAATAAATAATAAATAATAAAATAAATAAATAACTAAATCGGAGAATATAAAATGATAATAATGGATAAATGAATAAATAACAAGATAATAAACAAATAAGTAAGAATACTAAATAACTAAATAACTAAATGATTGATAATAATGAAAATAAATTAAAATAAATGAATAAATAAAACCATAATAAATGATCAAATAAAAGTGGTTAGTAATAATAAAAAAATAAAAAAAAAAATAAATAAATAAGTAAATGAGATAAATGGGTCATACAACCATACAAGTCATACTAAAAAAAAAAGACTAATGGGCAAAGGTGAGACTAAGTGGGCCAAGGTGGACCTAATGGGCCTAAGTGCCTAAGTGGGCCTAGGGTGCCTAAATGAGCTACTCTAAAAGCTATCCTAAAAATGAACGAAAAGCCTAAGTCTAAAATAGGGCTGCCAGGGGTCACAATAAGGGGTCAGATAATCCCTCGACCAAAATCTCTGAGGTGACTCAGAAAAAGGTAAGTTGTACGAGTAGTAATGGGCCACCAAGGAACTACTATGGAGCACTGAAAACGAACTTAAAGACATGTGCTAAAGGGACAAAATTGAGGGTCTACAAATATGCCCCTCTTCGGTATAGATCACGAGTATAGCAAATGTGAGTAGAAACGCGAGTAATGAGCGGAATGAAGTGAACTATACCGAAGAACTAAAGAAGGACCAAAGATTTAAAGAAGGACCAAAGATTTTGTCTTAACACATGGCGAGAGTAAGGTCGGAACATGAGTCTGCAACGACAAGGATGGAACAACTCTACGTGGGGGAATGGCAGTAAAGAGAGAAAGTATGTGATGAGTAGCGCAAAGATGGAAAGAGATGAAAATGATGACTCAAAGTTATGGATGAGATGAATAACTCTAGATCATGGACAAGATGAACAACACTGGGTCAAAAATAGGACAAAAGACTCTGGGTCATGAGCTCAGGGCTCTAATTGGAAAGAATGACTCTGGGTCAGGATGGAAAATGACTCTGGGTCGAGAGCTTTGGGCTCTAACTAGGAAAGAATGACTCTGGGTCAAGATGGAAAATGATTCTGGGTCGAGAGCTCTAGGCTCTAAATAGGAAAGAATGACTCTGGGTCAAGATGGAAAATGACTCTAGGTCAAGAGCTCTAGGCTCTAAATAAGAAAGAATGACTCTGGGTCAAAATGGAAAATGACTCTAGGTCGAGAGCTCTGAGCTTTAAATAGGAAAGAATGACTCTGGGTCAGAATGGAAAATGACTCTGGGTCGAGAGCTCTGGGCTTCAAATAGGAAAGAATGACTCTGGGTCAAAATGGAAAAATGACTTTGGGTTAAGAGCTCTAGGCTCTAAATAGGAAAGAATGACTCTGGGTCAAAATGGAAAATGACTCTGGGTCGAGAGCTCTAGGCTTTAAATAGGAAAGAATGACTCTGGGTCAAAATGGAAAATGACTCTAGGTCGAGAGCTCCGGGCTCTAAATAGGAAAGAATGACTATAGGTCAAAATGGAAAATGACTATAGGTCGAGAGCTTCGGGCTTTAAATAGATAGCCGATCAGGATACTTTTCGACTCAAGGTGTCGGGTCGAGGCCACTCACAAGTGGCTAGAATGATGAAAATGAAACATCGCAGGGATGTGAGTGATGCAAATGACTCCGGGTCGTGAGCTCAGGGCTCGGGGTGCTATGAATGACTCTGGGTCGAGATGGAAAATGACTCTAGGTCGATGAATATCTCAGGGCTATGAGCTCCCGGCTCTATGACTGATCGGCTAGAAGGAGAATGCGATACGTAAACTCCAGGTCAAACCACTCATGGGCGACCAAATGATGAAAGCTCAACTAAGAGCTGGAAAGACTCCGAGTCTATAGGAAATGATAGCTCAGGGCTAGCGGGCTCAGGGCCTAAGGGAAAAAGGATAGCTCAGGGCTATAAGACTCAGGGTCTAGAATGAATGGATAGCTCATGGCTACGAGGCTCAGGGCCTAGAAGGGAATAATAGAGAAGACCAACTCGAAAGTGGACATGAAATAAATTGGCTCAAAGCCATATACTCAAAATGTCAAGGGTCGGACTACTGAAACCAAGAAGGGAAATATGCCCCAGTATACAGGGTGCTCACACTGTTGAAACAACTAGTAAACCAATCATTTGCTAGAATCAATGGGTCAGAAACTGATGCATCGTGACAAACCTCTGAAAAGTCTAAACTGAAGGAACCCTCTATGTCTGAAAAGCTGCTCTGTCAATGAATCTCAAAAGGTAAATCTCAAAGAGTGTATATCATGGCTCATCTAAAAGTAAACCTCAAAGTGCATAAAATGCTGCTCATCTGGATAATCCAATCTGCAAGGTAAAAATGACGAAAACAAATCTGTCTCATGAACATCTGGCTAAAGGATCCACCCACGCTCCTTGGGTGAAACCTGATGCGATTCATTTCTATCTCAACAAATCCATGTAGGGAGGCCCTGATACAGTCGATCGTCAGAAGCTCTGGGCTAGTGCTCAATCTAAAACCAAACTGGCCACTGTCTCAATCTCAAGGATACTCAAAGAAAATGGGGGAAATATGCCCCAGTATAAGATCCGATATCAAAGTCATGAGGTAAACAACCGACACTAATCATCCATCCTCGTACCACTGCCTAAACACAATCTCATCGAGGAGAGGGGAATATGCCCTAGTGTGGATAATCTAATGTCGAAGTCGTGGGGTAAACAACCAACAATGATCATCCATCTATGCACGGTCTCATCAAGGAGAGAGGAATATGCCCCAGTGTGGATAATCTAATGCACAATAAAGAGTCTGTCAAAATCAACCAAACATCTCTATAACCATGAATAAAGATAGTCATGTCGTCCAATAACAGATAGGAACCTCGGAAAAAGGGGGGAATATGCCCCAGTGTGAATATCTAATGCACAACCAAAGGATGAATCCAACACCATCAATCAACTATCCTCAGCTCAACAATAATCCGCTAAGAAGTCAGAATGATGTATCGACCAATGCCTCAAGAGAGACACTCTAAATCTAATCTCAAATGAATAGCCAAAATGATGAGGAATGTGGTAATCTCAAAAGTAGAAACATGTCTCTGATGAATCCCTGACTGAATCTGATAGGAATCTAGTAACCTCAAAATGGGGAAATATGCCCTAGTATGCCTGATCTATACACTACACTGAAAACTGCCTCCAACTCAGTAATAATCCACTAGTCTATCTCAGAAGTACTCCGCGAATGGAACCGCTAGGGGCTCAACGATGCTCCACTAGAACTGATATAGTCTCAACATACCCTATTAGGGTTCTCTGATCGGTGAAAATGCCCAGACTCAAAGAAAGTGCTCCACTAGGGGCTCATCTCAACCAAATGAAAGAGGAATATGCCCCAGTAAGATAATTGATGCACAGTAGAATGAAAATCTGGATAGCATCAAATATGATTCGTGCCCAATTGGTGTATCAGCTGATTCATGTCCAGCTGGTGCTCCTTGATGGAGGGAGTAATCAACAAAATTTATAACCTATTACACCATGAACTAGGGTAGCAAAGACAAAGCTACTATAGCATAATGGCTCTAGGATCGTTCACTGGGATGAGTTTTCACTTCACAAATGATATTAATTCAAAGCTGAATTAGTGCCTTTTCATTTCAAGGTTAGCTTTAAAAGAAAACATAAAGATGTTTGAAATAAAAAGGTTTGGTTTTAAACTAACCAAAAATAGTAACTGATTTTACTTAGAAAAGTGTTTCTTGGAGTTTCAGATTACTAGGCTCAGATTCCTCATACAAAAAGGGAGTTTCGGTCACTTGTTTCTTTTCCTCGCATTAGAGAATTAACATATAGTTCCTTCTCCAACCGATGTTGTACAGATGCTTCCCATTAATGGGTTCAAACACTAAATCCCTCTCACTGATGCAACTTGCAATGGCTCATACCTCTCACCTAGCACTTGCCATTCAAGGTGATCTTTAACCTTGGATTACCCGTCAAAAGCTTGCAAGAGATAACTAATGGATGTCTCCTTGGAGTCCAAAAGCTTACCAAGTGTTGGCAATTCTAGAAAATCCTACCTTCAAGTCACCTCCCAGAGGCTCGCAAGGGGCAAACTAGTGAATCTCTATGGACGGAGATCACTTGCCTTACCAAGTGTTGGCCTAGGTGATTTAAAGACGTTTTAAGTTAACTAAAAAGATAAAAACCATTAACGGGTCACTCTTTCTCTTCATTAAAAACTAAAACAACAAAACTTCCAATTTATGCATGAGGGAACTTACCCGGCTTTCTTCACTCCAAGAGACGAAGAGCCTAGCCTCTCATCCTCTGAGGAAAAATCCTCAGAGTTTGATTGGCTATAAAGAAAAAGAACGAGAAAACAAAAATATATAGAAGAAACAGAGCAAGTGCCCTGTTCGTCGATTTCACATATATTATATCTATATATATCATGGATCTTCTGGAACAAGCTCCTCCAGAGTCCCCTTTTTTAGTGTTTACAAGAGAGTTTATATAGGAAGGTAATTTACCCTTCCTTGGATACTTCCTACCTAAGGAATTACATGAGTGGCTGAATATAAGGAGAAAATGGAAATTTATACTAAAATATCTGAAGAAAATATCTAAAAGAGTCGGTCGCAAATATCGGGAAACACTAAGGACCATTTCGCAGATGCACAAAAAGGGCTACGAAATCACTTGCAGCAAAAGGCTGATTTCGCAGCGCTGCAAAGTTGGCTTTCAGCTTGCGGTGTTTGGATTCCAACGTGTCGTGAAACTTCAGGGGGAATTCCACAGCACTGTGCAAAAAGGTTGCAAAATCATTTAGCAACAAAAAGGTGATTTCGCAGCCGTGCAAAATTCTTCCTTCAGCTTGGAGTGATTGGCTTCCAATGGCTGTAACTCCTTCATTTCAACTCCAAATCGTACACGGTTTGAAGCGTTGGATTCGTGACTTCCTGAGCTTTGAAATGGTATATAGCATGTAGAAAATGGACTTCGGTAAGTGCTCCAAAAGTGAGAAGGAAGACTGTAGTTGCTGTGCTCTATTTTCTTCACTCTGTTTTCCTCTTTGCTTCTCTCCTTTGCTTGGCTTGTCTTAATGATCCAAAAAGCTGTCAAAATACTAAAACTAGCCACAAATATGATTAAAATTCATTGCTAGGTTCTTAATATGCCAATTGGAATAAAAATGGAGAACTACTACACAAAAGTGCTTAAAATATAATGACTTAAAGGTGCAAAATAGCACTTTTTGGGTAGTAATCACTCCCCCCAACTGACACATTGCTAGTCCCTTAGCAATGAAGGAGAGAAAAATAAAAATAAAAATAAACAATACTATAATTTACAACATCATGCTGATCACTTCAAAAAAATTTTTAAGTGGCATGACTGACCAAACTCTCACATGGAACATTAAAGAAATAAAACTCAAACTTCAATAGAAGCTATCAAAAACTTTGCTAAATACAATTGGTCAAGGGAATACATTATGCAAATTGAAGTTTTAAAATCATTTTCACTTCCAAAGAACCAAACTTTATTCTTCCACAAAAATCTAAGTGTAAGATGATAGTTTCCGAATATAGCATGCTAAACTAATCTCTCCCCCCCAACCTATCTCTTTTCAACACTTAGCAAACTGACCAAATTCAATAGGCAGAGAACACACTTTTTTTTTTTTTTTTTTTATTATTATTTTTTAAGGTACAAGGCTTAAGGGGCATTCTTTTCTGTTTTGTCCATGTAACGGGGGTCCATTGATGACTCCCAACCAATTAAGGTTTAGGGCAACAAGCTTTAAGGATTTTTCAACCACTAACTCCTAGGATTTTACCCCGGACTTTTGAGAATGAATTTTTTTTATACCCAAGCGCCTACCATGTGCTAACTCCACCTATCCACCCTTGTAACGAGCATTGAGGTCGGTGACTCCCAACCAATTAAGGCTTAGGGCACCAGGTTTTAAAGATTTTCACCATATACCCCTCAAACCTTGCTCGGGTTTCAAGGCAAGCAAACATTTTGCTTTCTTTCTTTTTTTTTTCAAAGGCTCATTGGCCTTTCATAAGGTGTCTCAATATTATTAAATGAGGTCAAAAGTACCAAGTCCCAAAATTTTCCTAAGTCGAGAGGGAAATAGTTTTTCATCTTATAATCGGAATCTATTGTGCACAGTGTGTGGATAGCTTAAAGTGGAAGAACTAAACTTGATTTCAATAGAAGCTTCAACAATTGAACCACTTTAGTAAGCATAATCCAAACTCTAAGTTAAATGAAAAGCAAAAGTTCAGTTTCTCCTATTTTAATTTGAAAATTTTTCCTCATAAACCATGGAGATTATAGTAAAAAGCAAAAAACTACAACTAATTTACTAGACAAGGCTGAATTACCAAAATAACTTAGCATACTTCCTTTAACTTAGCAAACTTCCTTCCTCATTTCTCCCGCCCTCCAACCGAGCTGAGCATTGTCCTCAATGTGATATGGGTGATTGAAATTATAGGGAGGAAGTGGTACCTCCTGAGCGATATCAATTTCGAATACTGATTGGAGAAACCACATGTTTCAAAAAGAATAAAAGGTGTGAGCAAAGGAAATACAAATAGATTAATGCTAAGAGTTAACAAAAAATGCTAGATTTGTATTACTTTAATCATGTGAGTACAATCAGAAAGAAAGTAATACAAGTAATCCCCATATATGATATCAAAATGATGGGATTTCATAACAGACTAACGAAAACGAAATACATAAAAGAAATATATAATAGATATATATATGATCAGATAGGTGGATGATGCTGGAGCTGATGGCTTAGGCAGATGGCTCTGCCTCTTCAGTAGCTGATTCAGGAGGGGCCTGAGGCTCTGTGGCCTGTGAGTGTGGCACTGCAGTGGTGGGGGTGAGATGCTCAGCAACTGATGGGAGACCGAGATGATGCTGGAGCTGCCTCAAGATGGCAGTGTGCTGAGCCTGGGTAGTCATCATCTGCTCCTGGCGAGCTCGCATAGCTGCCATCTCCTGAGCAAGGCTGCTCTGAGATGCGGTCAAGGTCTGCAGTGCATGACATAAATCTCTATACTCTGAAATAGGAATGGCCATCCTTGGCTCAACTGAAGTAGAGAGTTGTGATGAGGCTGGAGTAACTGGAGGGGCTCTAGATATGGTAGGAGAGGCAGTGGGTATACCCTCAGGTATATGATCTGGAGATGCTCTCCTGGCAGCTGGTATCTCAACTGGTTGTGGAAGCTCTGGCTGCTCAATTCTATATGCTGTCATATTGGTCCACTTTTCGAAAGTAAATACCTCTTGGCATATACGCTTGCGTTCCAACTGAGAATCTGATGGATACCCCAGATGCTCGAGAATCTGACACAAGAGCCGTGGAAAAAGAAGTGGAATGGCATCAGCTCGCGGCAGCTTCTTCTTATGCACCTTCTCTTCAAAGTAGAGAAGGGCAACCATAATCAGGTGGTGAGGGCAAAAAAAGTATCCCTCTGAAATCCTGAACAGGGCCTCTAAAAGAATTCCTCTCCTCTGAGTCCAGTGTTGTAGTGGATAAATATTGTGACGCAAGAGTGCATCAATGAGAAACATCCTTGGAGGAAGTTCCCTCCTCAATAGATGTGGATTTGTGGAAGCTCCTCTGGACAAGATATGCACCATTTCCAGCTGAGAGGGACTAGCCCATACTCGGTAATCCTCAAATTGGTTTGGCTTGTATGGTATATGCAGGGCCTCTGTTATATGGCGAGCTCCTAGAATGCCATGCCGACCGTCAATAGTAAAATGAATTAGAGTAGGATCTCTGACCTGCTTAGTAGTCATGGACTGATAAAAATCCATGGCTACTCTGGGATAGAAGAAATCTCGTGGGGTCAGCAGCTGCTCCATGCGATATCTGCGTAGCAAGTGGAATGAACCTGCAAGCTCTGGCCGCAATTGGAAGGTGGCTGTGTCAAAGCACAGCTCAGAGTGAAATGGTCGAGCTCGACAGTCTAAATTGCCTTCAATTGGTGGTTGAGTCAGCATCGGACGCCTGATTAGCACTTCAGGAGCTATCCCAGATGGATTTTGGGGTTCAGAAAGTGGCGGCTGGTGCTCCTGAGGTTTCGCCGGCGGTGCCGAAGATGGCGCCGGAGAGGGCTCTGGAGAGGGAACTGGGGACTGCTCAGTTAAGTCTATGGGCTCTGAGCTTTCGACCCTGGCTCTTTTTTGTAGGGGATGACCCCCTGACTTGGTGAGATAACGCCTCGCCGGAGGTTTCTGTACTGCGGGCTTGGCTTGGCATTTCTTTGGTGCGGGCTTCGTCGGAGGTGAAGCAGCTTCTGGCTGCGGAGGCTCAGAGGTAGAGGCTTGAACAGGCGCCTCGCGCGGCGTTCGCTTGCGGCTGGAAGGAGAGGAAGATTTGGCTCATCTGGTTCGTGCCATTTCGGATTGACGAAATTTGGCCGGAAGTGATGACCGGAAGGGATGACCGGAGGTGCGCGCGTTGTCGAACTCGGGCAAGGAGATGAACAGACGGTTGCTATGACTCTTCCCCTTTCTGAAACCCTTTCGCAGCTCAAATGACCGGTATTTATAAAAAATAACGGAATATTAAAGGTCATCTTGGGTTTCGCAGAAGAAGGCCGATTTCGCAACACAAATGGGGGTTTCGCAAGAAAAAACTACTTTCGCAACCCACTTCGCAGCTGCGAAATGGGGGTCACTGTGCTGCGGAGTGGCACTCATGTGCCAAAAATCAGTTTCACAGCTGCGAAACACCCTGCGTAATGGAGTTATTGCTACGGAATTGGGATTTTTCATGCCTTAGAGCTTCGCAGCCGCTTCGCAGCTGCGAAATGGGGGCTCCTGTGCTGCGAAGTGGCACTCGTGTGCCGTTCTTGGATTCGCAGCTGCGAAAATTTTCGCAGAGTAGTCAATTGTGTTGCGAAATGATTTCGCAACAGATGGTCATTTTCGCAAAGAATTCTCTTAGGCTGCGAGATCTCGCAGAGCCCTGTTTTTGCTCTGTTTTCACTCTGTTTTCACTCCGATTTCTCTCCGATTTCTTCCTTTCAATTTCTTTGCATTTTCTTCCACCTGAGATCATTCAAAAAGATGAAATTACATATAAATACACAATTAAAGATCAAAAATTAAGATCAAAAGTATGGATAAAACTTTAAAATTTACAAAATTTACAAAAATTTTAGACTTTGGTGAAACCAAGTCCATCAAACCCTTCTTTGCTTAGGCTTTTTGTGGCTCAAGGAGGTTGATTTCCTCCTTTTTCGGTTTGAACGGTTCCATGAATGGCTTGAGACGATATCCATTGACTCTAAAGGTGTCCTTGCCATTGGAATTCAATAACTCCACCACCCCATTGATATGTACTTGGTGAATAATGAAAGGACCTATCCACCTTGACTTGAGCTTTCCAAGAAAGATATGAAGTCTTGTGTCATAGAGTAGAACTCTTTGTCATTTCCAAAATTCTTTGTTGGAAATTAGTTGATCATGCCACTTCTTCATCCTCTGTTTTGCAACTTTGGAATTGATGTAAGCATCATTTCTTAATTCCTCCATCTCATTAAGGTCTAAGCTCCTCTTTGCTCCGGCTCTAATCAAATCCATATTCAACTTTTTGATTGCCCACCAAGCTTTGTATTCGACTTCCACAGGGAGATGACACGCTTTGCCATAGACAAGACGATAGGGGGACATGCTAAGAATAGTCTTATAAGTTGTTCTATATGCCCATAATGAATCATGAAGCTTAATAGACCAATCTTTTCTGTTTGAACTCACCACTTTCATCAATATGTTCTTTATTTCCCTGTTTGCCAGCTCAACTTGCCCGGAAGTCTGTGGATGATAAGGTGTAGCTACCTTATGCTTCACTCCATACTTGGCTAATAAACTTTCAAAAGGCTTGTTGCAAAAATGAGAACCTCCATCACTGATTATAGCTTTGGGCACCCCGAATCTTGAAAAAATGTTCTCTTTAAGAAACTTGAGAACCACTCTATGATCATTTTGTTTACAGGGGATTGCCTCAACCCATTTAGAAACATAATCCACCCCCACCAAGATATAGGAATTACCAAAAGACATTGGAAAAGGTCCCATGAAGTCAATGCCCCATACATCAAATAGCTCAACTATTAGTATGGGGTTCATTGGCATTTGATTTCTTTTTGTTAGCCTTCCAAGCCTTTGGCATCTATCACAACTTCTACACATGATGTGGGCATCTTTAAAAAGAGATGGCCAAGTAAACCCTGATTGCAACACCTTCATAGCTGTTTTCTGAGAGGCAAAATGGCCTCCACATGCATTCTCATGACAATGGTTTAGAATCCCTTGTTGCTCTTCTTCAGGCACACACTTCCTTATGATCTGATCTGCACAATATTTAAAAAGGAAAGACTCTTCCCAATAATAAGCATGAATTTTTGCAAAGAAGTGCTTCCTGTCCTGTGCATTCCACTCACTTGGAATTTCACTAGTAACTAGATAATTAGCAATATGAGCATACCAAGGAGTTTTTACTAGAAACATAAGTGATTCCTCAGGAAAGTCATCATTAATAGGCAAGACATGAGAATTATGTGCTATAGCTAACCTTGAGAGGTGGTCAGCTACCACATTCTCCACTCCTTTCTTATCTCTGATTTGGAGATCGAATTCTTGTAACAAAAGAATCCATCTAATCAACCTTGCTTTTGCATCTTGCTTTGTCAATAAATACTTCAAGGCTAAATGGTCAGTGAAAACAATGATAAAAGACCCTACCAAATAAGCACGAAATTTGTCCAAGGCAAATACCACAGCTAACAATTCTTTCTCTGTAGTTGTGTAGTTCCTTTGAGCTTCGTTCAATGTTTTGCTTGCATAGTAGATCACATAGGGCTTCCCATCCTCTCTTTGACCAAGCACAGCTCCTATAGCAAAGTCACTGGCATCACACATTAGTTCAAAGGGTAGTTGCCAGTTAGGGGCCCTCACTATTGGGGTTGTTGTTAAAAATTTCTTCAATTGGTCGAAGCTATTTTGACATCTTTCATCCCATATAAACTTAGCATCCTTAGCTAACAGCTCACAAAGAGGTTTTGAAAGATTTGAAAAATCTTTGATGAACCTCCTATAGAAGCCTGCATGGCCAAGGAACTGCCTTACTCCTTTTACAGTTGTTGGGGATGGCAATTTGAAAATAAGCTCCACCTTTGCTTTATCAACTTCAATGCCCTTTTCGGAGATGATATGGCTAAGGACAATTCCTTGACGTACCATAAAATGACATTTCTCCCAATTGAGCACCAAGTTTTTTTCAATGCATCTGTGAAGAACCGCTTCCAAATTGACTAAGCATTCCTCAAATGTACCTCCATATACGGTGATATCATCCATGAAAACCTCCATAATTCGCTCCACCATATCACTGAAGATACTCAACATACATCTTTGGAATGTTGCAGGTGCATTGCATAAACCAAAAGGCATTCTTCTGTAAGCATATGTTCCAAATGGACATGTAAAAGTGGTCTTTTCCTGATCTTCCACAGCAATTTCAATTTGAAAATACCCTGAATACCCGTCCAAAAAACAGTAGAACAGATGGCCAGAGACTCTCTCCAACACTTGATCGATAAATGGCAATGGAAAATGATCTTTCCTGGTTACTGCATTCAACTTTCTATAATCAATACACATCCTCCACCCTGAAGTGAGGCGTGTAGTAATTTCTTCTCCTTCTTCATTCTAAACCATAGTAATCCCTGACTTCTTTGGTACCACTCGAGTAGGACTCACCCAAGAACTATCAGATATAGGATAAATAATACCTGCTTGAAGTAGCTTCAGCACCTCAACTCGCACAACCTCTTGTAAATGAGGATTCAATCTTCTTTGAAGTTGACGAATTGGCTTAGCTTCCTCCTCCATATATATATGATGCATGCAAACTAAAGGACTAATGCCTTTCAAATCAGATATTTGCCATCCTATTGCTTTCTTACACCTCTTGAGAACTTTCAATAAACATTTCTCTTAATGATTGGTCAGAGATGAAGATATTATGACAGGACATTGATTATTTTCTTCAAGGTATGTATATTTCAGCTCCATGGGTAGAGGCTTCAAATTGATTTTTGGAGTCTCTTTTTCAGTAGCTGCTCCTTCTTCTTTATTGAACAAAGGTAGAATCTCTTCTATCCTCCTCCAACTTTGTAGAGTAGCAAGCACATTAGGGGGTTCAGACAAACCTTCCTCACAATCCGCAAGACTTTCATTCAGCTTGTCTTGCATATTCTGATTACAGTGCTCCTCTACTAGAGTGTCAATAATGCACACCTCTTCTGGACCCTCTTCTTCTTCCAGAGTGATTTGCTTTTTAGACATATAAAAAATGTTGAGATCAAGTGTCATGTTGCCAAAAGTGAGTTGCATGAGCCCATTCCTACAGTTGATGATTGCATTTGAGGTAGCAAGGAATGGCATTCCAAGGATGATAGGAACTAAATTAGCTTCCTTTACAGTAGGATCCGTATCAAGAACAATAAAATCCACCGGACAGTAGAAATTATCAACTTGAACCAAGACATCCTCAATTACTCCTCTGGGAATTTTTACTGATCTATCTGCCAAAGATAGAGTGATTGTCATTGGCTTCAACTCACCAAGTCCCAATTGCTTGTAGACAGTATACGGAAGCAAATTCACACTTGATCCCAAGTCTAATAAAGCTTTCTCCACTACCTTTCCTCCAATCATGACGGAAATGGTAGGACTTCCCGGATCTTTGTACTTCAAAGGAGACTTACATTGTAAGATTGCACTTACTTGCTCAGTCAAGAAGGCTTTCTTATTTACAGTCAACCCTCTTTTGATAGTACATAAGTCCTTTAGGAATTTTGCATATGTTGGAACTTGTTTAATCATATCCAACAGTGGGATATTGACTTTAACTTGTCTCAATACTTCAAGAATTTCAGATGCATTTCTAATCCCCTTTTTCCCATGCAATGCTTGAGGAAAAGGTGGAGAAGTTGATTTCTTCAGCATTTCTTCCTTCAGAAGTTCCTTCTCTGGATTTGCATTCATTGTTGAATCATAGTCCTCTTTCTTTTCACCGATCTCTCCCTTTTTGTCTTTCATTTCCTCCCCTTTCATTGTCTCTTATTCTTCCTCAACATGTGGCTTAGGTGTTGGCTTCTCAATTTTTTTACCACTCCTTAGAGTGATCAAGGCTTTGACATCTTTCAACTGTGATGATTCTCTCTCATGGCTTTCCACTTCATGGACACCCTTGGGGTTTTGGTGGGGTTGAGAAGGAAATCTTCCCTTTTCTTGCACTGTGTTCAAATTTGTGAGCCTTGATATTGAGTATTGGAGATTATCTATCTTTTGGGTTATATCATTTTGCATTCCATCCATCCTTTTGTTCAGAGTACTCTCTACTCTGTCAATTCTTTGATTAAGTTGAGCATTGATGGCTTTTTGGTCTCCAACAAAATCTCCCATTACCTTGCTAAGATTCATCATAGCTTGTTCAAGACTTGAAGATTGTTGAGATGGTTGATCTGGCTGTTGGTACTGAGGTGCTCTAGGCTTCAATGAAAAATTTGGATGATTCCTCCAACTTGAGTTGTAAGTATTTCCATAGGGTGCATTGTTATTGGGCTTGAATTGTCCAACAACATTTGCTTGATCTCCAAACATTTCCCTTTCAGCTGAAATTGTAGGGCATTCCTTCACCAAGTGTTCATATGATTGACAATTAGGACAAAGCTTCACTTGCATTGGTGCTTCAGCAACAGCTTGCACTTCATGCATCTTTTTCAGTTCCAGCTCCTCCAATCTTCTTGTCACAGCTGTAAACTTTGCTTTGGTATCATCATCTTCTTTCAAGGTATACATCCTAGCCTTAGCATTGAAAGCACTCAGTTAAGACTTCATATTTCCCACTTCTCCTTTGATCGGTTCATCCCATCCCCTTGAAACTTCAGCTACATAATTCAAGAAATCCATAGCTTCAAGTCACCTCCCAAAGGCTCGCAAGGGGTAAACTAGTGAATCTCCATGGACGGAGATCACTTGCCTTACCAAGTGTTGGCCCAGGTGATTTAAAGACGTTTTAAGTTAACTAAAAAGATAAAAACCATTAACGAGTCACTCTTTCTCTTCATTAAAAACTAAAACAACAAAACTTCCAATTTATGCATGAGAGAACTTACCCGACTTTCTTCACTCCAAGAGACGAAGAGCCTAGCCTTTCATCCTCTGAGGAAAAATCCTTAGAGTTTGATTGGCTATAAAGAAAAAGAACGAGAAAACAAAAATATATAGAAGAAACAGAGCAAGTGCCTTGTTCGTCGATTTCACATATATTATATCTATATATATCATGGATCTTCTGGAACAAGCTCCTCCAGAGTCCCCTTTTTTAGTGTTTCCAAGAGAGTTTATATAGGAAGGTAATTTACCCTTCCTTAGATACTTCCTAGCTAAGGAATTACATGAGTGGTTGAATACAAGGAGAAAATGGAAATTTATACAAAAATATCTGAAGAAAATATCTAAAAGAGTCGGTCACAAATATCGAGAAGCACTAAGGACCATTTCGCAGGTGAAAACGAGGTTTGCGAGATTTCGCAGATGCACAAAAAGGGCTGCGAAATCACTTCGCAGCAAAAGGCTGATTTCGCAGCGCTGCAAAGTTGGCTTTCAACTTGCGGTGTTCGGCTTCCAACATGTCGTGAAACTTCAGGGGGAATTCCACAGCACTGTGCAAAAAGGTTGCGAAATCATTTAGCAACAAAAGGGTGATTTCGCAGTCGTGCAAAATTCTTCATTTAGCTTGGAGTGATTGGCTTCCAATGACTGTAACTCCTTCATTTCAACTCCAAATCGTACACGATTTGAAGCGTTGGATTCTTGACTTCCTGAGATTTGAAATGGTATATAGCATGTAGAAAATGGAATTCGGGAAGTGCTCCAAAAGTGAGAAGGAAGAGTGAAGCTGCTGTCCTCTATTTTCTTCACTCTGTTTTCCTCTTTGCTTCTCTCCTTTGCTTGGCTTGTCTTAATGATCCAAAAAGCTATCAAAACACTAAAACTAGCCACAAATATGATTAGAAGTCATTGCTAGGTCCTTAACATGCCAATTGGAATAAAAATGGATTACTACCCAAAAAGTGCTTGCAACGGCGCCATTTGATTCGTGCCCAATTGGTGTATCAGCTGATTCATGTCCAGCTGGTGCTCCTTGATGGAGGGAGTAATAAAAAAAATTTATAACCTATTACACCATGAACTAGGGTAGCAAAGACAAAGCTACTATAGCATAGTGGCTCTAGGATCGTTCACTAGGATGGGTTTTCACTTCACAAATGATATTAATTCAAAGCTGAATTGGTGCCTTTTCATTTCAAGGTTAGCTTTAAAAGAAAACATAAAGATGTTTGAAATAAAAAGGTTTGGTTTTAAACTAACCAAAAATAGTAACTGATTTTACTTAGAAAAGTGTTTCTTGGAGTTTCAGATCACTAGGCTTAGATTCCTCATACAAAAAGGGAGTTTCGGTCACTTGTTTCTTTTCCTCGCATTAGAGAATTAACATATAGTTCCTTCTCCAACCAGTGTTGTACAGATGCTTCCCATTAATGGGTTCAAACACTAAATCCCTCTCACTGATGCAACTTGCAATGGCTCATACCTCTCACCTAGCACTTGCCATTCAAGGTGATCTTTAACCTTGGATTACCCGTCAAAAGCTCGCAAGAGATAACTAATGGATGTCTCCTTGGAGTCCAAAAGCTTACCAAGTGTTGGCAATTCTAGAAAATCCTACCTTCAAGTCACCTCCCAAAGGCTCGCAAGGGGTAAACTAGTGAATCTCCATGGACGGAGATCACTTGCCTTACCAAGTGTTGGCCTAGGTGATTTAAAGACGTTTTAAGTTAACTAAAAAGATAAAAACCATTAACGGGTCACTCTTTCTCTTCATTAAAAACTAAAACAACAAAACTTCCAATTTATGCATGAGGGAACTTACCCGGCTTTCTTCACTCCAAGAGACGAAGAGCCTAGCCTCTCATTCTCTGAGGAAAAATACTCAGAGTTTGATTTGCTATAAAGAAAAAGAACGAGAAAACAAAAATATATAGAAGAAACAGAGCAAGTGCCTTGTTCGTTGATTTCACATATATTATATCTATATATATCATGGATCTTCTGGAACAAGCTCCTCCAGAGTCCCCTTTTTTAGTGTTTACAAGAGAGTTTATATAGGAAGGTAATTTACCCTTCCTTGGATACTTCCTAGCTAAGGAATTACATGAGTGGCTGAATACAAGGAGAAAATGGAAATTTATACAAAAATATCTGAAGAAAATATCTAAAAGAGTCGGTCGCAAATATCGGGAAGCACTAAGGACCATTTCGCAAGTGAAAACGAGGTCTGCGAGATTTCGCAGATGCACAAAAAGGGCTGCGAAATCACTTTGCAGCAAAAGGTTGATTTTGCAGCGCTGCAAAGTTGGCTTTCAACTTGCGGTGTTCGGCTTCCAACGCGTCGTGAAACTTCAGGGGGAATTCCACGGCACTGTGCAAAAAGGCTACGAAATCATTTAGCAACAAAAGGGTGATTTCGCAGCCATGCAAAATTCTTCCTTCAGCTTGGAGTGATTGGCTTCCAATGGCTGTAACTCCTTCATTTCAACTCCAAATCGTACACGGTTTGAAGCGTTGGATTCTTGACTTCCTGAGCTTTGAAATGGTATATGGAATGTAGAAAATGGACTTCGGGAAGTACTCCAAAAGTGAGAAGGAAGACTGCAGCTGTTGTCCTCTGTTTTCCTCTTTGCTTCTCTCCTTTGCTTGGCTTGTCTTAATGATCCAAAAAGCTGTCAAAACACTAAAACTAGCCACAAATATGATTAGAAGTCATTGCTAGGTCCTTAACATGCCAATTGGAATAAAAATGGAGAACTACTACACAAAAGTGCTTAAAATATAATGACTTAAAGGTGCAAAATAGCACTTTTTGGGTAGTAATCAAAATATCATCCATAAAATGAAGCAATCATCCGCATCCATCACCAAATCACCTCCAAGCATCAAAGAAGCATCTCCCAGAAGAAGAAACATGACAACATCTATATATCAACCAAATCCCAAACACCAACCTAAGTAGAGGCTGTCAAAGATAACATCTGATCTCATGGTCTCAGAGTGGTCTTAAGACACGGGACGTAACGTAGGTCAGGATGATAGGGTGAAAGAAATGAAGGGAAACTAGGCTCAAATACCCAATAATCAAACCCATACCCTCGTGTACAAGATGTAATGCATAGAAAAATCTCATGAGCCATGGACCTTAAGGTAACCAAAGGAAATGTCGATGGCGAAATGAGAGAAAGATGAGTAGTCAAACCATCAATGAAATATGTGAATGATGTGAAAAAGGTATCAAATCAGTAATGGGTATCAACATGTAGGGAATGGATAAAAGGTGGAACAAAGATCTGGAAAGAGGTAATGGGATACAAAAGGAAGCAATGAGAAAGTGGAACGAGTGATGATCAACCCATGTTAGTACAATAAAGGAAAGTCATATCACCAATGATGGAATGGTGGGTAAGACAATGATCCGGAGACCCTAGTAAAAGGTCACTCATCTCTCATACCTAATACATATCAACCATGGTCCAAGAAGCATAGGATACCATAGAACTCTCACATGAATCCCTAACACTCCAAATGCATAACAAGAGTGGCTTAAAGAGTGAAAACTCATATAAAAATCTCACAAGAACCCACAATGACAAATATACCCAGTAAACAGACCTAAAAAAGTGACATAAGTGCCCAATGGAGCAAGATTCCACACACAAACATATCATTGCGCTTTTTTTTTTTTTTTTTTTTTTTTTAGCAGCGCATGCTCTGATCATCAATAAGTCAAACTCCAATGGGAAAGATACAAGAAATGAATAAACTCTCTCAAATCACTGATGAATATATGAACCCCAACCCACGAGACAACCTCTCAGACTAAAATCTCCGAATCAATGCCAAATAATGGGATGGATGGAGTGATATGACTTCCCTCTTTTGCGCCAAGATGTGAAGAATCATTAACCCAAGAAATAGAATAGATAAGATGAAGCAAATAATGATAAACGCAAGAAAGAGAATGAAAATGTAATGATAGTGAAATAGAACAAACGAGGCGATAAGGGGACGGTAACAAAAATGAGAAGATAGGCCTATAAGTCTAAAGCTCATGAGACTTTCCTAGCAAAGCATGCATATACATCAAAGGGCCCCAACCCGGGTGTAGAAATGGTAATCAAAGCTATAAGAAAGAAATAAGGCTATAATATACCACGTGAGGCTCAATGGGCTAGCAACAGTTTAATATATCAATAAAGGTGATAAGGTGTAAGGCTAACCGAAATGATGACCACCCATCCTGCGACCATGGTTTCAAATGTAATACTTCTTCAACTAATCTACATTGGTGGGGTTTGAGAACTGGTCTCTATCCATATATGTCAATCATATTTCCTCTCTGGGGTCAACTCTCTAATGACAAGTGGTGTACTCCAAGTAAGTCCCTAGGGTCTCCTGGAATAGATGAATCTCCATGACCATAACCGGGCTAATATCGTCCTCAAACATATCATCAACATAAGCGGGATGCCCCGACATAAATAAACTGAATCTCTTCTAAACTCTCAACAATGAAGATCTCAAGCATATCAAGAGAGTGAACTATCTCTGGCTAATCTGTGTCAAGCATCCAACTATCATCCAATACGTCCATCTCATGCTCGTCATGAAGAAAATCATGTCAATCAAATCTCCCATCTGAGAAAAACTAACGTCCTCTATAAGAACTCTCATATGATAAACTTTGACTCATAATCCACTAAACTCATCATATGTACGAAGTCACCCTCAACAATGTCACTGGCTAATTGGGTGGTGGGGGTGGGTGGTAATGAATCATATGACATCTCATCCTGAATTAGATGTTATCTATCTCACTATCCATCAATCCTCTGGCTCAAACCTGTTAATGTCTCTTGAATAGAGTCATGGTGACTGTAATTCGATCAACTATAACATGCTGAAGATCCATACCTGACTGCTTTGAAACCCTGATCAATTTATCTCCAACTCTGATCTAAGAAGTCGAATCTAAACTGAAGCGAATAACCCTCCTATAAGGTACAAAGGCACGAAAAGATAAATGACATGAAGGAAACTCAGAAAAGGTGGAGACACACTAATCACAATGCAGAAAAGGTGGCCCAACTGAAAATCAAACATGTACCAATCTCTGAGCACACCAAAAGGACCATGAAGAGGATAACTGAACCCAATTGTGACCAAGGCAGCTCTGAAAGTCCACAGATGCACCCACGTGTAGGAGTGAATTCTTAATTGGGTCTAGGTTAGCCTACAAGGTTAAGGTGGCTCTATAAGATAAAATGGGTGGGTCAAAGGATCCCTAGCAGAAGCGATCGTACCCTCCGGCGGTACGCAACCCTCTGCACGCCTCCAAGGAGACGGGGTGCTTCCATGCAAGGTGGTCATCACCTCCACACATGCACTTCCTCGCGTTCCCAGGGGGTTTCTTAATGGTGAAGGCTCTCCCATCTCTCAGCACTCAAGGATAATCTAAAGTGCACAATGAAGGATGTGGGTGCATCCGAAAAACCTAAAATTTAAAGTGAGATAGTGAACAAAGACAAGCAATCATACGAACATGCAAGAGAAAGGGTTGTCATGCAACAAGCAATCATGCGAAGCAGATAAATATCAAATAATCAAAGTCCTATCTAGCATATGTGAGAGTGAATCATGCTAAAGTGAGCAAAACAATCAAGTGATCATTCAAGGCAATCAAACATGTTAAGATAGCAAAGCAATCAAGCAAGCTAACCAAATCACCTTGCCTAAAAAAAAGAGGTACCCACTAATCGACCAATTAAACGCCACATTTTCCTCAACTAGTGTTCAAGCTTAATCCTCGAGATCCCTAGTGGAGTCGCCAATTTGTGGACCCGCATTTTTCACGTGCGCCCCCACTCGATCGGCGAGACTCGATTTTTATTTGTGAAAAATTGATTTTTGAAAAAAAGTTGGAGTCGCCACTTATTTTATTTTTATTTTTGAAGGGAAAATAAAACAAGAAATAAAACCCTAAAAAAATGACTCCATAATTTTTGGAAAAGCGTGTCTTTGAAAAACCCAAGTCTAAGTCCGGGGATCGGTTACCTATTGGGAAGGTACCTTTGAAAGGTAGCACCCTCTAAGCCCTATAAAGGTCTCTACTGACAAAGTTAAGGGAAGTGTGGCCATTAATCAGTTAATTATGGATACCTAAGTAGGTTAGGTGATTTCAAATATTGCATGCCTAACAAGAAAACAAACCATGAGAGAGAATCGAAGTGTGTACCTGAACGGCTTTTCAAGCGCTATCACAAGACATCAAAGTTAGTATAGAGATATAGCACGCAACATGCATTTTATCCAAGCAAGTCAAACATACATCTAAGCACCCAAGGATTAAATCAAAGCATGGATATAGCTCATGATAGCATGCATTTTCATAGAATTTTGGAATTAGAGGATAGAGAACGTACCTGGATAGCAAGTATATTTTATAAGATTCCTCGAAAAATGCTAGATTGGTTAGGGCAAGCATAAATTATATGAAATATCCATTATGTCTAATATACAGTTTCAAAGCCAAAATTGAGCTAAGAGAAATTAAATGACTCCAAAAATAATAACAATTTCAAGTAAGGTATAAAACCATCAGCATGCGGTTAGAAAATGAAGCATCATAAAACAATTTCTAAAAAAATGGCTTAGAGTGGAATTTGATTACAAAAAATTTCAGGAAACAACTCCTACACACCTAGATTAACATACCGAAAGCCAAACACTCATTCAAAAGACAGATTATCGCAAAGGCACCTAAAGGTTCTACAAAGTCCAGATTAGATAAGGAAAAGTGATGTGCATAAATGAATTTAAAAAAAAAATAATAAATGATCCTATAAAATCATAAAAAAAAATCACACACATATTTCAAAATGTCTATATCACATAAAAAATAAATTCGGGGTCGAATAGTACTCAAAAATATTTTTAAAACTATAAATCTAATCAGATGTACAAACTCCAGCATGCGCAGTAGGCACAACTTTGAAAAATCATATCTCCCTCAAAAATGCATATTTTCTAATATTTTATGTGTCTAAAATCAATTTGAAGAAGCTCATAATTGAGAAAAAATATTGAATCAATTTTAAAAAGTGCTCTAGTATTTTATTTTTTCCAAAAGATCTTGGGTGTCCAGAACTATGTGAAAACGGAGTCCCCCTAAATACTCATTTATATCTTCTATCTCAGAATGACTTTCTAACTCAAACAAAACCTCAAATTCAAGTTCAAGAAGTGAGAAAAGTCATAAAATTTCTGGAAAGTTTTTACAGATATCCTAAAGTTGTCAAAATGAATTTTTGAAGTTGAAGGGTCAGTGGTTTGATGAAAACTGGCAGCAGAGATTAAATCATTTAATACCTAAGATGGGTAGTTCTTTTCTTTTTAACAAACCGATTTTAGATCAAGAAATCTCAGTAGGAAGGGGACTCAACAGGTATACTGATGTTATAGCTGCACCTGAGATGACAAAGTCTTGTGTACTTTGTAGGAAGATAATCATAAACAGGGTGTACAATGGGGAATTCATGTCAGAATGGTGGCTACTCCCTTACGTGCTGAAGCTGATGTACAATATAATTTCCCCACTAGCTGCCACCATCCCTACATATCTATCACTATCATCCAGCCCTGATCCCAAGGGACCCACCATTTGAAGTCTCATTTAAAAAAAAAACATAAATTTTATGCTGCAATCTGGACCTAGTTCCACTACCCTTTTGACCACTGAAGTTGTGCAATGTACGAATGTTTTGTCCACCAATCTGCTGCTTTCTCTTTTAAGTGTACACCACTCTTATAAATCTCATGCACAACTTCCTCTTTGAGTGTATACACCCTCTCTCTCAAGCACAAATTAGAACACGAAACCAATTATAGAATAAAGTGATAATAACACTGAGTAAGGAGTTCTCAACAAACATACCGAGGAACGCTCTCTTCTGGCAAGGAGATCCCACTGGTATGTCGTCTGAGATTTCTTCAACCGCCCTCTCCTTCTTCTCCACCAACAGCTTCTCACTAGAAAGTCTTCTCTGAAACTCTAATTTTTCCGCCTCCCTCTCTCTCTCTGTTTTTTTTTTTTTTTTCTTTTCTTCTATGTGCTGAAAGTCCTCCTTCCAAAACCTATCTGTTAGAGCTTTTTATAGCAAATAACAGTCCTTTTACGTGAGGAGTCTTCCTCTCTCCAAATTTTATCTTATGCACAGGAAAAACTCCTTTTTTTTTTTTTTTTTTAATTTCAAACAATACCAATCCACGCATATCACCTACAATCCATGCATATCATTTAAAGAGTTTTACCGTTTTCAAAAACTTCTCCAATGGTAGACTTCTTCCATAAAAATTTCAAATTATTAAATTAAATAAATAAATAAATAATAAATAATAAAATAAATAAATAACTAAATCGGAGAATATAAAATGATAATAATGGATAAATGAATAAATAACAAGATAATAAACAAATAAGTAAGAATACTAAATAACTAAATAACTAAAAATGATTGATAATAATGAAAATAAATTAAAATAAATGAATAAATAAAACCATAATAAATGATCAAATAAAAGTGGTTAGTAATAATAAAAAAATAAAAAAATAAAAAAATAAATAAGTAAATGAGATAAATGGGTCATACAACCATACAAGTCATACTAAAAAAAAAGACTAATGGGCCAAGGTGAGACTAAGTGGGCCAAGGTGGACCTAATGGGCCTAAGTGCCTAAGTGGATCTAGGGTGCCTAAATGGGCCTAAGTGCCTAAGTGGGCCTAGGGTGCCTAAATGAGCTACCCTAAAAGCTATCCTAAAAATGAACGAAAAGCCTAAGTCTAAAATAAGGCTGCCAGGGGTCACAATAAGGGGTCAGATAATCCCTCGACCAAAATCTCCGAGGTGACTCAGAAAAAGTTAAGTTGTACGAGTAGTAATGGGCCACCAAGGAACTACTGTGGAGCACTGAAAACGAACTTAAAGACATGTGATAAAGGGACAAAATTGAGGGTCTACAAACATGCTGAGTGAACTCATGACTTCCTAACGACTAAGACTCTAATAGCATTTTAAGCTATCGAATTGCCCCAAATCAGCTTGATGTGCATTATTGGCCCATCATTACCTTACATCTTAAACTTTTGAATCAACTTTGTAACTTAACTTTGTATCAAGGGCCAAGTTGTTAGGAAGTCATAAGTTCAAACCTCACCGTATTGTTTATTTCTCCAGTTTATTGAAGCTACGTGCAATTCCAAAAGAAAGTAAAGGCATACATTTTTCTTGACTTTCATAATTTATTGGCTATTTTTTGTGTTTAAAATCATAAATCAAAGGATAGTAGGAATTTTTGTAAAATATGCAAGAACTCTTTAATGTTGATATATAAAATTGTGGAAAAAATTAAGGTATTATAAAACTTTAAATAGTTTAAAATTTAAAATATTAAAAATTAAAGTTCAATTTTTTAATATAAAAATAGTTTTTTTTATTATAATTTTTTTTGTGTAGTATTTATTAATTTTTAGAGAGAGGGCGTGAGAAATGTATTTATATCAATTTACATGATGTGTTTTAAGGAATGTACATTATGACGCATTAGGAGTGTTATGTTACTTGGGGCTATAAATTATGCGTTTTAAGAAAATTGTCTTAGTCGATGAATTGGTATTTCAATATGAATTATATAGTTATCTTATTTTATTTTATTTTCTATTGAGAATAGTAGAAGACCAAGAAGAGTTATACATCCAAATGACTTAAGAGAAATGTACATGATAATCAATGAACATAACTCAAACTCAACATCTTTTTAACGGGTTTGGGTTTGGGTTAAGTATAAATGAGTTTGAGTTAAATTCTTATCAAGTTTGCATAACTTGTTTAAGTAATAGGTAGTTTTATTGGTCAATCGACATAAAATAAATGTTAATAATGTGAGTTTGTGGCTAGGTAAAGATGGGGGTCAAGTGTTTACAAAATTACAGAGTAATTGGGAATGTCCAACCCAATATCTTCAATGGTCCATCTACCAACTGAAATTGGTGATGGCAGAGGTGAGACTCCTCATGGTAAGGTGCATGTGGTGATTGGGATGATACCCCCATGTGAATATACAAAACTCCATCCTCATGCACTGCACTCTACAACCCACTCCCTTCCCCAAATACCGAATAAATACCACAATAATCATAATAAGTTTTATATTTCCAAATGATGTACAATTTGATTACCTTCACTATTAAAATTTAAGCCTAGGAAAATTTGGAAAAGTAACAAGTAACAACTAATAATTTGTTAGGTTTGTCCCTCCAAAGAAGTTTCAATTGTTGCAATAATAAATATTTGAAACTAAGGTTGTCGTATGGCTCGCTGCACACAAGAAGGAGGTGTCACATTATGAATTGAGGACGTTCAATTTCTTAACGCCAGAAGTACCACCCCAACCTAATGAGTGAGTGTTTATCTTGCAAACTAGGTTTATGTTGAAATGGATTGCTCCATATTTTAAGTTCCTTTGTTACTTATAATTCCACAATTAGTAACGTCTTTGTCATAATATTGTGTTAGGCACGATTGTGGAGTGTTTATTATGAAATTCATGGAGTCGTGGTCAATGGGGGAGTTGTCCAAATCAATCGATGTTATGTAGAAGGAACTATGTATTATCATCTCATTAATGTAAAAAAATAGTTATAAAAGGCGAAATTCATTATTTTGCTGATTTTTTCAATTAAACTTGAATGAATGTAGGGAATCTTGAAACAGTATAGATTGAAGATTATGAGTAGTTTGTTGTTTTCAAAACAAAATGCACACTAACATCTTTTCATGAGGGATTAATGGGGACTGTATATTTTGATGACACAATATAAATTCGATTTGGTTATAATTTATGTTGGACAAACGAAGTTGTGTAAATTTTGTCTTATGATGATAGTTGCATAATTGAATAATGACACTATAGGATAAGTAAGAAGTTGGACTGCTTTTGGAGACAATGACAACAATAATTAAATTGATTGTGTAACTGAACAATGGCACTATGGAAGAACACATCATGAAGTGCTATGGCAAATATAGGGGGTTGGAAAGAAATTGCACACATTAATTATGATGAAAGTGATAGTTATAACATCTTATGTAATAAGAAAGTTTTTGAGTTAAATTGATTGTAATTATATTCGATTTGTACATGGACAATTAAAACCTTTGTTTCTGATTGTAAATGTATATTCATTGTTACAAGAACTAATTCAATTGGAATTATACATAGATTTTACTTGGTTTATTGTAGATTCCATAATAGGGTACATTAGGTGTTTGGACTATAATATAATATGTTTTATTATTTATTATTAAACCCATGTTTTTTCATTGTATTGCATTTGTATTTTTGATTTATTAAAGTTTTATTTCGTATTGTACATCAACTTTTGGAGGCCATTGTAATGTGATTGGTAATTGTAAGAGTAAAATGAGGTGTTATGGTGGTAGCATATTAGGTACATTGTGCTGAAGTGTATAAGCAATAGGAAGGAAGGAGGACTTCAATTGCAGAAGTGCTTGTTTTTGGTGATTAGGATAGAAGAGACAAGGCAAGTAGAAGAAGAGGAAGAAGAAGGTGAAGATGTAGAACTGAAGTAGTGGGCTTGGCTTCGCCATTGTTGAGTTCACTTCCTTCCTTGTCCAGTGAAATAGTATTAACTATTGGGGGGAATATGCTTAATGAAATCATAGATGTTAGGCTCTTAAATGTCAATTGCTTGGCATCTTCTTAGGATTTTAATTTTCCTTCTACTCAATTGGAAAATCCTATAACAAGGTCGACTTAAGCATATGGTCTCATCCAATGTCAAAGCTTTCCCTTTTATTTAAAATTGACTGCACAATAACACTTTTATCAGACATACGCATTTATATTTAAAACTTTCATATAGGTCTTGTACTTTTCCATCTGTAGTGCGAATAAACCCTCATGCCAATATTATGACTAGGCCCTCAAACCAATCTTCAAACTATATAAATGGTATAATCTTAACTTTAACACCATATGTTGGTTCAAAGCACTATGTAAAAAACCTTCTTTCCAAACGTATATCAACCATATTGTCTAGGTATGTTTGAAGGCATAAATTTTATATTTAATTTTTTCAATTAAACATATTATTAATGTTTTAGGCAAATATGAAAGAAAAGCCTCATGCATAGATTTTTTATTTGGTTGCATCAGTATAAACAAATACATGAAAAATGAAGGCAAGATCTACATTGTTTTTGTTGGAAGAAGGTCGAGTGTATACACAATTTGGCCTGAATGCCAAGCTCAAGTAATTGGTTACAAGGGTTACATTTATAAATCGTATAGAACTCATCATGAGGCTGTATCGGCATGGGTGATGTGTGAGCCTTGATGGAAAAAACCTGATGCACCTATTGCATCCTTAGAGCCTGCAAAGGGTGGCCAACTGGTAGATGACCAAGTATTAAAGAAGATTGAAGATTGGAAACAAAATTTCCTTGCTCCTGTTGTTCTCGAATGTGTTGTAACATTCACGATCATGTTTGTCATTCAAAAGTTCTTTTAGGTTTGCTCTAATGTGGTGTGACTAAGCTACATGTTGTACTTGTATTACGTGTCTTTAATGCAATGGTACTCTGACTTTTCATCCTTCATTATTTATTTTAGTTTTAAAACAATACTAAAGCAACATGAAACAAAATAAGAAATTACAAATTTTGGATGATTAAATTTAAGAGGGAAAAAAGGGACATGAGTGAGCAAGTTCTTCAAAATTCTTTAAAATCCTTAAAAATGGGCTACCTTGCACACCCTTATATAGTTAGCACATGTACCTTGTACACTTAGTGTGAATGCCTTGTACACTTGCACATTTACGTACACCTATAATCCAATGTGTGCATATGGGTGAGTTAACTATGTTTCCATTGTCATGGCTTAGGAAAAGAAGTAAAAAAATGAAATCAAACCTAACCATGTATCCTTAATCATCATTTATGAATACAAGGTGATGGAATAAACGTGTATGAGGTCAAATAAATGCATGGGTTGCACGTGATCAACACATATGTGTGAGGAATGTCTCTCATCTCATGTTTGGAAAAGGGAAATGAGCGAGTTAGCTCCTCAAAATCATTTGAAATCCTTCAAGATTGGTACCCTTGTACACCCTCGTATAATTACCATATTTGCCTTGTACACTTAGTGTAAAGGCCTTGTACTATGGTAGAAATTCAATGCATCTACAACACATGAATCCATATGGGTAGGGGAACCATGTTCCAATGTTATGACTAAACAAATTTTGAACAAATTTGATGCCAAATTATAGTTTTATTAATCATTATTGTGGTAAGTAACATGAACATGTACGAACTCACAAAAATGAATGGGATAAGTGTGTGATCAAGTAATGTGTGTGACGAATGTCCCTCATCATTGGAAAATGGAAATGAGCAAGTGAGTTTTTCATATACCTTTCAAATTGTTATGGATAGCTACCTTGTACACCCTTGTACAGTTAGCACACGAACCTTGCATGCTTAGTGTAAATGCCTTGTACACTTGCACATTTACACACACCTATAATGCAATGTGTGCATATGGGTGGGTTAACTATGTTTCCATTGTCATGGCTTAAGAAAAGAGGTAAAAAAAATGAAATCGAACCCAACCATGTATCCCTAATCATCATTTATGAATACAAGATGATGGAATGAAGATGTATAAGGTCAAATAAATGCATGGGTTGCACGTGATAAACCAATATGTGTGAGGAATGTCTCTCATCCTTGGAAAAGGGAAATGACCAAGTGAGTTCCTCAAAATCATTTGAATCCTTCAAGACATGTACAACCCTTATACAGTTAGTACATTTGTCTTGTACACTTTGTGTAAATGCCTTGTATAGTGACATAATTTCGACATAGCTACAATTGAACGTGTGGATATGGGTGGGTTAACCATCTTCCAATGTCATGCTTGAGGGAAAATGAGGAAAATTAAATCCAAATTATCTTAGTATTCATCATTAGTGTGGTAGGTCATCCAATGAACATTTACGAGGTAAAAAAAAAATTGAATGGGATGAGTGCGTGAGCAAGGAATATTTGTGAGGAATATCCTCATCCTTACAAAAGGTAAATGAGCAAGTTAGTTTTTAAAAAAGATTTGAAATCCTTCAACATAGGTACCCTTTTACACCCTTATACAGTTATCATATTTGCATTGAACACTTAGTGTAAATACTTTGTAGAATTCTTGCTTTTAAGATCCATTTGACCCGAAGGAATTGTGGAGGAATTACATGATCTTCACACAGTCTTATTCCCCAAAATTCACCATTTCTCTCCACAAACCATACCTAAATCCTCTCTCTGAATTTATTTTATTGGACAATAGACCCAGGTCATAGCCATGTACACATTTTAAAGAGATTTGACATGGCAAATTCAATTAACCATGTATGAAACCCAATTTTTACAAACATCTGATATGGAAATTTGAAAGGTATATTTGTCTCCTAATATTTTATATCCTATCTCTCAATTATGCAACATATATGGCCCAAATGTTAATTTTTCATTGTAAATGACTGTGTGAGTTCTTCAAAAGCATTTAAAATCCTTCAAGATAGGTAGCATTGTACACACTTGTACAGTTAGCACATTTGCCTTGTACAATCAATGCAAATGCCTTGTATAGTCACAGAAATTCCACATAGGTGTAATTGAACGAGTGCATATGGGTGGGTTGATTACTACCCAAAAAGTGCTATTTTGCGCCTTTAATTCATTATGTTTTAAGCACTTTTGTGTAGTAGTTCTCCATTTTTATTCCAATTGGCATGTTAAGGACCTAGCAATGATTTCTAATCATATTTGTGGCTAGTTTTAGTGTTTTTATAGCTTTTTGGATCATTAAGACAAGCCAAGCAAAGGAGTAATCAAAGAGGAGAAAAGCAAAGAGGAAAACAGAGTGAAGAAAACAGAGGACAACAGCTGTAGTCTTCTTTCGCACTTTTGGAGCACTTCCCGAAGTCCATTTTCTACATTCTATACACTATTTCAAAGCTCAGGAATTCAAGAATCCAACACTTCAAACGGTGCACAATTCAGAGTTGAAATGAAGGAGTTACAGCCATTAGAAGCCGATCACTCCAAGCTGAAGGAAGAATTTTGCACAGCGTTGCGAAATCACCCTTTTGTTGCGAAATGATTTCGCAGCCTTTTTGCACAGTGCTGTGGAATTCCCCCTGAAGTTTCACGACACATTGGAAGTCGAACACCGCAAGCTAAAAGACCACTTCGTAGCGGTGCGAAATCAGTCGTTTACTGCGAAGTAATTTCGCAGCCCTTTTTGTGCGTCTGCGAAATCTCGCAGACCTCATTTTCACCTACGAAATGGTCCTTAGTGCTTCCCGATATTTGTAACCGACACTTTGAGATATTTTTCTTTAGATTTTTGTTGTTTAAATCCCCAAAATCTCCTTATAACCCACCAATTATAGGATTCCTTAGTTATTAAGTTTGGAAAATGGGTGAATAACCTCAGATATTTTGTTTTGTAATTTTCTTTATATAAGACTCTCGAGGAGCTTTTTCCAGGAAATCCATCATATATAATATATCATATATAGAATCGACGAACAAAGCACTTGCTCTATTTTTCCTATATATTCTTGTTTTCTCGTTAGTTTTCTTTCTAGCCAATCAAACTCTGAGGATTTTTCTCAGAGGATGAGAGGCTAGGCTCTTTGTCTCTTGGAGTGAAGAAAGCTGGCTAAGTTTCCTCATGCATAAATTGGAAGTTTTGTTGTTTTAGTTTTTAATGAAGAGAAAAGTGTGACCCGTTAATGGTTTTTATCTTTTTAGTTAACTTAAAACGCCTTTAAAATCACCTGGGCCAACACTTGGTAAGGCAAGTGATCTCCGTCCATGGAGATTCACTAGTTTACCCCTTGCGAGCCTCTGGGAGGGGACTTGAAGGTAGGATTTTCTAGAATTGCCAACACTTGGTAAGCTTTTGGACTCCAAGGAGACATCCATTAGTTATCTCTTGCGAGCTTTTGACGGGTAATCCAAGGTTAAAGATCACCTTGAATGGCAAGTGCTAGGTGAGAGGTATGAGCCATTGCAAGTTGCATCAGTGAGAGGGATTTAGTGTTTGAACCCATTAATGGGAAACATCTGTATAACACCGGTTGGAGAAGGAACTATATGTTAATTCTCTAATGCGAGGAAAAGAAACAAGTGACCGAAACTCCCTTTTTGTATGAGGAATCTGAGCCTAGTGATCTGAAACTCCAAGAAACACTTTTCTTTGTAAGTCAAATCAGTTACTATTTTTGGTTAGCTTAAAACCAATCATTTTTCAAACATCTTTATGTTTTCTTTTAAAGCTAACCTTGAAATGAAAAGGCACCAATTCAACTTTGAATTAATATCATTTGTGAAGTGAAAACCCATCCCAGTGAACGATCCTAGAGCCACTATGCTATAGTAGCTTTGTCTTTGCTGCCCTAGTATATGGTGTAATAGGTTATAAATTTTGTTGATTACTCCCTCAATCAAGGAGCACCAGCTGGACACGAATCAGCTGAGACACCAATTAGGCATGAATCATGGGTAAATAATGTTTCCATTCTCATGGATTAGGGAAAATGAGGAAAAAGTTTACCCTAATTTCGGTTCATATTCATGATTAGTGGAAGAGCTAATACAATGAATTAACATGATGGACATCAAATAAAATGCATGCAATGAGTGTGTGGTCAAGCAATGTGTGTGAGGAATGCCCCCCATGATTGGAAAAAGTGAATGAGTAAGTTCTTCAGAATCATTTGAAATCTCTTAAGATAAACACCCATGTACACCCTTGTACAGTTAGTACATTTGCCTTGTACATTTTTTGTAAATGCCTTGTAGAGTTGTAGAAATTCAACATAGCTACAACTAAATGAGTGCATATGGGTGGGTTAACCACATTCCAATGTCATGGCTGAGCGAAAATAGGGAAAATGAAACCTAATTTAGGTTCCTATTCATCATTAGTGCGATAGCTCATCCAATGAATCTATACGAAGGGAAATGAAAAATGTTTGTGAGGAATGTCCCTCTTAGAAAAGGGAAATAAGCAAGCCATTTTTTCAAAAGGATTTGACATCCTTCAACATAGGTACCCTTGTACACCCTAGTATAGTAAGAACATTTGTCTGGTACACTTAGTGTAAATGCCTTGTACAATAGCAAAATTTGACATAGCTACAGCTGAACGCATGTATATGGGTAGGCTGACCATGTTCTAATGTGATGTCTAAGGGAAAATGAGGAAATGAAACCTAATATAGGTTCCTACGCATCATTAGTGTGGTAGGTCATCCAATGAACATGCATGAAGTAATAACATTGAATGGGATGAGTGCGTGATCAAGGAATGTGTGTGAGGGAATGTCCCTCATCCTTATAAAATGGAAATGATTTTAAAAGGAATCGAAATCTTTCAACATAGGTACCTTTGTATATCCTTGTACAGTTAGCACATTTTTCTTGTACACTTAGTGTAAATATCTTGTACAGAGAAAGAAATTCCATAAAACTACTACTAAATGTCTGCTCATACATAGGTTAATCATGTTTGCAATGTTTTGGTTCATAAAATAAAGAAAAACTAAAGTATCAATTTGTTCCCCAACTACTAGTCATCATAATATTAATCTTTTACTCAAACAGAAAGGAGTTTCAATCATACAATTAATGGGGTTGTGCTTTGGATCATAGTAGAATAATTTTCACAAATATAAATATCACAATTCAACCCTAAATCTAATAAAAGCACACTCAATCCTCCATCAACCTAGGTTCGAATTCTAGAAAATATACTTACCCCATAATTCTACTCGAAAAGGGCATATACCATATTTAACATATTCTCATCTTCATACGAGGTTGCTGGGCCACTACCATCATCACGACCACAACTATAACCGCTATATATCTTCATCGGAGTTCTTTCTTTTCTCCATTTCATGTGGTGGACTGATTCGTTCCCAATTGGTGTCTCAGCTGATTCATGTCCAGCTGGTGCTCTTTGATTGAGAAAGTAATCAACAAAATTTATAACCTATATCACCATGCATAGGATAACTTTAGCTAATATAGCATAGTGGCTCTAGGATCATTCACTGGGAAGGGTTTTCAACTCACAACTAATACCAATTCAAAGTTAAATTGGTGCTTTTTCATTTCAAGGTTAGCTTAAGAAATAAAACACAAACTTTGTTTAAATGAGGTTTTGTTTAAAGCTAACTAAAAAGAAAGTAATGGAAATTACTTATGAAGAAAAACATTCCTTGGAGGTTTAGGTTCACAAGGGAGGTTCCTTATGCCAAAAACAGAGCTCCGGTCATTTGGTTCATTTCCTCGCATTAGAGAATTAACATATAGTCGATTCTCTAACCGGTGTTGTACAGATGTATCCTTTAAATGGATTTTAGCTCTAATTCCTTCTCACTGATGCAACTTGCAATGGCTCGTGCCTATCACTTAGCATTTTCCATTCAAGGTGATCTTTAACTTTGGACTTCCCTTCTCAAGCTCGCAAGAGATAACTAATGGATGTCTCCTTGGAGTCCAAAAGCTTACTAAGTGTTGGCAATTCTAGAAAATCCTACCTTCAAGTCACTTCCCAAAAGCTCGCAAGAGTTAAACTA
The DNA here is from genome assembly GCF_004353265.1 of Vitis riparia. NCBI lineage: Eukaryota > Viridiplantae > Streptophyta > Magnoliopsida > Vitales > Vitaceae > Vitis > Vitis riparia. The sequence goes on along the minus strand of NC_048432.1, from coordinate 3,709,152 downwards.
GTGCATCTCCATGGACGAAGATCACTTGCTTTACCAAGTGTTGGCTCAAGTGAATTGAAGGTGTTTTAAGTTAACTAAAAACATAGAAATCATTAAAGGATCACACTTTCTCTTCATTAATGGCTGAAACCACAAAGCTACAAATTCTTGCACTTGGAACCTTTCCCGACAACCTTAGCTCCAAGGAACTAAAAGTCTAGCCACTCATTCTCTGAGGAAACTTCCTCAGAGCTTGTTTGGCTAGAAAGAAAACTAACGAGAAAACAAATATATGAAGGAAAAACAGAGCAAGTGCTCTGTAAATTATATTTCTTCCTTCCACCGATTACATCATAATAATATCTTGTAAAGAAAATTACAAACTATATATATGAGGTTATTCACCCTTTGTTCTTACTTAAAGACTAAGGAATCCTATGATAGGTGGATTACAAGGAGACTTTGGGGATTTAGACAACAAATATCTAAAGCAAAATATCTCAAGATGTCGGTCGGAAATATCAGGAAGCTTCAAGAGAACACCGCGGCACTGTATACTGAGAGAAAAACTCTCCGGGTAAGCGCTATCAGAGGATCCAGATATGTCTGATCGGGGAAGTTGAAACGTCTTCCTCTCTCATCCGGCTGTGAGATATCCGGATATGAAATATCTGATCAGAGGATCCGGACAGAATTCTTCCCCCGGGTGGAATGAGCTATGTCGCAAGGGGGACCGTCTGCGTGTGCAAGGTGTAGGGACCCCTCTCCCGGATGACAAGGAGTGCGCAAGGCTATCCGGATCAACTCCATCCGGATTCCCCAAGAGGACATGTGGCGCGCTCCCCTATCTGGACTCCCTCAGGGAGAAGCACACGGCACTCGTGAATATCACACCCAGACGATAACATATCCTATCCGGATATGTTGTCCGGATCATTGACTAAAGTGAGCAAGCCTTGCTACGTCATTCGGACAGCCTGCCACAGACCATGTTCCGCCGCCATCCGATGGTGTGTCCGGACACCCTGTCCGGACATCTTTTGCTCCTTGCATTCCGGATTTGCTTATGGAAAAGGACTTCAAAGCTTCGGTTTTTCATATTTCTGAGCTTTCCATTGCTTTGCCATGGATTCCAAAGAACTCTCCTCAATCTCTGATTGCTTTGGTGATCAAAAAGCTATCAAAACACCAAAACTTAACACAATTTGATTAGAATTGATTGCAAGGGTCCTTAATATGTTAATTGGGTTAAAAGGTGATAACTACTACTCAAAAGTGTTTATAAGAGTTAATTACAAGTTATGAAATAACACTTTTTGAGTAGTAATCATGGACCAACCTCACAATCATGACAACCATATTTTCTACTTTCAAGATATGTTTGATCCAAATGATAGCTATTCTGGAGGAATTGCATCATCATCGGAGAATCTTCTTCCCCAAAGCTCATTGTCTCCCTTCGTGAACCATACCCATTTTTTCTCTCTGGAAGATAAACCCAGCAAACAGATTCTAAAGTGAAATTTTTAAGTAGGTGACATGGTATTTTTTAAGAGATCTTCTCCATGGGATTGACAGTACGTTTCTTGAATTGACTTGCGTTGTGCTACATTCCTATGAGCCAAGATGGATATGATCAAAGCCTCATTTATCCCCCACCTTGCATCAAAAAATGCACTGTTATTAAGATAAAAAGTTTTTGAAACAACCCAACACGAGATCAAAACGGTTACATTTCCTAAAATCCTATACTAACCCAATAAACAAAGATCCAACACATCATCAAAGGAACCAACATGATCAAATCAAAATGTGAGAAAATAAATTAGATCCCCAATCATTTGGATATGGGAATGATGATGATAAGATACATGCAAAGGCTTTTTTGAGTTGCTCACAATCCTCAACTGCTGAAGGAACCGATTAGGGGACTGTTAGAGTCAGCATAGTGTGTGAGCATGCTGTTTATTGAGAAAGAGAAAGGGGTTAAGGGGTGGTCACCCTTATGACCTTTATTTCATATTTTTAAGATAGGTGACGTGGCATTTTTAGTTTACCACCTATGAAACCCATTAATTTACAAGCATTTGAGTTGGAAATTTGAAGGGTATATTGGTCTCTTAATATTTTATATCCTTCCCATCAATTTGTAAGTTATATGGACCAAAGATTAATTTTTCACATGTTTTCCTTCATAATTACTGTATTACCATGTGAACTATAATAACATTTTTTCATTAAAATTTAACTTTAAAACATTTAAAGAATGAGAATATCCACTTGATCTTATGGTCTACCATAACAAAATTAGTACTTAATACAACTAGTATCATACTTTTGCATCTAAAAATTTAGTACATATTTGTGAAAATCAACAAAAAAATTTAGTCGTATCTTCAATGACTAAGAAGCATTAGCAACTTTCCTTTTGAAAACATTAATTTATTTCTATGATTCCAAATATCCTAATACTAATAAGATTTTTTTTCTATGGTTTTCAAAAAATATTGTTCAAATTATGATAATTATCATAAATATGAGTAAACTACTAAATAAAATTACCTTCAAATAAAAATGGTAAAGGATGACCATATATAATTTTATCTCAAATTCTATTAGAGAAATGACTTTATATAAATTTAATTGTAAGGTTTAGAAACACATAACACTACTTTTTGATTGCTTTACTTCATTTAATTTCTATGTTTCTCATCTCTCATTATATTAAATTCTTATGCTACATGTTTACTAAGAATTTGTAGCATGTATCAATACATTAAAAATCCTAAAATATAAAGTGGTATTAATAGTAAAATTAGAAAATTTAATCTATTTATGTGATAGAGACTTATTTAAAATTATAATGATTTGCCGAAGTTGTTTTAATATTCTAATAATTCATTTCTAATTTACTAGTGATTTATGTAAGATAAAATGTTTTGTCGTTTTGTGAAATGCTTGTTTTCATATATTAGTGGCAAAACATTCTTAATTAGAGAAAGTAATTTTTTTGATATATCAATTATTCTTTAATACAAATATAATAATAATAGTGTTAAATTTTAGTACATTAGCTTAATATACCATACTTTTATTATTTTAACACATGAAATGACATTATTATAGTTAAATTTAATACACAAAATATTGTTTTTGTTTTGACATATGAAATAAGTTATTTCCAACATAAGTATTCATATAATTTATTTGGTTTCAATTGAACGGTGGTTTATATATGGAAACCACACTCATATATTGAGGAAGTTGGTCATCAAGGTTCTTTTGCAAATTGCATCATCTTCAGCTTGTGGAAAAAATTGGAGCATATTTGCCTTAATCCATACAAAATATAGAAATCAACTTGCTTATCCCAAACTCCAACAATTAGTTTTTTGTTATTATAACATGAAACTAAAGATATGTGATATAGAGATTGAGAATCATAAAGTTACAAAAAAAATGATCTCAATTTACTTGAATTTCAACCAAGGTTGGTGAAGAAGACAAAAATCAATTGTTCTAATGGGTTTTGCCTTCACATTTAGATGATAAAGATGGAAATTCCAACCCATGAATTGCTGCACATGTCCGAGAAATAGGTTTTTATGTTAAATCGGTGTTATCCGTAAAAGTTTATATTGATAGTTTTAGCAAAGACACAAGAGATTCATTTTAGCAAGGAGGAACTTCTCAGCCGATAGTAACTTCTTAGCTCTCCTTTGACTCCATGAGTACTAAACAAAGTAGCAAACCTAGTGGTGTTGTTTCTAGTTATGATGCTTCAATAGAAGAGATCAATGATGGGGATGATGATGAAAATGATGGAGAGGATATTAGACAACAACAGTAAAGTTAACATCCATTGAGCCCATTCACTTACGAAAATGATTTCATGCATTGTACACAAGATGAAGACCATAACTCTAAAAGAGCTTATCCAAGTGTTGGAATAGTTGAAAAGTCATATAAAGAAAGATAATGAAGGATGATTTCATATAATGAGGGCTCAATTTCGGCCAATTTTTAGCAATAGTCATTACTTGATTGTCAAAAATTAACCAATAACAATTATGTCATTAGATGTCGAACATGCAAGCATATTATGTAGTGTTTGTTGGGCGCAAACATCAAGTGTATGATTCTTGGGTTGAATAGCAAAAGAATGTGCTTTTTTATGAGGAGAGTGTTTACAAAGCATATAATTCTAGAGAGGAGGTTGTTTGAGTCTGGTGTTCTATGAACCAAGATGGAGGAGAAGTGATGAATCTTTAACTACTGGCAAACCAAAGACTTAACATATGGTTAGCAATCACTGTTCCATCCAAAATATTTCATATCCATATGTAATCAATTTCATTGTTGGCTTCTTTGTAGCATGTGTTTTCCTTATTGTAATATCTAATTTCACATAGGTTGTTCATAATTGTTATGAGTAAGAATGTCCAGTAATGTGGTTTTGATAGTATCCGTAGGTACTATGTGATTATTATTATCAACTTTGTAGTTCACAAATTCAATTTAATGTTAAAAAGACAATGCACTATTTTGTATCAATAGTTTGTGTAGGAAGGTATTGTTTTTATTTCTAATCTATCATGTTGGTATACATAAAGTTGTGAACATTGTTCCAAAACGCAGTACTCGTGTGCTGTGAATTTTTTGGACACTTCTTATTGAAAAGACTACTCACTATTTGTATGAGGTATCATTGCAAGAATTTATTATATGTATTGCATTTCTATAGTTTTTGTCTACGTAAAGTGGGGACCCTCAAAGCATAACACAATCATATGCAGTTCATTTTTCCACACTAATTATTGAAAATACTAATCACTTTTTCATTGCACTCTTTATTGTAGGAAGTTATTTTGTTTATTGTAATTATGCTGTGATGGTCTACATAAAGTGGCAACCCTCAACCATTGTAACAGTTCAGTCACTCAATGTGGCGTGACCAAGGTTGTTATGGCAAGTATTAAAGTGTTTCAATGGTGTCCAATTTGACAATGTACCTTTTGAATCATATACTATGTGATTTATCTCACAAAGCATCCATTGGCCTTGTTAATTTAATGATTTAAGAACCAGATTGTAATTTTTTGAATCATCAATAAGTACCTTACTTGTAAACATACTCATGTTTATTTTAATTGAATTCATGAAATTAAAAGATGTTATTACACATTACGATGCATTTAGTCTTATTGTGGCATGTCATATGAATGCAAACTCTATCGCATTTAAAACTTTTATTACAACATGGTATGAACGTTTTCACACAACACCACATTCCAAGTTTGTTACTGTCACTTACCTTAATCACCTTTGGTATTTTCATCAAATATTTCAACAACCAATTTGTACTTTGGTACGATGAGTAATTGAGCTACTTTAATTGGGTCCACATTTTTTCCACATTCTGATGCAACATGGAGCAGTTCTTTCAACATGAAATATCTATTTTTTCGAATAGTCATTTTGTTCTCTTTATGAATGCAATTCAATTCCTTACATAATTAAATCATTCCATTCATATCCATCGTTCTTGTACGACGACATGGTATAGGTGCACGAAGAACTTGGAGTTAACACGATACTCTCATTTTGTTGTAATAGTTTGCACTGTGTGGTTTTTGTAATGATTACACGATGTCATTAGGTAGTAAAATTCATTTTCCAAGGCCCAATAACGCTCTATACACTTAAACACATCTCTTGGACTATAATATTTACCAAAGGACTGTTGTGTGTTTCGATACATGGCTCTCGCTTATCCCTTGTTTACGATAGTCAATGAATGATGTATATAACCATATGTATACAGTCACTTCAAATAATTTACTTGTGTGTACATTGCAATTTCAATTGAAGTGACAACACATTTAGGCTCATTTAGTGGTGTTCCTTAGGTACTATACTCCTCCACTTCACCCTTTCAATTTTTATGGGATATACGATTTTCTTACAATTTGGAATTCTCTAACCATTATTGCACCACCAACTACAATGTGGATTTGACAATTCCAACAATAAGTGATTTGATACCTCACAAGTTGTATGGCTTACTGCTTTCAATTTTCTAAATTGATAAGCCAATAGAATGCAACTTATACGTATTGTCAGTAATGAATGGATCTTTCTATGTTGGGTCATGCGTAATGTACTTGAATAGTATAGTCCAAAATCTATTGCATTGAGATTATCTTTGACCACTTACCATTGCAATTGTTATGGCCTTCCAAAATTAATTTCAGCCCTTATAAATTGACACTATGTACATCCCTACACGTAGACTACATGGTTGGAAACCATGAGAGACCCAAATCAACAAAGAATTCAGGTTCATCGGCGCTACAACCGACATTGGGTATTACTTGGTCCATATAGTTATGGTGAGTTATGGATCTTAGATAGAAGAGAATACTATGCAACTGTAAGTAATGAATGGGTTCAACGCATGAATGAGTCTAACCTACTCATCGAAGAGTTGTGTACACTACATGCTTCGCTTCCACGATGTCATTCCTTCATAATGCCACGAAATAACCTCCACGAGTACATTGATACACTTATGGAAATACAGAAGGAGAACAATAGAGTGATAATTCGCAAAGCATGGTTTTTCTTATTGTGTATTGCACAAAAAAATGCAAACGATAATGGCATATAGTTATCCTCCATCGAGCGCGATGCATTATTACAGAATCCTAATTATGTCTCTAATTATTCTATGACTGATGAGGATTAAAATTAAAGTTTTTCAATATTCATATTAATAATTTTCATATGTTTTCTATGGTATTTGAAACTCACCCTGGGTTCATATATCACAAAAAAAGCTTATTATTAGTTGTTATGTGTACTATATCTATTGTTCCTTTTTAGCCCATGAGTATCGAAATCTTTCATTCTCATAACCCACTAACAACTTTGATTTTGTTATAATTTATTAAGTACAAATTTGGGAGATGTTGGCATCGTAAGGAGTTTAATGGGAATGCAAGCCATTGCAAATAATGACAACAATGTATCATGCTACTTTTGAATAAATTAATGATTGCAATACAAATTATATCTTGTAGTGCACAGTACCCCTCTATACTATGGGTGATATTGTGGATGAATACTTGTACTATGGGTGATATTGTGCCTTTTAGCTTCTGCCATCTCTTTAAAATAATAATAATAATAATAATAAAAACCTTTTGCATTGAGATTATCTTTGACCACTTACCATTGCAATTGTTATGGCCTTCCAAAATTAATTTCAGCCCTTATAAATTGACACTATGTACATCCCTACACGTAGACTACATGGTTGGAAACCATGAGAGACCCAAATCAACAAAGAATTCAGGTTCATCGGCGCTACAACCGACATTGGGTATTACTTGGTCCATATAAGTTATGGTGAGTTATGGATCTTAGATAGAAGAGAATACTATGCAACTGTAAGTAATGAATGGGTTCAACGCATGAATGAGTCTAACCTACTCATCGAAGAGTTGTGTACACTACATGCTTCGCTTCCACGATGTCATTCCTTCATAATGCCACGAAATAACCTCCACAAGTACATTGATACACTTATGGAAATACAGAAGGAGAACAATAGAGTGATAATTCACAAAGCATGGTTTTTCTTATTGTGTATTGCACAAAAAAATGCAAACGATAATGGCAGATAGTTATCCTCCATCGAGCGCGATGCATTATTACAGAATCCTAATTATGTCTCTAATTATTTTATGACTGATGAGGATTAAAATTAAAGTTTTTCAATATTCATATTAATAATTTTCATATGTTTTCTATGGCATTTGAAACTCACCCTGGGTTCATATATCACAAAAAAAGCTTATTATTAGTTGTTATGTGTACTATATCTATTGTTCTTTTTTAGCCCATTAGTATCGAAATCTTTCATTCTCATAACCCACTAACAACTTTGATTTTGTTATAATTTATTAAGTACAAATTTGGGAGATGTTGGCATCGTAAGGAGTTTAATGGGAATGCAAGCCATTGCAAATAATGACAACAATGTATCATGCTACTTTTGAATAAATTAATGATTGCAATACAAATTATATCTTGTAGTGCACAGTACCCCTCTACACTATGGGTGATATTGTAGATGAATACTTGTACTATGGGTGATATTGTGCCTTTTAGCTTCTACCATCTCTTAAAAATAATAATAATAATAATAATAAACTCTTTAACCTTAAAATGTTGCAACTATGTTTGCCTTATTGACGTTCTATATTTGGTTGTCATGGTTTCAATCCTTCCTCTATGTTTAATCCATTATCAATCTACTCAACCCTCTAAAATATGAAGTGACCAACTGCAGATACAATGTTCTAATTAAGTAGAAAAATGTCAGGGTCGATATGTGGAAGTAGTAGAAGTTTTTTTTTTTTTTTTTCTTTTCACATAAATCTATTTTAGGTGAATCAATACACCAAGTACAAGGGCTCTATCTCTATTTCTTCTAATTCTGGTGTTCCATCAACACCCATCATCCTCAATAAGCTATTATACATTATTGTATATCCAACCTAAATTATTACATATGCATAAGAAAATTCACCATAACAATATAATTACCAAATAAGGAAAAATTATTACCACTAATTAACATGTTACGTCTGACATATTTCTTGTGTTGTCTACATCATACAACATTACACATCATTTTCAATGGGGTTTGATATTCATAATGGTACACATTCAAGTCTCACTTTTACACAAAACGTATTGCACTGGTCCAAGCTATCCAGATTGAAGATGAACCTTCTTCAAGAACCTATTGTATTCCTGGTGCAACATTTCCCCTCCATTCAAGTGATAAAAAATGCACCTATACCCATTGACAATGAATGAAAACAGGGATGAGAAGCAAAAATAGAAACTAACATTGTGGAAAACAAAGATGTGGTGACATATTAACTAAGCTATCCAACATATAATTTGGTCCTATTAATAGAGGAAAATTGAGAATAAACCCAAGTGGGATTTTATGGGTAAATTTTTTTAATAAATTCCTATACATGTAGCAAGTCGATTGGCTAGGCTAGTACATGATTATAGTTTCCAAATAATCAAATGAGGTATATCAGAAGTAGAAACCATCACGTTTGAGTAGGTATGAGTATAATTTTCTACCAATGAATAGCGAAAATTAAATGACTTTTGTCCTACTTGCAGAAATTAAATCACATGGTTTGGTTCTTCCTACAAAGAGCTAGTTTGTAGCATGCTTTAAGTGCTATAAATCAATAAAAAAGTAATGCATTAACCACATTAACCAGATAAATTAACAAGTTGATGACATGATTCATATTAGGGAAGTGAGAGGATGGCTCTTTTGATTTCATTTTAAAACAAATACATTATATTAACCACAATTACTCAGCACAAACTATGAGACTTTGAAAGCCATTGGTTTACCTTTCTTGATGATGGTATAAGGCATAAAATGGATGCATGACTTCTTCCAACCAATAACACGTTATGAGAACCATCAAAATAATGAGGTTTTGCCTATTAATTCACAAACCAAATGCAAGATTATGATACTTAACTCAAGGATGGAAATCAATTACAAGTAGTATAATTCTCTTAAAGCAGATATATTTCTAAGATAAGCTGGAAGATTCATGAGGATCAGTGAACTTATAGGAACGAATAAGTTTATTAAAGGGAAAATTATTAGGAACGAATAAGTTTACCCATTCTTTTGTTACACAAGATCTGGTTGCACATGCACAAGTTTACCCATTCTGACACTAAATCAATACCCTACAACAAATATTCATAAACTGGAATCTTTGACCAAATTTGTTAATCTATTTAATTCAAAATAGAAATTTGAAACCGAAACTTAAGAAGAAATTTCATATAGTGATCTCTCAAACCAATATTACATCATTGGTTAAATTTAATCATCGAATAGAGTCCATGTCCTAAGAGAAATCACCGTAGGGTTTAGTCGAAGACAAATGGTTTGTTTGCAAAGAGTTCAACTTAAGATTATATCCCGAATAAATGAATCCAGTCATAGAAGACGTAACAATGCACATAAAGCAAACATAGAAACAAATAATGAGACTTTGTTATACATTCTTAGATGAAAACCAAGGGAATAAAAAAAAAAAAAATCCTGATTGAGAATCACAGGACCAGTATTATCAATTGGTAAATTAAACCAATGGTGTTTCATACTATATTCATAGATAAAGAAATATGAGCAAACACAACATTGGAGTTCTATAGTAGACAAAAGATATGATGTGCTAAACTGGATTTAACATCTTAAATTTGACTATGAGCTTGAATTAGTTGATATATTACTCATATGGATGGGGGATATTTCTATAAAAGGATGTTACTTCAATAATTTGATTACCAATTTTCTCCAGTATGATGGAGACCTTTTTCTTTTGAAGATATTTCTTATTCTCGATCCATAAGATTGGTTGTGCAGCACTTACCCCAAATGATGCTTTACCCATTGCCCATGACCATATAAAAATAACATAGGTTAATTATATAATATAAGATTCAATAATGAAGCTATAAAAGAAAAAAAAAAAAAAAGGTTTTTACACCTGCAACAATGCTGCACATCCTTTTATCTAAACCTCGATCTTTGCTGTTTTCGATTTGAATGATTTTGAGGCCTTATTTAAGCCCCATATCAAAAATTCATATATGGCTTTACTCCATGAGTAAGTTGCCAAATTGTCCTAGTCATCCAACAATAAAACAATAAGTCATTTGTCATTTATGCTTCTGCAAGACCTATCATAGTCTAAAGCTAAATACACTTTCTAAACATGATGAATGCAATTGCGAATTGTGTGGGATTAGTTAAATTGGGATTGCTTTTGGGTCAAGGCACTAGATGGGAAATAGACAACTGCATAACTCTTTAGAAGTTGAAATTTATATTCGTACTTGAATAGACTAAATTATTATATTTTTCTGGATATGGTTAGCCAACTGAAGTTGAAATTAGAAACTAGGACTCGTGTCAGCCAGTTGTTTTGATTTTGGTACTGATCATGATCAAAGGCAAACAAATAAATAAGGCAACTTAAGTGTACATGATCTCCCACCTTTTGGATCTTTATTTCACTATTCTATCTTGGGGTTCTTAACATTTTCTCTTGTAAAACATTTCAACAAATCTACACTATCTTATTTTAAGGTAGGGAGTATGGGAATCCCTTTGCAAGAGATGTCTACAACAAAGAATTCAACAATCACCTACTGATGTTGCAACTATGCATTTAATGTCCTCAAGTTGAACCCTTCCACCCAATTATGCATTCTAAAAGCATACCCCTATTTTTTTTTAATTTGGCGATTTTGCATCTGTAAAAGTTAAAAGCTATGCTACCTATATTTATCATCACTCCTAGATCAATACAACAATTGGCAAAATGGGAACTGATCCTTGTCCAAGTCTACCTCTATGAGATCCAGTCTTGGAAGCACAGAAACAATGCATGCCCCTCCACACCCATAGCACCACTTGTTGCATTTAACGTTTCTGAAAGTTACCTAAATAGTGTGGCCATTAATAGTGTAGCTTGGGTAATCTAATATTGGCAAAAAAATTTCAGTTCATAATATTTTAACTTCTTATACACAGATTCATTATGGAACAATATGGAACAATTTAATGTCTCTATATGTCCTGGACGGATAATAGTCACCTTAATTCCTTTTTGACAGATCTATGATCAAAATAGATGGATTTAGACCATAAGCAGGAGAAGAACTTTTTTGGCATTGGCATTAAGGAAGATGATGTACAATCAAAGGCATAATTAAGGCACCTGAGAAGATGTTACATTTAAGCAAGGATAAATAGTCATTCTTCATCACAAGAAATGTATGCTACCACTTTTTCCAAAAAAACTCTTGCTCAAGTCTTCCATCTTTAACTTAAGCTTCAGAGGGATATGTACGAAAACCCATTAGGACATGCCTTTGTATAGGTGCAATCGTTATCTACATCACACGAAGGCTAGCCAAACACTTTCTTTGTTGGCCATGCACTAGCAAGAATGAAATTGGATGTTGTACCTTTCTTCTTGTTTCTTTTACATAATTTTCTTTAATTGTCAATGCATAAGGTTATTGAATCACGTCTTATGATTCTACTTAAGAGTTGTACATGATGTTTTTTTTTTGTAGGAATATAATTAAATGCTTTCTAAATCAAAATTGATATTAAACATATATAATAAAAATTTTATTATATATAAAATAGTTTTTATATGCAAATAAAAGCGGAATCAAAACATACATACAAACAATGTATATATATATATATATATATATATATATATATTATTTTTAAAATTATAAACCTTTTTATTAAATTAACTAAATGAATGGAGAAGTTTTTATTAAATTGAATTCGTGAATGAGCTTTTATCTTTTGGTCCGATGATTCTAATATGATTCAAATGGATAGCCTGAGTCATGATTATAATAATATATAACTAAATTCGTATTACAATAACACAAAAATTCACATTGCAAAGAATCTAATAGATATAAAATAAATATACGCATGCGTATGTAAATTATCAAGGATCAAATTCGATTTATTTTTTATTTTTTGAATAATAAATCGTGATAAAACCAAAATTATGAAGGAAAAAAACTACATAAAATCAGTCGATTATTGAAAAAGATTTTTCTAGGCTTCTTAATTTTTTTCATACCCTATTTGTCTCACTCTAGGCTATTTTCTATCACAATAATATGATTTGTTTTTCTTTTTTAAGGATTAAACTATAAAGCATAGCAAAAATAGGACATATAAATGGAAACTGGAATAAAGATTTAAGGACACGGTGGTCCAAATGACTTGATTGGGATAGTGGGCGCATCATTGCAGGGGCCAAACCACCTATACTAAAGGAGTGAAACTTTCCAAACACAAAATATTACGAATTTAGGTGATCTCCAACCATGTTAGACAGGACATACTCACATTGCAAACTTAAAAATCCTTCCCTTTCTATTCTATTTCTCAGTGTAACTCCACACTTAGGACCCCAAAAAAACCAAAGCATAATCCATACAACTCAAAAATCCATGAGAAAATTATTTATTTTTTCTTCTTTTCCTATATTATGAACCAAACCAAACCAAGATCCCCAATTTCAAAAGAACAATCAAAACCAAAATATATGATAATATACTATAACAAAATTTCAAAAACCCTACACTTAATATAAGATTCACTCACCTCTACTTATGAGAGATCCTTGTCGATCGAATATGAAGAGAGTTTAAGATTAGTAGTCCAACTAATCATTTACCACGCTTTCTGTCTCTTCTACATTCCAACCCTATGAGCCTTTTACAATATTATTCAAGCTTTTTGGGTTTTCGAAATTGGAGGAAAACGTGGTGGAGATGTTTCAAAATGAGAGAAAGAGTTTTGGGTTGTTCAATTTTTTTAGAATGAGAGGAAGTAAAGGTAGGTTAGGGTTTTTCCATTTCCTAAACTAAGAGGAAAACAAGGAAGCTTAAAATTTGGTTTTCAAACAGAGATAAAGTTGAGGTTACTTTTCCCGTTTCTTTAGGTTAGGGTTAGGGTTTCCCCAAAATGAGAGAAAGAAGAAGGCGATTAATGCTTCAACATTAATTCCAATACCTTTTTCTTCGATGTACGTGCTTAATACACGTCGAGCTCCAAAATTATGTTTTTTTTTTTCTTTTCTCTTTAATGAAGTGGAAGTTGACCTGGACAATACTAAAGGGTAGATTGGGTGTAAAAAAACTTGCATGTAATACCATAGAAGCCTGTCTGCTGCAACAATGGAATAATACGTCCATCGAGTATACTGGTGTGATGAAAAATCGTCTCACAATGTCGACAATGAAGCTTCTTAAAGTCAACACCTGTCCATAGTAGAGATGACCTGTGTGTGGCCTGCCCATGTAGAATTGTAAGATCTAATGGTCCTGGCTCCATCATACGGTGATACCTGCATATAGTAAATAACCATTAGTTCTTGTTAACATTAGTATGATTACAAATTTAAAGACATTACTTAAAAATATCATATTATCAAAATGAACAATCTTTCATACTTTAATTGTTAAGAGGAAGGGGATTTGAGGATTACCCTCCATCTTTTGTGGGACAATTACAACAATTATGTCCCTCTATTTTACATAAGCCACATCTAACTCTAACACTTGGTTCCTTCAAATCCATTTCATTCCTTATCCTTGATGATCTAAGACACCCTTTATCCCTCATCGAAGTTAGGTCAAGGTGGAGAATAGGAAAATCAGGATACGACCAGTAAGATTCATGTGGAATGAGATTAAATTTAGGAGCGTAAATGTTGGCATAGGCATCCATCCTATAGTATTTTTCAACAAATTGTCAACTATCAATCCTCATATGAGCACAAGTATCTAGCACATGTGAGCATGGAATGCCAAATGATTGCCACTTATTACAACTACATGTACCTTCATTCAACTTAACAATTTTTTTGTTATGTCCTTTATCCATATGAAACCCATGGAGAGTAGCGATTACTTCAAATGTTTGATGAATTCGATGGAAGATAGTCACAGTATGTCTACTAGCTTTGGCTTCAGATCTTCTAAATTTATCAATTGCGTACGTAGTATACACATCTCCAGTTGCCATTCTAGCACATATCTCTACTCTACGAGTCTCAAAGTATGACACACATCAATAAAAAGTTAATTGAACAAGCATAGTGATAGGTAACATTCTCGCTCCCTTAAGCACCCTATTTATACATTCAACAATATTTGTGGTCATCCCACCCATACCAATATCCTAGATCATATGCTTGAGTCCATTTTTTAGTGTCTAATTTTGAAAATCAAGCCACGCCTTTGTCATTTAATCGTTTTAACTCCTCCATGTATCACTCATACTTCTGCGGTCGATGTTGAGATACAGCTCTATACACCAACTCTTTTAAGACCTTATTATTAAATTTGTCATTAAAATTGCTCACTACATGCCTAAGATAATATCGATATTGCGCATGAGGAGGGCTCCATCTAATTGATGGATTTTTAATAGCAACATTTATTCCTACATGGAAATCTAAAATTAAGGATATCCATCCTCTTTGAGTGACGGGACGCCTTAATGCAATAAGAAACCAAGACCAACTATCCTTTGATTCTTCCTCAACAATTGCAAACACAAGGGGGAATATACGACCATTCTAGCAACAATTAGTGGTTTTTTTCCCACTATTAGCTCATTATGAAAAAACATTACTTGATATAAAATAAAAATAGGTTATATAATACTTCCGGATGTACAACTAAAACTATTAAGGACCATATTTTAAAAATTATGGTCATTTGGGAAAAAAAAAATTCCACAACTAATTACCATGATTCATAGCGCCATCCTTACCAAAAGAAAGCACCAAAAAACAAAATATATATTCCGCCATTTGATTATGAAAATTTAAAATTAAATAAATAAATAAAACCAAAGAATGATAATCAAAGAAACATTCACATACTTCCAGATGTACAACTAAAACCATTAAAGACCATATTTTAAAAATTATGGTCATTTGGGAAAAAAAAAAAAATTTCCACAACTAATTACCATGATTCATAGCGCCATCCTTACCAAAAGAAAGCACCAAAAAACAAAATATATATTTCGCCATTTGATAATGAAAATTTAAAATTAAATAAATAAATAAAACCAAAGAATGATAATCAAAGAAACCTTCACCCAGAGGCAGGAAAATAATTAAAGCCAACTTGAATACGATACTACCTAAAAGATTATCTTATCATCATAGTGACCCAATTACCAACACATTTCTTAATTTTTTTTCTTCTTTTTATTTAAAACAAAAATCAAAACATAAAATTATTGTTTGGAACATTATTTTCTCTCATTTTCATGAATTTTTCCTATAATATCCAATCATTACCAAATCAAATTGTCTCAAAAAATATAATTTCATGCTTCATTCAATACGTTAACTTAATATTTTTATTTTTAAAAAAACCAGAAAACATAAAACACAAAACCAAAAATGTATTCTTTTGTTTCCTAAATTCTCACATGAACCAACACATAGTAACATCATATTTCCATGCATTATCAACTAATGGTTGTCTCAGTTAATCAATAATTGGGTCATAGTTTGAGATGAAACAAATACGATGTCAGTATAATAGTTAAAATATTAATAGATAGCAAATAGAATCACAACAAGCTCACGAACATTACATTTTCAACTTTTCTACACTTTCTTGGCAACCAAAACAGAATCACAACAAGCGGAACCACAAAAAAAAAAAAAAAAAAAAAAAAAAAAAAAACCTTTCTCCATAATTTTTAGTTTACTCGGTTTCATTGTAAAAAAAATGAAAACTTTATTTTTTTTTTCAACTTTCCCACACTTTCTTGGTAACCAAACACAACCACATCAGCAAATATAACCACAAAACTTACATAAAACACTCAGGGGCAATGATGTCCCAAATCCACACTTTACTTCCTTCCTATTGGTGTTGATGCAAGAAGATCCACTCCATGATCAATGTGCGGGAAAATGGGTTTTTAGGGAAAGGACAAAATGAATTTCGAGGCAGAGAAGAAAACGGGCAGGGGGAATGGGTATGCACTTCTTTTCAATTATAAAATACTATTTTTTAAACTCTCATCCTACGTGTTAAAAAATGTCGTAGAATTGGAATTATTTTCCAATCTACAGCATTTTAAAAATTACTTTTCCTAATAGTCGTACATTTATAAAAAATCCCAACATTATCATAGTCTCCTAGATAGATGTTTTACTTTAGGGGTTTGATATGGAGAAGGAAATGATTGAGCTTCATTATTATGCATGCTCTCATCAACACAAAGTTTGGCCATGTCATACATAGATAAAAATCAAAATGAACCTAAATAAATCAAAGTTCTAAGCGGAAAATGTTCAACATGGGGTTATGTATCTAAGTGTAACATGATTGAAATCTATTTAAATATGGAAAATATTAATGATTACATACCTTTTTTTTCTGACTTTGCTCATCCCATTAACATTTTTCATCCACAAGAAACAACCTATATTGCAAAAAACAAAAAATAAAATAAAAGTAAAAAAATGTTGTATTAGAATATAAAGAAATTTAGAGTACTTATAAATATAAAAGAATCCAATTGTTTAATATTTTTAAAAAATCCAAAATTTAAAATCTAAATATTGAGGGTAATTTTCCATTTTTCCATCTCATAATCAATTAACTTCCTAAAAGGCTCATGTCAACATTTTAAATACTACAACATTTTTCACCTTAGAGCGAATGTAAAATTATAAAATTATTATCATTCGACAAATACTTTTCTAACATATAAGTGAAAAAAGAAAAATGAAATAAAATAAAAAGAACACAAATTTGTTAACGGTGCATATAAATAAGTTAAAGCAACAAACAAAAAATATTAATTTACCGAAAAATCCAAGTTTTGAAAGATACCAGGAATCCATTGTGTGAGTTTAACAATTAAACTATCCTACTTTAAATGGGAAGTAGCTACACACTAACGTGTTTATCAAAATCTTGTCTCTATTCTCCATAGATCATGCACAAATTAGAGAAAAGAAATAAAATCACAAAGAAAAATATGCCATAAGGTATAGTTATCTCAAGCTCTTCAAAGTACTGAGAGCACCCACTTTACAAAATTGTATTCAGGTCATGTAACAATTGAATCCAACTCATCGCAACTCATCGTCTTTCTCAAAAAAAGGGTTTTTTATTTTTAACTTTTTTTATTAAAAAAATAAAAATAAAAACTGATAAGCTAAACCACAACATCAAAAGATTTTAAAGCCAAGAATATGTATACATACCACCAAGCGAAGGAGCCATTGATGTTGTTGGAAGTTTGCTCTTCAAAAGAGCTTTAAGAAGTGATTGTTCTTCAAGAGAGCTTCCAAAGAGATTAAAGGGGCCTTTTTCTGTATCCAATTTGTTGATCCCACTCTCAATCAACAGTAAAAGAAGTAATCTTATCATGAAAGATTAAAGGTAACCATAAAAGAATCGAACTCACCTCAGTGTAGATGAGTTGGATTTTTTTCAAGAGAGAATGAAATAGAGATGCTTCTGAGAAGAGAGAGTGAGGAGATACAAAGGCGGATTTGTGTGAGGAAAGAATCATTTACTTCCTAAAGAGATATACGGGCTTCCTCACAAGGAGTATTTCAGTAAACTTGGAATGGATTTAAACTGCTTTATGGTAATAAAAATAAACAAAAAATAAAGAAAACGTGTCCTCCAACAATTTATTGATCCTGTGAAGTGGAAGTAATGCTAGTACAACATCTACCATGGAAATGACACATCTGCAGGAGAGAATCCTTTTGATATATTCTACGTACTAATTTTATTGTTAACTCCACCACTGCAGTGACAAAAGGACCTTTTATCGAAAAAGAGAGTTATTTCTGAACCGAGAGAGTAGGTACAGAAAGACCTGTGTTGCTCCTTGAAAGAGTTGAAGTCCGCCAGCTACTTTGTAAAGTTTGAACGACAAGACTATGAGTTGACTTGATGGAAAGAGATGCAGTTTATTGGGATTTTAATCGAAATATTTTTCTCCCCAACCAACCAGCCTTGACCTCTGTCACTTGCAATTCATCAATTCAGATTCATTTATATGGTTTTTTTTTTGGAAAGTTGTGTTTTCATGGCCCAATTTGGTAATAATATTGTTTTTGGAACCCAGGTTTATGAAATAGGAAAAATATTTTTCAATGTGGAAACTTATATGGGTTTCATGCACTATGAGCCGGTTGTATTTTTTCTACCGAAATTGCCCCTCCAGGTATCCACATCAGCAACCCATCTCAGCACGGGTTGAAACTGAACCGGTTGTCTTGTGCAAAATCAAATATTGAGCTTCCCACAAAAACACCCTGGGCGACCGACCGTTCATCCTCCCTTTCTCTCATTTGGTACCCACAAGAAAACCCTAGCCGATCGTTCTTTCTTCCCTCTCTCTCATTTTGGCACCCATTCCTCTCATCTGTCTTCACTCGGTCACCAAGGCGAAGCAGAAAATCCCATAAAAATAGTGTAGCCGAGGGTTCTTTCTCCCCTCTCTCTCATTTGATACCCATCCCTCTCATATTTCTTCACTCTGTCACCGAGGCGAAGCAGATTTCAGTTGAGAAGGGCTTAATCCGATTTGTCACATCTTAGATTTTCTCTGTCGAGGTAAGCCATTCGTTCCGTGTTTTGCATTCGCATTCTCATTCATGAAAAATCTGCTGTTTGTGTGGGTTTTTTCTGAACCAGGCGTGGCTCAAATGTTGGCATTTAGGAGTTGGTACTGAAATTTTAAATCTGTTGGTAATGAATCATCATCGTCTTTTTCAAATCTGATTTTGTACTGTTTTATTTGGATTGACAAATTATCGCAACTCTGTTGTTTTGATATAAATTGAAGGCAAGAATATGGGTTGGAAATTGTTTCGTTGAAAAAGACATTTGTTTTGGTTTTGGTTTAGAACTGAGAAAAACATATTTTGAATTGATTAGCGAAAAAGGAAATTTTTTTTTCCCAGTGGTGTTTTGGGTATTGGGAAACAATGCATTTTTAGTGAAACCCATTTATTGGATTGTGTTTTTGGATTGAGCTATGCAGTGGATGACCAAAAGGGAACATTTTTTCGGGATGAAGTTTTCATTTTGAGAGCGAAAAAAGTTCTTAAGAAATGGTGATTTTTAGATGGGAAAGTTGTTCCAAATTACTCAGTTTTTTGGGTTTTTGTGATATTGATGGTTGATGGGTGCTAAAGTTTTCGTTGTGTATTTTTGTTTTTGTTTTATATGTATAGTTTCAAATCACGTCCCATTTCTTCAAACATATAGTTACATGTGTATGGTTACTATATGTTAATGTTCTTGTTGATTAGTAATTGATATTGATTCAGAGATCCGTTTTAGAAGATGGTAATAGGAAAGGCTATATAGGAACTATTGGTATCCATACATTGGTTTAATTCCCTTCATAACATAAATAGAAAATAGGGAATGCTGGTCAGAATGGATGAAATGCATTTTTATCTATATATTGTTTCTTTTGGTGATCAGTTGGTTAACCTTATTGTACTGGTAAGTTAAGCTTATGTACTACCTCATTATTTCTGAATGTACGACCTTAATCGACTGTATGTACTGCATTAGTCAACATCAGGTACTACCTGAGCCAACCTTGGGTACAAGCTGTGTGACGACTGGAAACTTCATTTTTTAATATTCAAATAATTCAAATGTGAATAAAAGTTTCTTTATTGTTAACCCAATGGGGTTCACTTTGTCAAACATAGGACCTACAGGCTGTTTTCAAGTCATGCATAAATTAAATTGTATTCACTTCCACATACATTAACTACTCTGCTCAGTTGGTTCCACTTACCTTTACTTGAGACTGTACCATAGGTACTATCTTAATTAACCTTAGGTCTAACCTTAGTAATCTTTAAGTACT
The DNA here is from genome assembly GCF_004353265.1 of Vitis riparia. Classification (NCBI taxonomy): domain Eukaryota; kingdom Viridiplantae; phylum Streptophyta; class Magnoliopsida; order Vitales; family Vitaceae; genus Vitis; species Vitis riparia. The sequence continues at coordinate 3,688,601 of NC_048432.1, read as the reverse complement.
AGGTTAGATATCCTTAGGTACTACCGTAGTTGGACTTGCACACTACTTGTTTGCATCGGCCAATTAGCATGTTTGAACCTTAAAGTCTTTGGAATCAACATGCATAATTCCTCAATCTTTCGTTGTTGTATTGTTTTTAACAAATCTTTATGTCAATAAGGAAATGGAAGAGGAGATGTTTTGTTACATTCATGAAGGTGGTGAGCTTGTTAAGACTACTGTTGGGTCCGTCGAATATAAGGGAGGTCGGACCAATTGCAGTGTTGTTAGCAAGAATATCTCACAATCTGAATTCGTTTCAAAAGTATGTGGTCAACTGAACTTGGATTCCAATTCCATTAAATTGGAATTCACAGTCAAGTTTGACCCATCATGTCTATTACCACTGCATAATGATGGCGACATAGTCAATATGTTCAAATTCAACGACATGTTTTGTCATGTCTACATCTCCCAGTGTACTGAATGTGGTGATGACCTCATTTCCCCTACTAGGTACCTAATGTCCTTCCACAATAATGTTCCCTTTTGTATAATTGCTTTTCACACTTAGATTGATGGAGGATCAAATTCTTTCTTTATGTTTTTTGCAGTGCCCCAACCCCCATTGTTGCTTCAAACACAGCTCATGTTTCCTCTATTGGCGAGCCCCCATTACACATCTCTAATGAGTCGCCCACAATTCAGTCATTTGGGTTTTCCCAAAGATGTGCTATGACAAATACCGTTCAACTTCAACCAAGCCGGTTCGAACATTCAATTGTAGGTAGTGGACATACCTTCCCAAATGCGTCGGAGTTTCGAGATGCAATCTATTTGATGTCTTTGGCTGGAAAATTTCGATATTCTTACAAAAGGAATAGTCCGAAACACATGACCGTAGTATGCACAATTGAAGATTGTCCTTGGAAAATCACTGCGCGTGCAATAGGGGATTCAAACATTGTTCAAGTACACACATTCCGAAATGTGCATAACCATTGCTTGGAAGATGTTGTCTTGTCTCAGCCTTTAGTGAGATCCACTCGTGCATCGTTGGTCATTGATGATGTCATTCGATCTACTCCTGAATACCAACCACGCCAAATTTGTAAGGACTTTGTAAGGCAACATGGCATCCAGTTAACTTACCTACAAGCATGGCAAATGAAGGAGAAGGCTAAGGAGCGCATTTATGGACAACCCAAGAATTATTACAAATTGTTGCCATGGATGTGTGAAAGAATGCTTGCAACAAATCCGGGATCGAGTGTTGAGTTGAGTTATTCCAATGACGACCATTTTGAGAAGCTTTTTGTTGCTCATTCAATATCTATCGAAGGGTTTGTAAAGGGGTGTCGACCAATCATTGCAATTGATTCGGCCCATATGAGTGGGCCTTATGGCGGTGCTCTATTTTCAGCCACCGGCTACGATGCTAATGACTCCATGTTCCCCTTAGCCTTTGGAGTGATGAGCTCGGAAAATTATGAAGATTGGTTATGGTTCTTGGAAAAACTGAAGATAGTTGTGGGAAACAAGGAAGTTATTATTATATCAGATAGACATCCCGCTTTGCTTCGTAGTGTCCCTGAGGTGTTTGGCATTGAAAACCATGCTTATTGCTACCGTCACCTGAAGGAGAATTTTAGTAGTTTCTTGTCCAAGCATAACACACGAGGGAATAAGGGTAAAGAAAATGCATTGCAATTCCTAGATAGCATTGCGTATGGAAGGTTAGAACATGATTATAATGTTTCCATGTTTGAACTAAAAAAATACAACGAGGCTTTAGCCATATGGGTTGAAGAAAATGCGCCGCACCATTGGGCCATGTCAAAATTCCCAAAACAAAGATGGGATAAAATGACTACGAATCTTGCCGAGTCATTTAATGCTTGGTTACGGATTGAAAGACATCACTCTATTTGTAACTTTTTATTGGAGCACATGTCCAAGTTAGCTTCTATGCTTGTGAAGCATGAAGAAGAGTCAAAGAATTGGAAAGGGTGTATAGGGCCAAAAATTGAAGCTAAGGTGCAGGAAAATATTGCAAAGGGTGCAGTGTATCCAGTCACACCGTTCAAGAATGGAGTATTTGGGGTATGTATCGGGAGAGCCTTGTTAAATGTAGACATTCTGAACCGTACATGCACTTGTAGGGGTTGGCAAATGTTGGGAATCCCTTGTGAGCATGCCACAGCCGTCATTATTTCCATTGGTCAAAATGTTACTGATTTCGTCGATGATTGCTACAAATACCCAATGCAAGAGTTGATATATGGGGGTTCTTTCTCCGGCATAGAGACCCATGACATGCCTACTGTGGACGATGATGGTTTGGTTCGATCTATCACCGGGGAGGTGTTCTTCTCGCTAAAGCCTCCACATACAAAGCGCCCTCCCGGAAGGCCAAGGAAGAAGCGCATTGAGTCTCAATTTCAAGATAAACGAACTGTTTATTGCTCTCGTTGTCATATGTCCGGCCACAATAGAAAAACCTGCAAAAATCCTTTGCCTTAAATGCATATTTGTCTACTTATTGCATTATGCTGATTTTGTATTACTCTATTCCAACTAACTGGTTGTCACCCAATCATCGTTACTATTTGAATGTTTTGTGCCTTTCCATTCACCTGCAATGTTCATTGAGTTACATTATATTTCTCTGCTGATTCAGTTCTTTCACAAAGTCCGAACTATGTTTGCACCACATCTTGTTTTAATGGTATTTACTCAAATCCCATGTATTTGCTAAGATTACATTGCTTAAGCCATTTTAACCATACTGCAGTTTGTGTTCCCATGTATCATTTGGTGGCATCATTTAATTATCTGAAAATAAATACTTTGAATGAGTGGCATCATTTGTGTTCCCATGCACTCTAAGAAAATTTATTTTTCACCACACTTCTTCATGGCTTGTCCAATACCAGCCACAACTGTACGCTAACAGTTCTTACTTTGCAGGTTTAATTAATTACGCTTCCATTATTCTAGGCATGGCAACAGAAAGGAGGAAAAGGAAGGAACATGTCCCTGCAACATGTGCAGATGTCGGCAACACGGATTTCATTCAACAATGCATTGAATCTTCAATTTCACCTTTAATGCATATTTCCATATATTATATTTTCCTATCACTGACCAATATTTAATTTTAATTGTAGGAAAAGCTCCCAAAGTCCCGGTGTTCTGGAAGGAAATTCATCACTGTGATTGCGCGCTTACCACCAGAAAAACACCAAGCCATCACAGATATGGGATTTGGGGGCCTGTTAAAATTTGCCTGTCGAGAGCTGAGATATGAGCTGTGCGGGTGGCTCATATCTCAATATGACTTTACTTACCACAGGCTTAAAATGGCAACTGGCAGTGCTGTCAATGTTAATGAACAACATGTCAGCCAAGTCATGGGCATCCCTAACACCGGGGAAGACTTGGTTATTGTTAAGAGAACAGGCCCCTCCAACCGCACATACACTCTCAGGGTTTTGGAGCAAAACCTTGACAATCTGCCTGTTGGTGATGATTTTTTAAAATCATTTTAATTTTTTCTTGTGCCACTCTGCTGGCACCTAATTCCAAACTTGAAGGAAGCCATGACCTATGGGACACCATATGGGATTCTGATCTTGGTGTCCAAATGAATTGGGCTAAGTTTCTGCTGCAACACTTAGAGGACGGCATTAAGGAATATCGGCAAAAGCAGCCTACTTACATCCGAGGCTGCCTCATGTTCCTCCAGGTACAGTCAAGGGTACACAGTATTCTGCAATTAGGTTCAACTTTGTTTACATTTTATTTTAAAACTCATTGTTACTGCAATTCCATAATTTAATGCTTATTGTTTCGTATACTACCCTTGTACAGCTCTTTTATATGGCATTCTTCTATATGCCATCAGTTATTGTTGAGGTGACCAGGCCGCTTGCTGCTGCATGGAGTGACGATGTCATAAAGCGCCGCTTAGCGGCTGAAATATCAACTTTCGGTGGATATGGGCATGTGGATGTATGCTATAAATGAACATAGCTTTTCGTAATAGTAAAATGACCATAGTAGCTTATTCAAGTCAGTCCCAATTTGTTGCTTCTCTAATTCAACTGATGGTGCATTGTGCAGGCACAGGAACAGCCACAAAGCACACCTGACATATTGCTACCATCAGTAGCCTCAACCTCCACAGCCGGTGACGATGCTACAGAGGTATTGCATAGCCATTAACCACTCATACATGTTGTTCCATACAGACTCCATACAATACTATGCTTATAATATTTTTTGTTCCACTTTATAACAGGTTATTGAAGCCCGCATCAGTGAGACATCAGAGACTATGCTTAGATTAGCTTTGTCTTTGGTGCGGGATGTGGTGCATTACGTTGCCGGCCCGGTGGATCAGAGGGGAATTCTTCCGTCCCTTGCCCATCAACAGAGCACCACACTAAAGATCAACCATTGCGGCCAACACCAGTGAGGCAGCCATCAGCTGAGGAAATTGAACCAGAAGACAGCCTCGTACCAACCCCTCATTCACCAGTTGGAATGGGACCATCACCAGCTCCCACTTATTCCGAGCCACTGGTCCCACAGTCTCAGGCACAGGCATCCCTTCCAGCTGAAGTGACAGTAGAGGATGCGGAAGAAGGTGAAGACGCGGGTGGGAGTGGCACCCAAGCCCCTAAACCTTCATCAATGAAGAGATATAAGCAGACCGCTAAGAGGATTGTCAAGCGTCCTCCCGCTTGCAAAAGTCCGTTTGTCGCCCAATGTGTAAAACAATTCCCAAAAATACCTCATGCAGATCGGGTAGTAGCAGATTATGCTTTGGCTGAAATGGGTGATCCTAGGTACACTTAAGATTTCTAAAACTCATTTTTATAATCATTTTATAGGTCAATAACTGTACATCATAATGACAAATTTACTTTCATGTCATTGTAGTGAGATTTTGTGCGACATGTATGGGATGTACATTAGACGGGAGGAACTTTCTTGTCTAAATGCAGGGCGGTGGGTTAATTCAATGGTAGGTTACTTATCCTTATGCCTTACTAAATTCACAATTAATAAGTCATTTGAATCGATAAAGTGTTGATGGAGGTTGTAAAATATGTTATTTTACACAACTTTGACAGATTGTTGCGATTGTCTCTCGCATGATGAATGGACAACAAGCACCACCACCTCGCGCACATTTTTTGAGCCTTCGTTCTCGGTTAGCCCTCTAATATCCTAAATTCACTTGGTTTGCAACTAGAAGAGTAGATATTGATGTTTGTATTGATTCACCTCACCCTTTTGAACAGGTTGTTCTAAGCAACCTCAAATCTAATGCAACCACGCAAGTCATCCTGGAAAGATGCGCTATGTATCTGGATCCTGACACATTGGGCCATGATCTTAGTTCATGTGACATGGTAAATGAACATATCTAAAGTTCAATTCCATAGTAATAAATGCAAGGGTATTGGGAATGACTATAAAGTAATGACATAAAAGCTAATAACTCTTGAATTGTTATGCAGATGTTCATCCCGGTTTGCGAGAATAATCACTGGCACGTGCATGTTGTTAATTTTGCAGCTGGAAGAGTTGAGATACTTTCGTCATTGCCCCTAAGGCGGGGCAACAACATCAGTGCTGCAACACGACGATTATCAATGGCACTCCACAAAGCACTGCATGCATATAGAATCCATATGGATGTGGATGTCTCAAGTTTTGTGCATGTCCAACCACACCTTCTCCAACAGCTGAATGGGTAAAGCATTCAGATATTCCAACGAAAAGAAACATTTCTAAATAATTTGATTTATCAGATATCTATCATCTAACACATTTCTGATGTGTTATAGGTTCGACTGTGGTATCCTTGCACTAAAGTTCATGGAATTTTGGAATGGGGCGACCTTAACTACTTCAGTGGCAGTGGTTAGAGTTGGTTTACACTGTCAAACTTGTACTGTTTTTCTTTGTTTTTTTCCCAACCGCATGGAATAATTTTTTCCCATTTGCGTAGGACAAGACGAACATGTACAGACTCCAGCTAGTGCTGCAACTAGTGCTCAATGAACGCAACAGTGTCAGAGATACAATTATGGCCGCATGTCATTTGTGACTTCATAGTTCATGATAAGTTTCTTCCTATCTGCTGCTACGTACCAAAATGACCAAGGGTTGATTTTAGTTTGTCCAAAAATTTATTAATTCATATCATGTTGTGTGCTGATGTGATTTGTTCCACTTGTAACAGTGGCAGTTGGGTTATGCTGAATATGAGGACTTTATGTACAAGAATGACCAACGTGTAAGGGAAAAGAAGAGTACCTGCTAATGCTACTGCTGGAGCATATGGGATGCAGTAACCGCAATGTAATAGGGCTGTTCATTTTTCCTTCAATATTGTAAAGGAAGGGAGTAGGAACATGGACAACACTCAGTATTTGTTCTTTTATTATAGTTAATGGTGTTGGTCAGTGTTGTATTGGCGACTGATTGGACAACAACTGTGATTGTAAGATGTGATCCAAAGTGATAGGTTTATTATGGGGTATGGTACTAATTTCATAAGAGAACAACAAACATAGACTGTATCCTATTTGTTTGTACACTGATGCAGTTTCAGTTTATCCTTCTATACTGACATTAGCAATTTGTTTCACGGCTTTCCTTTCATATGTAGTTATTGTGTAAGCTTTTACATAGCATCTTCTGTTAATGTTATTGGTAAGTTGGGAGGTTTGTTTGGTTTGATTTACTACATTATAAACAGGTTATCGAATATTGTTTATGGTAGTGTCATGCTGCAATAGGTAATGAAATTAACTAATAAAAATCCGAAGCCACATAATGGCTACATTTCTCACAGGTGCGTTAAGGTAGTACCTGAGGTACATTAAGGTAGTACCTTAAGACCATTAAGATAGTACCTTATGTGCATTAAGGTAGTACCTGAAATTTCTCATGATCATTAAGGTAGCTTATGTAATCATCAGAAATTTAAGGTACTACCTTAATGATCATGATGTACTACCGTAATGACCCTGATGTACTACATTAATGTATCTCATGTACTACCTTAAGGAACATTGGAGAAATGTTGCTCTTCTGTGATTTAACTCAGAATTAGTTCATTGCATTACATATTACAACATGCCATTATTATATTCTTATTGCTCACTCATTCGGTAGCTTATGTAATCATAATAAATGTAAGGTACTACCTTAATGCACATGAGGTACTACCTTAATGTACCTAAGGTACTACCTTAAGGCACCTTGGAGAAATGATGCTCTTCTGTGATTTAACTCAGAATTAGTTCATTGCATTACATATTACAACATGCCATTATTATATTCTTATTGCTCACTCATTCGATAGCTTATGTAATCATAAAAAATGTAAGGTACTACCTTAATGCACATGAGGTACTACCTTAAGACCATGAGGTACTACCTTAATGTACCTAAGGTACTACCTTAAGGCACCTTGGAGAAATGATGCTCTTTTGTGATTTAACTCAGAATTAGTTCATTGCATTACATATTACAACATGCCATTATTATATTCTTATTGCTCACTCATTCAGTAGCTTATGTAATCATAAAAAATGTAAGGTACTACCTTAATGCACATGAGGTACTACCTTAATGCACATGAGGTACTACCTTAATGTACCTAAGGTACTACCTTAAGGCACCTTGGAGAAATGATGCTCTTCTGTGATTTAACTCAGAATAGTTCATTGCATTACATATTACAACATGCCATTATTATATTCTTATTGCTCACTCATTCGGTAGCTTATGTAATCATAAAAAATGTAAGGTACTACCTTAATGCACATGAGGTACTACCTTAATGCACATGAGGTACTACCTTAATGTACCTAAGGTACTACCTTAAGGCACCTTGGAGAAATGATGCTCTTCTGTGATTTAACTCAGAATTAGTTCATTGTATTACATATTACACCATGCCATTATTATATTATTCGTGGTTACTCATTCGATAGCTTATGTAATCATCATAAATTTAAGGTACTATCTTAATGGACATGAGGTACTACCTTAAGACCATGAGGTACTACCTTAATGTACCTCATGTACTACCTAACTGGACATTCGAGAAATGTTGTTCTTTTGTCAATATTTTGTTGTGACTATTTATTTAAGTAAACAGTTGTTTTCCCATTTTGGTATTCATCTACATTTTGAATGGTTGTGGTTGGATATGGAATGTGATCATGTGAACCACTTTTTTTTGAGGTTTTGTAACATATATTTATTTTCCTATCACAACCTGTAGATTGTTGGAAGCAAAACATGAGCAACATGCAAAAGCATTTTGGAACCCTGTATAACTTTTTGTCTTTATTTTTCATTAGACGATTTTATCAGATTTTTATTAACTAAAAGAAAAAAAAATCGTGATATGTAACAAAGAATTATCTCAGCACATGCCAATCTAAAAAATTGAAAGGATATGCAACAAATGCCTTATCTCTATTAGGATTTCCTGTATAAAACAAAACACAAACATAGTCCTTGGAATTTGTACATCAGCAAAATGTTTCTAATATAGTCAACAAACCAAAGAAACCTCCAACCTACCTATGACATTGACATAAGATGCCCCAGAATAATGAACAACTCCTTTCCTACTCCCTTTCATATACAATATTTCACATTAATGAACAACCCTAATTTTGATCATATGGTAAACCAAGTTTGCTTCATACAATCCGAAGAAAAAGGATAACATATGACTCATTCTGATATTACTCCCTCTCGTAAGCTATAGCAACAGCATCACCATGCAGTCTTTCTTTCCCTTACGCGTTGCCCATTGGTGTACATAAAGTCCTGACATTCAGCATCACCATACTGTCACTGTTACAATGGGATGTTGTATAATTAATAAGATACAATAAATATAGAACATAAATAATGGTTTTAGAATGGGAACAAAATCACATCATCACATAACAGGATATGAATTCAGTCATTTTGTGGACAAACTACAATCAAGTATTGCTTTATATGGTAAGTAGCATCAGATAGGAAAAAAACTTATCATCAACCATAAAGTCACAAATGACAGGAGGCCATAATTTTATCTCTAACAGTGTTGCGTTCATTGAGCAATAGTTCCACAACTAGCTGGAGTCTGTACATGTTCAGCTTGTCCTACAGAAATGGGAAAAACTTAGTTCATACTGTTTTTTTTTTAAAAAAAAAAAAAAAACAAAACCAATTAGGATGTAAACCAGCTCTAACCTCTGCCACTGAAGTAGTTAAGGTCGCCCCATTCCAAAATTCCATGAACTTTAGTGCAAGGATACCACAGTCGAACCTATAACACATCACATTTAGGCTTGTCATGTAGATGATAGAAATCTAAGAAAAAAAAATTCACCTCAAATGTCCGTTTTGGTTAGAATATATGAATATTTTACCCATTCAGTTGTTGCACAAGGTGTGGTTGGACATGCACAAAAGTCGAGACATCCACGTCCATATGAATTCTATATGCATGCAATGCTTGATTGATTGCCATAGATAATCGCCTTGTTGCAGCACTAATACTGTTTCCTCGCCTCAAGGGCAAAGATGAAAGAATTTCAACTCTTCCAGCTGCAAAGTTAACAACATGGACGTGCCAGTGGTTGTTCTCACAAACCGGGATGAACATCTGCATTATCATAAAAGAGTTATTACATTTTATGTTATAAGATAATAGTCATGTCCAATGCCATTGCATATATTACTATGGAAATGAAATTTAACAACCATTATTTACCATGTCACATGTCCCCAAATCATGGCCCAATATACCAGCATCCAGATACATGCGACATCTATCCATGATCACCTGGCTGGTTGCATTTGTTTTCAAGTTGGTCAGAATCACCTATTCACGGGTGGGGTTAATCAATACAAATATCAACAAATGCTATTCTATTTTGAGACTATGTCAATTTAGGATATTAGAGGGTTCACCGAGAACGAAGGATCAAAATAGTGTGTGCGCGCTAGTGGTGCTTGCTGTCCATTCATCATGCGACAGACAATCGCCACAATCTGGCAAAGTTGTGGAAATGAACATATTTTACAACCCCATCAACACTTTATACATTATATGACCAATTTATTTTGAATTTAATTCAACATAAAGATAAGTAACTTACTACTGAATTAACCCATCGCCCTGCATGTAGACAAGAAATTTCTTCTCGGGTAATGTACATCCCATACATCTCGCATAAAATCTCGCTACAATGATTGAAAATGAATTATGTCATAATGATGTAAAGTTATTCACATATTAAATGATTGCAAGAATTATTTTTAGAAAAATGAAATGTACCTAGGATCACCAATTTCTGCCAAAGCGTAATCCGCTACTACCCGATGAGCATGGGGGATTTTAGGGAATTGTTTTACACATTGGGTGACAAATGGACTTTTGCAAGTGGGAGGACGCTTCACAATCCTCTTACCAGTCCGCTTAAATCTCTTGATAGATGAAGGTTTAATGGCTTGATTACCACTCCCACCTACCCTATCACATTCTCGCGCTTCTTCTATTATCACTTGTGGTGGAAGCGATGGCTCTGCATGAGACTGTGGGGGCATTGGCTCGGAATGAGTGGCTTCTGGTGACGGTTCCATTCCAATTGGAGAATGGGGGGTTGGTGCGAGGCTATCTTGTGGTTCCATTTCGTCAGCTGACGTCTGCTTGCCCGATGTTTCGCGCATTGGTTGATATTCAGCGTGGTGCTCTGCTTTTGGGCAAGGCATTGAAGATATCCCCTCTGATCCACTTCGGCGGGAACGTAGTGCAGCAACATCCCGCGCTAGAGAGGAAGCTAATCGTACCATACTCTCCGATGTGTCAATGACACGGGCTTCAATAACCTATTACATAGTGGAAAACAGAATAGTTTTAGAATACTATTGTATGCATTGTATAGAAGAACTTGTATGAGTGGTTAGTGAAGAAGAACTACCTCTGTAGCATCGTCATCAGCTGTAGAGGTTGAGGCTACTGATGGTAAATTCAGATTGGCTGTGCTTTGTACTCGCTCCTGTGCCTGTGTCTTGCATCATTATTTAAATGAGAGAATCAACAAATTGGTTATTATTGGTGCGAGTCTAAATGGTAATTTAACTAGTAGGGAAAGCTTTGTTGAGTTAGAGCATACATGCACATATCCATAACCACCGAATGTTGATATTTCAGCTGCTAATCGGCGTTTCATTACATCGTCAGTCCATGCAGCAGCTAGCGGGCTGGTCACTTCAACATTGACTGATGGCATGTAGAAGTATGCCATGTAGAACAGCTGTCCAAGGGTAGTATATGAAACAAGGAGCATTAAAATAGCAAATTGCAGTAAGCATGAAATTCAAAATAAAATGTAAACTAACTTCATACTAATTGCAAAAGGGGTTGGAGCCTAAACTGTACCTGGAGGAACATGAGGCAGCCTCGGATGTAAGTAGGCTGCTTTTGTCGATATTCCTTGATTCCATCTTCTAAGTGTTTCAGCAGAAACTTTGCCCAATTCCTTTGGACACCAACATCACCATCCCATATGGTGTCCCAAAGGTCATGGCTTCCTTCAAGCTTAGAGTTAGGTGCCAGTAGAGTGGCACATGAAAAAATTAAAAATGATTTTAAAAAATCATCACACACGGCCAAATTCTCAAGGTTTTGCTCCAGTACCCTGAGAGTGTATGTTCGATTGGAGGGGGCTGTTCTCTTAAGGATAACCACGTCTAGCCCGGAGTTAGGGATGCCCATCACTCTATTGACATGTTCTTCATTGACAGTGATAGCATTGCCGGTTTCCATATTAAGTCTATGGTAGGTAAAGTCATAATGAGATATGAGCCACGCGCATAGCTCATATCTTAGTTCGCGACAAGCAAAATTCAGTAGGCCCCCAAAGCCCATCTCTCTAATGGCTTGCTGTTTTTCAGGGGCTAGGCGTGCAATGGCATTTATGAATTTCTTCCCAGAACATCGGGACTTAGGAAGCTTAACCTACAGTAAAAATGAAATATGGGTTAGTGACAAAAAAATCCAATATATGCAAATTTCCAATTAAGCTGAATTTGAAGAATGGAGCCATTGTTCAATGAAATCTGTTTTGCCGACCTGTGTGCATGTTGGTGGAACATGCTCCTTCCTTTTTCTCTTTTCTGTTGCCATGTGTATAATCAGTATGTTTGGATGGCGATACTAAATCGGTGAGTTTCGAAACCTACAAAGTAATCAATGGCCTTATGAACATTGAAGCCTATGGATATGAAAGCTGTACAAAAGAGTAAAAATGAGACACGTATGAGTTCAAATAGTTCCTGTATAGCATTTCCTATTTCCTATATAGCTCACTCTTCTTCAAACTGGCCATTTATTATGCAACAAAGGCCACCTTCAACAGAAGTCAACCTCCAAAACAACCTAGAAAAAATGAAATGGAACTCAAAAGGCACCACCTTATCCTATCTATCCAAACTATTTAAAGCTTGTTTATCCATAAGTTTTTGTCCAAGGAAGGAGTAACCCACAGCATAACAATCTCAATTTGCTATTTTATTCTTTAGAAGGACCATTAATGATCCAGCCATTCCCTAAGCAGAGACCAACCTTATACCATTAGCAAAAAGAATTATGCTTAAGTATCAGGCTTCCAAAAATGTTTGCATTTAAATTGGGATTGATAAGTGAAAGTCATAACAAAGACCAATAGTAGGGATGGATAATATTCTATTTTATGGTCTTTCAACCAAAAAAACCTCTTTTGCAATTGTATCATGCATTCTAGATCATTTTTCAACAGGTAAGATATCTATTTTTGGTCCTTGTTGGGGCTTGAACTTGGAACCTCCCACCTCTCCACCCTAACCCTTGTCACTTGATCAGCCCTCAAGGGCATATGTTCTGACCTTTACCTTCCAGTCTCATAATTTAAATCTCCCCCTAGCTCAAAGTTGGAAGATTCTAACTTTTCAACGCTCAAATCTCCATTTTTTTTCTTCCTTTTTTTCCTTATTTTTTTTCTTTTTGTGTTGCCTTGCCTTCAAATTCTCCATCATTCTACAAACCTTTTCATTGGATCTTCTCAAACCATAGCACTGAATCTTCGCCAATCTTAACTTTGATGAATATCTGTTGTGCACTGGCGCAAACTCTAATATCATTTTTTTAGTACCAGTAGAATCTCTGATGGATTCTGTTGTGCATGTGTATGCAATTACAACATAAAAATCAGTCACAAACCACACAAGCGATACAAACCATACAAGGTAAACTATGCCTACTTCCAATTACGAGATAAGGGTTCCATATAACCCCAACAGAAAATATGAAATTTGTGTTTTATGATCTCTAACAACACTTCAAAAAGTAGGCTCCAAGAAACTACAAAGAAAAGAAATTCTAATAAAGCAGAAACCGAATTCAAATCAGAGACATATTTCAAGGGAAAATATATAACTCCAACAATCAGGTTGTGAAATTCTTAGTTGAATCCCACACAGCAGAAAAGTAACAAAATCGACATAGCAAGCCCCAAAGGCCAGAAAGATCTAAACTATGAACACCACAAACTAAGTTGATAGAAAAATGAATAGAGAGAAATCGATATCTCCTTGAAAAATGAAAAACTGAGAGAAAAGCTCAGACAAATTCCCTCTAATCATTTGATCATAAATTATATGAGTCGCGCATCAACCCTCCAAATAAAAGCACATTACTCCTAGTGAAAGAAAACTCGTACTGAAACTATTTTCTGTGAAACAAAACAGAGCCTAATGATAAAGAAATAATACCCAATATATCGAATGAGAGAGAAGGAAGAAAGAACTGTCGGCAAGGGTCTTGAAGCGTAGGCTGCACCGTTTTTCTGGGAAGCTCAAATCGCCTTGGTGACGGAGTGAAGACAACAATGAGAAAGAGGGAAGAAAGAACCGTCGGCTAGGGTATTTTTGTGGGAAGCTCAACATTTGATTTTGGAGTTTTGAATCGGTTCAGTTTCAGCCCGTGCTGAGATGGGTTGCTGATGTGGATACCTGGAGGGGCAATTTCGGTAGAAAAAATACAACCGGCTCATAGTGCATGAAACCCATATAAGTTTCCACATTGAAAAATATTTTTCCTATTTCATAAACCTGGGTTCCAAAAACAATATTATTACCAAATTGGGCCATGAAAACACAACTTTCCCTTTTTTTTTTCCTGGTTTTTCTAATGAAAATATTTATTTTTTCTTTTGTTTGGTTGAATAGTAGTATTATTAGTTCGGATAGAGAGTCTTTCTATTTATAATATTTTTTGTTAAAATATTTTCTTTTAAAATATTTTTAACAGATCACTTATTATATATATATATATATATATATATATATATATATATATATATATATATATATATATATATATATATATATATATATTTATTTATTTGTATATTAAAAAAATTAAAAATATTTTTAAAATTTTATTAAATATATAACTTTTATTAAAATAAATTTTTTTATGCTAAAATTTTTTCTCAGCTTATAAGATTGTGTTTAGTATCAAGAAAAGAAAAAAAAATATAAAAGAAAATAATTTTCTCATATTTGATTTTATTATAAATTAAAAATAAATAAATAAATAAAATTAAAATTAGTTAAAAATGGATATATTTTAAAATTATTTAATCTTTATATAATGAATGAAATTAAATAAAAATGGGTTTAACAAATATATAAAAATAATTTATTAATTTTAAATCTATTTTTTTTTTTTTTCATTTTTTCTTTGTTTTCACTTTTCTTCTTTATTTTCTTTTCCTCAAATTTTTAAGGAACCAAACATAATTAATTTATTATAAATCCAAGAATAATTCATTATAATAAATAATAGGCAAACATTTTCACCATCATTTTAAACAAGGTTTGTCACATAACAAATACTCACATTAAGGGTAACAAAGATCATTCTACGTCTTAAATTTAAAGACTCAAAAGTAAAAATGATCGAAGACTAAAAACTAATGCATCAAACATTAGATTATTATTCAGACAACTTCAAACTCAAATAATTCAAATAGTCATCCATTTATAACATTTAAATAATGTGCTAAATAAAAGTTTAAACCCAAAAATGTTTATCGAGAATGATTTTCATTCTTACCACCACTTCTTGTCGGAACAAAGAGTATTTGAGTACTTAAAAAATATTCAACAAAAGGGAATAACTTCAAAGATTTAAGAACATTAACAAAGTTTCATTAGTAAAAAGTTTTCAAATATGAATACAAAGAAGGAGATATAATTTAATAACCACTTTCATAAAAATTCCTTAAAGCTTAAACATGATAAGAAATTTAATGTCTAATTAAGTTGAATTTACAATTGGATGACTAATTTCAAATTTGTTCTTTTCAAAATTGAACAAAATCAAACTCTACTAATACTAATAACCTTTAACCAAATCCCTTTTGGTTTGGGTCAATGCAATTGCATGTCCCACCATAAAAATGTAAAAATTGACAATAACATCATTGTCAACTAAGGCAAAACAAATTAAAGTTTGTTTCATTTCATTTGAACTTACAACATAATAACACCATTTTTTTTTTTGTTTAAACGATTGAAGATAATCAAACATATTTTTCATATAAAAATGTATTTGATCCATGTTAAAAAAAATAATTGTTTATATAATTTGAAATAACATATAAAAAATATTTTTTTTATATAAAATTAGTATTATTTTTCTTTACCCCAAAGAAGTCTTGAATTTTTTTGGAGAATTTAACTCTTACCTAACATAACATAAGCAAAAATACAATTATTACTATGCGCTATTTATTTAAAATAATAGTTTGATAATCACTTGGGGAGCCATAATGGTAAAAATGCAATTATTACTATGAGTTATTTATCTAAAATAATAGTTTGATAATCACTCCGGGAGCCAGAATTGTAGGGTGGGGGAACACAAAAAATCTATTTCAGGGGCAATATGATATGAAGATGTAAATTTTGCATGAAAATTTGATTTTTTGGGAGCACTGGACCCCTTTAGGCATACATTGGCTTGATCTGTGTTGATAATCCTAATAATATTCTCTATTGGTATTATTATTCTTGATATTTATTATTATTATTATTATTATTATTATTATTATTATTATTATTATTAACTTTAATTTAATTAATTAGCTTATAAATTCCCAATTTGTGTAAAACTCTTATTTTTGAAGTTTATTTTTAAGAATCTTCTATTTTCTTTATTTAATTAAACCAAATCTCTTCAAACCCTATTTCTTTTGTTTGTTGAACTAAACTTATTATTCTTATAAATTTTATTACAATTATTTTATATTACTCACCATTAATATTTTTATTATTCTTTATTATTATTATTATATCTAACACATTCTCACGCATACACATTACCCATGTATGTATCACTTTTCCTCCACTGTAGCCACGTATCATTTTCACTTTTCCTATAGCTATTTTTTTCTAACCAATTAAACACTCATGCCATCACTTCTTTTGTTACCTTTTTTAAGTTTCTCAATAACACCCTTTGGTCATGCAATGCCCTCACACTCACAACCATGAAATTCCCTTCTTGTTTTTTTTTCCATATCCAGATCCACATAAACGCTCCATCATTTACTTTTCCTATTCATTCTTTGCATCCATCATATGCACACAGTGCAACTTCCCTTTTAATTTTAATTTTAATTTTATTTTATTTAGGTCCACCCATTTGAATATATGTAATTTCCCGACCTCGATAAATAAATCAATCCATATTCATATATTTAAAATTAAATAAATCAAAGTCTCATCAAGAATTAATTTTTTCAAAAAAAAAATTTAAATTATTAAAAACTAATAATAAATCTAAAATTCTAATATAAGAGTTAAAATTTTACTTGAAAAAACTCATCTTCAAATACTAATCATTCTTACTGTGCAAAAGGAATGGGAAAAAGGAGTTCTATGTAAAGAAGTTAGAAAATTTAATTTATAATTTTAATGCAAAAACTGCCATTTTTTAAATTTATTTTTATTTTTTATTTTTTATATTACATTTTTACCCCTAAACAAATTAAGATTAGGGTATTATAAGGTTTATATAATCACTACTAGTTTTTAAAAACTCCTTGTCAAAAAGGATTTATCTACTATAGTTTTAATTAATGATTATTGAGTTAATAATATTTATGAATTCTTTAATTAATTAAATCATTAATCAATATTTTCTAGAATTCCAATGGTATAATGGGATACAATTTACATGAAAAACCATTGACAAAACCTTTTAAAAACTTTACTAATATAAAAAGTGTATATACATATTTATCTAATGATTGCTACTTTTTAAAACTTAAACCCAAATACCTATAACTAACCCCACATCCATGATGCACTACCATCATACTCTTTAGAAGACTCTTCAACACCTTGAGGGGTAGCGTTCCCCTCTACTCTAAACTTAATAAATTAAGTTGAAATGATTTAACAGTTTCAAGTTAAGCATAGATACTAATGACTTAAAAAGCTTAGGCATATGACTTCTTAAAGAAATTTCTCGTTTATATTAAAAAAGCACTAATGGAGTTTGACTCAAATTTTAAAAAAAAATAAAATAAAATAATATTTTACCAAAAAAAAAAAACAATTTAGAAAATTTAAATAATTTTGGAAATATTTTATTTTTATAAATTCAAAAAGATTTGAATAGATTTTTCTCTTTGAGTTTTCAATTTAAATTGACTTTCAAATTTCTTTATTCCTGAATTACATATAAGTCAATTCTATGTTTTTACCTTATTATTTTCCATTAATGCAATTATACTATAATGTTGTTAATTTTTATATTAATTTTTGTTAGTTCCACCACCAAACCTAAGAAAAAGAAAATTAATTACTACTAGCCCAATTGATAAAACACCTTTTATTTAAAGACTAGATACAAAAGTCCTTTGGGACATGTTTGACACATGAGAAGGGTAATGAAGAATGTGAATGAATATTTTATTTCTATTTTTATTCTCCTTGAATAGGAATAATTTTGATGATTATAATTCTTGTTTTTAGATACACCTAGATTAGAATGATTATTTATTTCTATATCATTGTTAGGTAATAATGGGAATGAGAATAAAAATGAAATAAATAAATAAATTGACAATGATACCTGTGCATAGAGTTTAAAATACATTTTTTATTTTTATTTAAGAAAAAACTCTCAAACTACATAGTTTCAAATTATTTTTTATTTTTATTTAAAAAAAACATATTTGAGATTTCTTTATGCTATATAATAAAAATCCATTTGGAAAAAGATGTTTTTTTTTAAAAAAAACATAAAATTAATTTTAAAAATTTATACCGTTGTTTGGTTTTTATTTTCTAGAAACAATTTTTAAAAACAAAAGAGAATTGTTTTTAGAAAATAATTAGAATTTGTTTTAATCAATTTTTGAAAACAAAAGGAAAACATAGAGAAATAAGAAAAATAAAATAAAAACCATAAAAAGCAACAAAATAGTATTCAATATATATCTTCTTTCATTTTCTCTCCATCACCCAATACCAAATACAACAAATGTTCTAATGTGATATTCATTTAAATTATACATATAATCTAAATTTCTTTTAACTTCTCTAAATTTCTTTATTAGAATAATAGATTTAAAATCAAACAACACTTCATACAAAAAATTAGTAATATTTAAAAATAATTTAAAACTTAAAACTAATTCAATTAGTATTAGAAAGTCGTGGAACTCAAAATCGATCAAATTAAAGCTAAAAGGTCACAATTCATTTTTAATGACTTTGCTAGTTTTTTTTTACACATGATTATATTTTTTTTTCACTTTTTTTCACTAAGCATATAAACTTTAAAAACTTAATGTGTTGAATTCACTTAATGAATCTAGTAATTTTTTAAAATATTTTAAAATTCAAATAGTGGCGTAATAAATATAAAAAATCTATAGAAACATATATATATTTTTTATTAATAGAAAAATGAATTTCAAATCAAACAAGACCTAGTATTGAATTTATTATTAATAATTTTTATAAATACTTTCAAACTTAAAAAATATATATAATAACTAACCTAAACTAGTACCTTATGAATCATGATTTACTATTTCTCCTATAGAAACAACTATATTTTTTGAATTTTTTCATAGATAAACAAATTCTAAATTAGGTGAAACATAATTAATGCTTTAAATTATTTAATAAATCATCTAAATTTAATAATAATTTGAAATTCAAAAACTTGATTAATTAATTACAAGTTAAGTAAAAAAAATTAAAATACTATATCCTAATTAAGTACTAAAAGCACGCATGTAATAAAATATTTGATTTATTTATACTTTAAAAAATTAAACTTTATTTTTTTTAATTTATTTAAATAAAAATAGTATTATCAATTATTAATTTAATATTATTATTTATTTTCAATTATATAATATTTATAAAAAATATATAAATTTTTATTTTTTTAATATGACTAATCATACTTTATTAAAAATTATTATTTTGAATTTAATTGTAATTAAAAAATTAATTTCCTATTTAATAAAAACTTCAATTAATGTTAGTTTATATTTTATAAATTGAATTTATAAATTTTTTTATAAAATCATAATAAAAAAATTATTTTTAAGAATAATTTATTCAAACAATTTAAAAAAAAAAATTTTTAAATAATATTTAAAAAAAAACTTGTAATAAAATATCTTGTATAAAAGATGACTGAAAATTCTACTTTTATTTTATTTTTATTTTTTGAAATTATTTGTTATTCTATTTCCATAGCTATCAAGAGAAAATGAAGATGTTAATTGTCACTCATTATTCCTGCTTAAATGCCATTATAAATGGAGTTGGTACGAATCTTATTGCAAATAGAGTTTCTTCTGAGGAGAGATGAAAGTTAGCCTGTTAATCTACAAGGTTTGAATGAAGAGGACTTTGAGTTGAGTTGATGGCAAGTGGAATAGTTTATTGGGAAGCAAATTGTAGTAGACAATCCTTTATCATTTAGAACAAACCAATAACTTGGTGCACAATAATTTTTTTTTTAATATAAATCTATGAAACAATCCATTACAGTGAACAACAAGCAAACATTTTTGATAGACAAGCACCCGCACCAGCAGCTGATTCCTCTCCTCTCTAACAGATGCTGTTATGGTTAGTTAGAGAATGGTTAGGTGGTTCAATAGATGGTTAGATGGTTAGGTTAGTTACACTGTAATATATATATATATAGCCATTGGTCTACTGTAACTGATGTATGAATAGAAACAGATTCTTCTTTTTGCTAAATCAGTGCTCGAGTATTTTCATGGTATCAGAGCCATAGGCTCCTGAATTTTCTTTTTCTGATTTCTCTCCCCGGCAAGACAATCAAGAAATCTCCAACAACTCTTTCTGCTGCAACTTTCTTCTGATATACATCATCTGCAGATTATCTTTTGCTTTTCTTACTCACCTCAAGAAAGCTTCAAGAACATACAGTACCTAGTTTCCGATGGCTTCATCAACACAAACCATGCCGGAGATTGTCTCTTCTCAGGTAACCTCTACCCTGAACATGAGCATGCTGAATCATCCTCTTCCTATCAAACTAGATAGAGATAATTACATCATTTGGCATACACAAATGGAAAATGTGATATATGCCAATGGATTTGAGGACCATATTGAAGGTCAGAGACCATGTCCTCCAAAAATAATATCCACCGGAGAAGTGAACCCAGATTTTCTGGTTTGGAGGAGATATGATAGTATGATCCTGAGTTGGATCTACTCCTCTCTCACCCCAGATGTTATGGGACAAATTGTTGGGCTACGAACATCCCATGAAGCATGGACAGCCCTCCAACGAAGCTTCTCTGCTTCCACCAAAGCAAGAACAATGCAGCTGAGACTTGCTTTTCAAACAACCAAAAAAGGCCCTCTTACCATGATGGAATACATCCAAAAACTCAAACACATCTCCGATAGTCTAGCAGCTATTGGAGAACCAGTGCCAGAAAAGGATCAAATCCTTCAATTACTAAGTGGACTAGGGGCTGAATACAACCCCATCGTGGCTTCTCTCACAGCTAGAGATGATGACCTTCAACTTCATGCGGTACATAGCATCCTTCTGACTCATGAACAGAGGCTGCATCTTCAAACCACAGCTGCTGAAGAAGACCTCCTCATTGCCAATATTGCAACTCATAACAGACCACGAAGGTCACAGTCCAACAAACCCTCTCAAGGGAAACCACCTCAGCCATTCATGCCAACCCCACGACCTGACACTCTTCCAGATTCACGACAGCAACATCCTCAAGGATATCGCCCTAACCGGTTCAACAATAATCGATCCCGGACAAATAACCGACCACAATGTCAGTTATGTGGCAAGTTTGGGCACATGGTCCTCTCTTGTTATCACAGATTTGATGTGAATTATCAAGGGCCACATGCACCAGCCTCATCAACCTCTCAAACTGGTCCCACTCCTCCTGCTCAAGCCATGATAGCATCACCTTCCCCAGCATCAATGGACTCCTGGTTTCTGGATTCAGGCGCCACTCACCATCTCTCCCACACGGCTGCTAATATCCACAATGGTACTCCATACAATGGTACTGACTCTGTGATGGTTGGCAATGGTAAGTCCCTACCCATAACCCAAGTTGGTCATTCCTTTCTCCACACTTCTGCTAAACCCTTTGTCTTACATAATGTGCTTCATGTTCCACAACTCACTTCAAATCTCATCAGTGTGTCAAAATTCTGTACTGATAATAATACCATTCTTAAATTTCATCCTTCTTCATTTTTTGTCAAGGACAAGGATACCAAAGTGACTCTTCTCCAAGGCCAACTTGAACGTGACTCTACAAATTTCCTACCTCATCTATCAGCTCACCTACTGCCAGTTCTAAACATCAAGTGTTTCTCACAAAAACTCAGCCTACTACTATGTTGTGGCATCAACGAGTTGGCCACCCTTCTGCTATAATACTTCAGAAAATTTTTCATACATGTAATATCTCATATAACTCAAATAAAACAATTGATGTTTGCAATGCTTGTTGTTGTGCCAAAAGTCACAAAATTCCTTTCTCTTTGTCCACTTCCCGGGCCTCCTCTCCTCTTGAACTCATCCATGCAGACTTGTGGGGACCAGCACCTGTTCTTTCCTCCACAGGTGCCCGGTATTTTTTGTTGCTCATGGATGATTACTCTAGGTTTGTATGGTTATATTTACTCCCTACCAAGGACCAGGTTCACTCCACTTTTGTTCAATTTAAAACTCTTGTTGAAAACCAGTTTCAGACCACCATTAAATGTCTTCAAACAGATCATGGTGGAGAGGTCACTGCCCTCACCAGATTTCTATCTCTTCATGGTATACTCCATAGATTTTCTTGCCCTTATACACCTGAACAAAATGGTCGGGTCGAACGCAAGATGCGCCATGTTGTAGAAACCGGGCTCACTCTTCTTTACACAGCTGCCCTTCCATCCAAATTTTGGTCCTATGCTTTCACTACAGCAGTTACCCTTATCAATTGCATGTCATCTCCTTTGCTCAATTATAGCTCCCCATTTTCTCTTCTTTACAAACACCCACCTGATTATTTCCATTTCAAAGTCTTTGGTTGTCTTTGTTATCCACACCTCAGACATCTCAACTCCAACAAATTTCAGCCACGGTCCATACCCTGTATCTTTCTTGGTTATGCAACATTTCATAAGGGTTATTTTTGTCTTAATCCTACAACTGGCAGAGTATATATCTCTAGGCATGTAGTCTTTGCAGAGACTACATTTCCATTTCAGACATTGACTTCTCCTTCCCACCAATCAGCTGATTTTCCTGTCACTCCAGCATTTCCTTTTCCTCCATCTCCTGTTCTCTTCCCCTCCACAACCAGCTCTCCTCCAGCTATCCCATCCGAACCAGTCCCCACATCACCTCCAGCCAGCTCCTTGTCTTTACCCCTGCTCATTCAGGTGCCATTTGTGGATGAAACAGCTGAGATTTCTACTGCTTCCCTCCAGAACTCCACAGCTCCAATTCCTAGCCATCCTATGATTACCAGATCCAAATCTGGTATTTGTAAGAAGAAGACCTATCTTACCTCACTTATGGCTGAGCCACGAACTGTCAAACAAGCTCTTCAAGACTCCAATTGGAAGCTTGCTATGGAACAGGAATATCAAGCTCTATTGAAGAATCAAACTTGGTCTTTGGTGCCACCTCCGTCTAATGCCAAAATTATTGGGTGTAAATGGGTCTTCAAACTCAAACATAAACCTGATGGCAGTATTGACAGGTACAAAGCTCGGCTGGTTGCCCAAGGTTTTCATCAAACCTATGGCATTGATTTTTTTGAGACATTCAGTCCAGTTGTGAAGCCTTGCACTATCAGGCTTGTTCTCTCCATTGCTGTCTCTTCCAACTGGCCTATTAAACAACTAGATGTACACAATGCTTTTTTAAATGGAGATCTTAAAGAACAGGTGTTCATGATGCAACCTCCAGGCTTTGAAGATAGCTCTTGCCCCACTCGTGTTTGTCATCTACAGAAGGCTCTCTATGGTCTTAAACAAGCGCCTCGAGCCTGGTTCCACAAGCTCAGCTCCTTTCTCTTACAGTTGGGATTCCAATGCTCAAGGGTTGATGCATCTTTATTTTATTTCCACTCTGCATCTGATATTGTCATCCTCTTAATCTATGTGGATGATATTCTCATTACTGGCACCAACAGCTGATTCCTCTCCTCTCTAACAGATGCTGTTATGGTTAGTTAGAGAATGGTTAGGTGGTTCAATAGATGGTTAGATGGTTAGGTTAGTTACACTGTAATATATATATATATAGCCATTGGTCTACTGTAACTGATGTATGAATAGAAACAGATTCTTCTTTTTGCTAAATCAGTGCTCGAGTATTTTCAATTTTCACCATAATTTCAAATAATGTTTCATATAATCACTACTACCTAAGAGGAAAAATTTGAAGCCTATTTGTCAAAAAAGATTTGTGTACAATAATTTTAATTAATAATTATTGAATCAATAATTTATTTGCTGACATATTTTATTATTATTATTATTATTATTATTATTATTATTATTATTATTATTAAATAATAATAAATTGCTTTATGGTGATAGAAATTTTTAGTAATCAAAGATATTAATCATGTGTGGAAGCATCCCAAACATTATTAATATATTTTTTATCATCATCATTAACATTGTTGTTGTTATCATCATCGTTTTCTTTTTTTCTTATCTTTATTAAGTGGTGGGTAAATTTCTAGAATAGTAAAACTAGATTCAAGTTACATTACAATCAAACATATTGCATTAAAAAAAAAAAACCACATTCAAAGGATTTTGTAAAGGATAGTATGTTTTGATCAAGTGTAGCTTCCAATTCTTATATAAAAGTTCATTTATTAAAAAATATCAAATTGAGAAAAGACAATAAAATTTAAAAAATATGAAAATAATAAAACCCTTACACACTTTGTTAAAATGTGCATCAAATTCCCTTTTGGATTGACTATACTATTGTTATTAAGTAAAGGATAAATTTTACAAATGTTTTTGTTGGTATATGATTTAGTTGTAATGCTCCATTAAGTAATCAAGGGTCATTGGACTCATAGTAGTACAAAAACATCACAATACGCCAAATTAATTTTTAAGGATAAAATAATAATTAAAAGTATAAAATTTATTAGATAAATTTAAAAAGGGTATAAAGGTCTTCTTATATTAAAAACCCTAAGTATAAATTAGATTTTTCTAACATCTTTTTACAAACACCCTTTATTACAAATATCAAAGAGCGTAAGGTAAAATGAGGCTTAAGATTTGGGAGTTTAGAATTTGAAAATCAATTTTTTCAAAAGAGATTCTAACTCTTAGATTAATATTTTAAATTTGTTAAATAATTTTGAATAATTTTTTTTTGGAAAATGTGAATCTAGATTATGATTTAGTTATTTAATTTGTGAATAAAAAATATTATTATTATTTTTTTTATGAATATAGGTTGATTTATTTATGAAGATATAAAATTTCTAAATATTCAATTGAGTTGAACTAAACAAAATCTTATATCTTAGATATGATAAGAAAAAGAGTTTTTTGGTTATATGTGGTGATTTTGGAAAAAAAAAAAAATCAAATTATGTAATTGTGATAATCATGATAGGGTGTGAGTGCTATATATATATATAAGGTAAATTACCCTTTAGGGTGGGTAGGGCAAAAAAAATGACCTGAAAGGGTCGGTAGATTTGATAATTCTTCTGAAGGGTAGGTTGAAAATATGATAATTCCTCCAAAGGCCATATTTTGTTTAAATGCCAAGACTACCCTTAATAAATCAAAAGCAACAAAAAAAAAAAAGTTCTTTAACCCAGCTGGAGCTTGAAGGTATTGAAGAAGGAAAAAGGCAAAGAGAAAAAAAAATCCAACACTTCAATTCATGATCTGAAACTCTCTCCATAAAGCTTTTTTTTTTTTGTGAATTTATCAAGAAATCCATTAAAGGTAAGATTTTTTTTAAATGCAAAAAAAAAAAAAAAAAAAAAAAACAAACAAAAATACACCAGTTTATGCAAAAATAAATAAATAAATAAATAATTTAAAACTTGGATTGAAGGAATGAAATGTTAATAATTTTAACAATGTAGATCTAAGATATTAGATTTGAAATGTTGAAGGAGGTTTTGAGAAAGAAATTACATTTTTTTGTGTAAAATGTTATTAAAAGTTATTTTTTTGAATTTTTATATTATTTTGGTCATATTGAAACTGTGTTTTTATTTTTAATTTATTTTCCGGGTGGGTTGTTTGATATGATTATTATTGATTTCCATTGAAAAGGTTTCTACTTTAGTTTTGTTGTTGAGACTAGTTTAACATGGTAGAGGGAAAAAAAAAATTTAGTTGTTTCATGCTTGTTTGGGACCACTTTGTTTGTGTATTTATGAACATATTTGGATTGTTGTTGAAAACTGAAATCACTTTGTATGGGACCACTTTGTCTTTTATTATGAATTTGTTACCTTTTTGTATGAGTATTATACTGGTATGATGTGTTGAATGCCTAGTAGTTTGAAGGTTGTGTAAAAGAACCATTACTTCAGTTATAAAGTACAAGTACAATACAAATGCAATACAGTTACAATGCAAAAACATTAACATTACGATACATTATAATATACCAAAATGACAAAATATTGAATTGTTTTTTACTAAATTGACATTTCTAGGCTATCATGTTGTATTCCTATCATGATCAATGTTTTGAAACAACCTTACAAGCCAAAATTATAAAAAGACAACAAAAATACACTATTGTAATTTCAATACATGAAGTTGTTGATGGTAATCTAATGATGTATAAAAAAACATCTATAAAATTAATTTTAAAAAAAATATATATAGAGGTACAATAAAAATATACTACAATTACAATACAAATACAATAATACTATGATACATTACAATAAGGTAAAATTTTGAAAATTTCAAATTTCTTATGAAATTGGGCAGTTGTGGGTTCTTTGGCATATCCCTAACATGTCTAATATACTACAAATATTATTCTTTATGATATAAAATATGTCTCAATTGATTACAATTTTCATTTGTTGTAAAATTTTCCTTGGTTGTAATATTGTGAAATAGATTGATTTGATTATCGGTGAAAGAAGACGTACTTCTCCATTGGTAAATGGACTTGGGAAATTCCATTTATACCTTCATGAAGGAGAGGAGATTGTACCTAAGGAGGATAAACAAATACAATACAAGGGTGGGTAACAAAAAGGCATGTACATTGGACAAGAGATGTCATATGATGATTTTGTTTCAAAGGCATGTGAACGTTTGGATATTAATTTAAATGGATATAAATTTCGTTACACCCTTGAGTTAGATCCATCTGCACTTCAACTATTGGATGATGATGATGACATACATATGATGTTATCCCATAGTCATGATTATGCTCGTATTTATGTACTAAAACAGGCTCGAAGAGTAGAAGTTGAAGGAGGTATAGTCAATGTGCAAAATGATTATTGGTAAGTGATATATGTTGTATTATATTAGTCATCATTAATTCCATGATGCAAGCTGCTTATAATATTACTTAACTGAGTGTGCTATATAATACAGTCATAATAGTATAGAGGAGACACAAAATTCAGTTGCATCATGTCAAGCAAACAATGAGTATAATTTAGGACTTTCTCAAGGCTTCATATCCAAATGTGTAGAAACTGAAGTTAAGCCACATGATATAAGTCTTTGTCCTCAACTTATTATTGGGAGTGTGCATAGTTTTCCTAATGCAGATGAATTTAGAAATGCATTATATACGATGTCATTAGTTGGTAGATTTCAATACAAATTCAAAAAGAACTCTCCAAAGTGAATATCTATGTGTTGTTCAGTGGATGGGTGCCCCTTGAATAATAACGTCTCATTCAATAGGCACAACTAAAATTTTGAAGGTTAACATCTTCAATGATGTACACAATCATTATGCAGATGTTGAGTGTTCAAGTCATCCTTCAATGCGGGGAAGGAGAGGTGCTTGTGTCATAGAGCAAGTAATAAGGGCAACCCCTCAATATTTGCCCCAACAAGTTTGCAAAGATTTCAAGAGTTGATATGGTGTTTCATTGAGTTATAAGCAAGCTTGGATATACAAAGAAATGGAAAATGAGAGAATACATGGTCTTCCAGAAAACTCGTATATGTTGTTGCCATGGTTATGTCAAAGATTGGTAGACATTAATCTAAGGACGATTGCTTAATGTGCCAAACAAAATGGGCATTTTTGGCAATTGTTCATTGCACATTCTTTTTCAATTCAAGTGTTTTTAATGGGTTGTCGACCTGTTATTACAATTGACTCAACCCATTTAAGTGGACTTTATAGGGGCTCCTTATTTTCTACAACAACTTATGATGCTAATGATGACATGTTCCCAATTGCATTTGGTGTTATAAGTTCAGAAAACTATGAGGATTGACTATGGTTTTTGCAGAAATTGAAGGGCATAATTGAAAATAAAGAGGTAGTCATAATATTAGATATGTAACGCCCAAGCATTTTCTTTTAAGGGTAATTTAGGAAATTACTAATAATAATTAATTTAGTTAATTAATTAATTTAATAAAAAGGAAGAAGGGTAAAAGGGTAATTTTACGAATAAATACCCTAGGTATAAATTAGAAATTTTATTCTTTCCATTCTTTTCTTAATAGAGTTCCTGTTCGCAGAGTTCCAGAGAACGTAGGTTGGAGTCAGATTTCAGGGTTGAAGAACAGATCTCTATAGGTAAGAATCTAACCCCTAGTTTAATATTTTAGATTCATTGATTAATTTCAAACACATTAGATATATTTTTTTTAGAAAACCCCAAATCTAGATTAGGGTTAGATTATTTTTTTAAATTCGTTTTAATATCAAAATAATAAAAATTTAAGATTTTGATTTTATTGTTGGAATTTAGGAGATCTTAAATTTTATTAGATGAAAAAAAAAAAATTCCTTGGAAAGTTTTGATTTTAGGTTAGGGTTAATTAAAAAAAAAAAAAAAAAGAACGCGTGTCCACAACACTGGAAGGAAAGAAGGAAAAAAAAACAAAAGAAAAAAAAAAAAAACAAAAGGTGCGTGTGCCAGGAAGCCCTTATATATATATATATATATATATAATGGATGGCAATGGAAAAACAAAACACAGGTGGGGCGCGGCAGTGCTATGGAGGCTTTTATATATATATATATATATATATATATATATATATATATATAATGAATCATCATTAGGCAAAAAAAAAAAAAAAAAAACCACAACTTGCTTTTTGGTGTGTACCCGAGATGAGTAATGGTTGGGTGACTATTGAATTGGATAATTAAAAAAAAAAAAAGTAATAATAATATTTAGTTTTAAATTAATAAATAAGATAATAGTAATAATGGTCTTTTCGTAATAAATAGAATGAGAGATTTGGCAAAATATATATATATATATTATATATATATAGAATTTTATAATGAAATAAAATTGTAATTTAATTAAATTAGTAATGTGTTATTAGAAACAAATTGAGAATTTATTAATTTTAATTAAATAAGGAATAGAGTAATTAAATTATTACTTTGTTAATCAGAAATATTAATCTTAACATTTAGAAATTTTTAGGATTATCAGATTTATATTTTGAGGTAAATAGTAATAGTGGTTTTTTTTTTTATTGTGTTAGGTGAGGAGTAGACTTTTCAGGGTATTTTTTTTTCCTTCAAGGTCTTTGCACATTTTGAGGTAAGGGAAGTTAATGCAATATTTATAAAATTAAATTATTTTATATGTTATTTCGAATTGTGGAAAAGAAAATGATATTTTGTTACCATGCATGGATCAAATTGTTTTGCACTAAATATTATGTTGAAATATTTTGTTTATTTATGACACAAAATATGGAGATATATTGCTGTGTAAATTTGAATACTTGAACAAAAACATCACTCTGGTTTATTTGGCCCTTGTCAACGGGATATAATAGTTGACTATTCGGCCCTGTCAACGGGATATAATAGTTGACCTTTACATTTCATGGTGGGAATGTAATTGATTGGGACCCTAGCCTCTAGGGGTTTGGTTAGAGGTTACTAGGACTAGTAGTGTTTGGTTTCTTCCACCAGGAACAATTTGAGGCTAGCCACCCATTTGAAAAGTCCCACCTAACTGGGCATTTGATATTTGATAACCAGAGTAATGAAAATTGAATGGATTTGATTGAATCTTATATGAAAGTGTTTGAATTTGATATGAAATTGGTTGGTTGAATTTTGAATATATTGGTATTTTTGAAACTCTGATATTTGATGAAAAAAAAAAATGATATCTCCTATTTGAAATGAAAATATTTGATCCATGAATTGCATTAATATTCCTTATTGGGCTGTGAGCTCATTCCCAATTGTTGAAAATTTTTCAGGTACTCTTAGTTCGGGTGAGGAGTGATGGCTAGGCTAAGGAATAGTCATCATTAGAATTTGACTTAGGATTTTATGTTGGATTTTGTTTTAACTGTTAGTTATGTTCATTTGGATCATTTGGTATTTGGAAGTTATTTGAAAATTGAATTTTGAGGATTTTAGATTTTGTTCCGCTACTCTGAACAAGTATTTGGTAATTGGTAACATCCAGTTACAATATGATTGTTTGGGTCAGATTATACTTTAAGCCTTCGGGTTTGAGGTGTGAAATGACCGTCACGCCCTTGGAGTGGGTCTTGGGGCGTGACAGAGTGGTATCAGAGCACTAGGTTTTGATCTTGATGGGAATTTGAACTGGTTTAGATTGGGGATAGATGAGTGACGCATTTGTTTAAGTTTTAGTTTCATTTAGTATAAATTCCAATTCTTTCTTTATTTGGAAATTTTCTAATTGGTTCTTTAGTGACTAATTTAGTTATGCCTTATTATTTTAGGACATCATGCCACCAAGAAGAGCAGCTTCTTCACAAAACAGTCAGGCTAATGATGATGTACCTCCAGTTGAGGGTTTGCCTCCTGTGAGTGCAGAAGGGATCTATAGGTATCTTGGGACACTAGCTGGTTTAGTTGAATGCCAAGCTCGAGCTGCTGGGACTAATGTTCAGGGACAGTCTTCATCTTCTAGGGGTAGCTCTTTTGATGACTTCAAGAAATTGGGTCCTCCTTACTTTTCTGGTGCTACAGATCCCACAGAGGCAGAGGCTTGGATCCTTAAGATGGAGAAATTCTTTGGTGTAATAGATTGCTCTGAGGAGCAAAAAGCCTCTTATGCAGCTTTTATGTTAGATAAAGAGGCAGATGTAGACCCTCAATTTTGTCCCTTTAGCACATGTCTTTAAAATTTATTTTCAGTGCCCCGCGGTAGTTCTTGGTGGCCCATTACTACTCATACCACTTACCTTTTTCTGAGTCACCTCGGAGATTTTGGTTGAGGGATTATTTGATCCCTTATTGTGACCCTTGGCAGCCCTAACTTAGACTTAGGCTTTTCTTGTGTTTTTTTTTTTAGGATAGTTTTTTTAGATACCCTTGGCTCATTTAGTTAGGCCCACCTAGTCTTCACCTTAGGCCCATTTTGGCACACTTGGCCTACTCGGACATCTTTGGCGTGACTTGTATGACTTGTGTGGTTGCATAGCTTATGGGGCCCATTTTTGTATTTATTTGTTTATTTTTATTTTTATTTTTATTTTTTACCGTTTCCTAATTTATTTACTTACTTATCTATTCATTCAATTATTTAACTTCAAAAATTTCATGTTTTTTTTGCAAGGAAAATTACCATTGGAGTTTAAGGAAGGTGGGACTCTCCTTGGAAGGTTTTGGAGGGGAATTTGAATT
Organism: Vitis riparia; assembly: GCF_004353265.1. Classification (NCBI taxonomy): domain Eukaryota; kingdom Viridiplantae; phylum Streptophyta; class Magnoliopsida; order Vitales; family Vitaceae; genus Vitis; species Vitis riparia. Next base: position 3,657,111 of record NC_048432.1, on the reverse strand, counting down.
GGAAGATTTAAAAAAAGAAAAAGGAAAAAGGAAGAAGAGAAGAAAGGAAATAGGAGAATTTTCCTTTTTAGGAACAGATTTAGGCCTTTGGCGGGTGATATATATATGAGAGAAGAGAAATTCTGAGGTGGGTGAGATTCTGAGAATTTTTGGGAGAGAAGAACAGAGGGAGCGGAAAAGAACGATTGCAGCCAAGACCATCCAGGTATGTTTTGCGACTATTTACCTATGCTTTATCTTATTCCATTCTTGAGGATCCTTTGACGGTTCTAGGTTTTTATTTTGTTGATTGGTGTGGACGGAAAGGGCCACAAATTGCTGTGTTGAAATTAAATCTTTGTTTGTTTGGTATGTTCTTCATTCTGTTAATGTCATTAATCCCATCTAAAAATAAATTGCATACATGTCCATCTTCGGACTGGATGGTAGAAATCACTTCCTGTTTTTTATTCAAATCTTACTCTGAATCACTCCCCTATTCTGAGCTAATAGATTGAAATGTGAAATTGTGGCTTTTGTTGGCTATTTTCTACTTCTTTCTGTATGGCTCTTTTGTTGTTTTCTTCTATTTTGGTCCACACCTCAACAAGCTCCATTCCCGGTCTTCAAGATCTGGTCTCTGTTTTGGAATTAAAAATTGAAAATAAAAAAAAGGATACTCTTTTCCTGCATTAAGAGCTCTCACAGAGGATGTGTCAGAATCTGAAAAACAATCTGGGCCGTTTCCCTTCAGTAGCAATTCTAATTAGTTCTACGGAGGCTGCATATAAGGGCAAAAGTTGAGGATGAGCATTCGAGTGCGTTGATTCTAGTGCTTGATATGTTGGTTAAGGCTTATGTTAGGGTTGGTATGTTTGATGAAGCCATTGATGCTCTGTTTCAAACAAAAAGACAAGGGTTTGTTCCTCATACAGTGTCTTGCAATTTTTTTGATGAATCGTTTGATTGAACATGGGAAGATTGATATGGCTGTGGCAATTTATCGGCATTTGAAGAGGTTGGGCTTGAACCCGATCGATTATACTTATGACCCTTTCATAAAGGCACTTTGTAGGAAGGGTAATTTTGAAGAAGCTGTTGATGCATTTAGGGAGATGGAAGAAGTTGGAGTGAACCCTACTGCCATCATGTGCAGTACATATATTGAAAGGTTTTGTTCCCTTAAGAGGTCAGATTTGGATTATGAAGCCCTCCGAGCATTAAGAACAGCAAAGTGGCCAATTGATGCCTTTGCTTATGCAGTAGTCATCCGTGGGGTTCTGTAGTGAAATAAAATTAAAAGGAGCAGAGGTCGTCTTCATTGATATGGTAAACTCATAGGTGCCTCTTGTCGGGATAGAGATATGAAAAGGGGTCAATTGGTGTTTGATATGTTGGTTGAGAGAAGAATAACTCCTGATGTCATCACCTACACAATGATGGTAAATGGTTATTGCAGGGTGAATTGCTTGCGAAAAGCCCGTGATATTTTCAGTGATATGAAGGAGAGAGTAATTAAACCTGATGTTATCGCTTACACAATTGTGCTTGATGCTCATTTGAAGGTAAATTTGAAGATGGCTCGTTCCCTTCAATTTTCAAAGGGAAGCCAGGAAGAAAATTTGGGGCTGCCAAGAAGACATTAACATTCAGTGGCATACCAGCATGATGTTTCGGCCTATGAGCATCAGAAGAACATGAATTCTCATCGTCTAATCATCGAGCAACCTCTACGCTCTCATTCCTCGCCGTCGCCGTCTTCAACCTCTCTCGGATTTGACAACTTAATCTTCATGAGTTCAAAAACCACTATAGCATCCGTCGTTTCCTGTAAATCGGGAAACAAGAACGACTTCCTCTGGATTTTGGTTTGCTTGCTGCCAAACTTTTTGGGAACTGCTATTGTATACGTGAACTTTCTCTTGATCAAGGCCATTGATAGGAGTCCTTCAGCTGAACGCAACTTGGAGTTGTTGTCTTGAAATTCATCCATAGCAGCAATCGATTTGTCCATCTGAAGCACACATCTCCCTTTCAATAGTCTTGGTAACATGGTTTTCTCTGATGTACCTGGTTTGACCAAAACCAGAATGTGCAAACCAATCCAGAACCAGCTACTTTTTCCTATGAACCCCACTGATATTATCCCCTTGGATCATGTTGAGTTAGATTTTGCTGATGTATTTGGTCCTCTACCAGTCCAGACACCCAGTGAAATGAATCCTGGGGATTCAGGAGATTCAGTATCTGCAGCAGATACAAATGATCTCATTTATGGTGATCCAGTTGTTATTTATAGCCGGTCACATTCTTTGGTTGGCCCTCAACTTGTCTTAGTCAATCATTGAAGCTCAGCAAGCTCGCTTTACATGAGATAGAGGATTCAGAGGAACTTGTGGAGTGTCTTCATGAAGAGGCTGTCAAAGAACTTCAGAGGACTTCCAGTGGTGATGATATTTCTGAGAAATCTTTTGAAGACATTGACTCTGATTCTACCACGGTTGAGACTGTGGGCCTTGAGGATTTTGAAGTTATGAAGCTTGTTGGGCAGGGTGCATTTGGAAAAGTATTCCAGGTGAGGAAGAGAAATACATCAGAAATATATGCAATGAAGGTCATGCGAAAGGATAAGATTATGGAGAAAGATCATGCTGAATATATGAAAGCTGAAAGGGATATTTTAACAAAAGTAGATCACCCCTTCATCGTCCAGCTCCGATACTCGTTTCAGACCAAATATCGACTGTACCTTGTGCTGGATTTTGTAAATGGAGGTCACCTTTTCTTTCAGCTTTACAACCACGGTCTTTTCAGAGAGGATCTGGCACGTATATATGCTGCTGAGATTGTTTCTGCAGTTTCTCATCTTCACGCAAATGGAATAATGCATAGGGATCTTAAACCTGAAAATATCTTACTGGATGCAGATGGCCATGCCATGTTGACTGATTTTGGCCTGGCAAAGGAATTTGATGAGAATACGAGATCAAATTCAATGTGTGGAACTGTAGAATATATGTCACCTGAAATTTTTCTTGGGAAAGGTCATGATAAGGCTGCAGACTGGTGGAGTGTGGGAATCCTATTATTCGAGATGCTCACTGGGAAGCCTCCATTTATTGGTGGGAATCGGCAGAAAATCCAGCAAAAAAGAAAGAAATATTCAGCATTTGTTCAGTTCGATGGTGGCAAAGTCTTTGAATATACCAGATTTGGGCATCATGGGAGGAGCTTTAAAAAAACTGAGGATATGATTCTTCAACCTTCAGTAAGAACAAATGGAACACAGAAAAGCCTAACTGTGGAAGAATCAGAAGGTATAATTAAAGAAGAAATCAAAGGACCATCTGAATCAGTGTCTGGGTGCAACCATCAAGGTGTTGAAGCAGTTATCGAAGATGAAATTAATGTTATGCAGACTGCCACAGCAGGAAAATCAGAAGAGCAACATCAGGAAACATCCAAAACATTGCTTTCTGAAGAACAGGACCATGGAATTACAGCCATAATTGGGTACTCAAAAGATGGAAAGGCAAAGGAAGGTGAAATTTCTGGATTGGTACTTGAACTCAATGAGAACATACAGCAAATTAATCCGATTGAACCATCAAAAGAAGAATGCATTACTCTAGATGAAGTATCATAGTTAGAGCATCAAGAAAATGCGTCTGCAATAAAATACTCAGATTCTCCAACAGAAAGTGACAAGGTCATGGAGCTGTCAGAAGAGGTGCCTGAGGGAGCTGAGAAAGCTGCAGAAGAACGTGAAAACATCAAAGAACTGATCATAGAGAGAGAGAGAGAGATCAAGGAATTTCCTGCAGTATCCATTGAAGATGAGTCAGTTGACAAGGAGCAACATTCTGAGACAGTATCCAATGAGAATCCCAGCGCAACAGATTCAGAAGTGCAAACTGAAAAAGCGAACCTAGAGGTTGAGGAAGATTTCAGCAAAGACCCTGAAGGATCTCCCGTTATAAAAGCAATGGAAGAAGAGATGCTACAGAAACAGGGTAGTGAGAAGAAAGCGGACGTCTCCAGCTCTGTATCTGAAATATCAGAAGAAATTAAGGAGGAGGTCATAGAAGACGCGGACACTTGCTCTAACAATATTGATACTGCATCTGAAAAGAGGAAACAGAACAGACAAGCTTGCAGGAAGCTCAGCTGGATGACAAGCATATAAAGATCATTGAGACTAGTTCAGAAGATAAGACATTGCAAACAAACACCGCAACTGAAACTAGTCCACATGGTGAAGAAGTTGACAGAGTTAAGCTTGAAGAAACCTCTGAAGGGGTGTCTCAACTTCCAGCTATTGCATGTGAGAACAGAAACAAGGAGAGTGAAATTCTGGAAAGGCCACAAGTAGATGATGCTGAAGAAATTAAGCAAGCAACTGAAAGATGAGGATTGGACATGGAATAACTTAAATACATTATGCTGAGCAATAGGATCCATATCCAGTTCCGTGATGGAAGAACAGGAAAACAGATTTCTGGTGATGAGTCCACACAAGGTTTAGACAGTATTGCTGAAGTCGTAGTTACCGTCTTTCAAAGAAATACGAGGAGAACAGCTTTTCAAGAACAGTTTTTTTTGTACAGCTAATAATGATCAACATGGTACTGAAGGCAACAGCAGTTTGATCAGGAGGTGAAGATGAAAGCCTACAGGTTTATACAAAGCTGAAAACACATATTCAATGACCTATGGCAGTGGATATTTTCTTCAGAACATGATACATTGGATTTTATATTAAATGAAGGCAAAATAAAGGAATCAACTCCGCGGTTGTTTGAAGAGATGAAGAAGCAGATAATTACAGGAGCCTGAACTATTTCTGAAAGTGTTACTCAGAATAAGAAACTGTCCCGTTTCCAGCTATATTCATCAGTAGAAAATAATGAAGCATCCGATTATTTGTAGAAACGTGCCGCTGTTCACGGGCATTTTGAATACGGTGTGCAGTTGAGTTGATAATTCGTCATCTGATAGCGCTATCCCTAAAAGTCCTATAAACTAAACAGCATCAAAGGTAATGTTAACCCGAATGATTAGGCTCATATTCAGAAAAAAAAGAATTTGATCCAGACTTTATTTCCTCTGGTTTTGCTACAAATAAAGAAGCTGAATTTCCGAATTGCACAAAGACCTCTTAGTTTTGATTCTTCGATAGGTGCCAATCTTACCACAATGGAAGATGTCCAGAATAGTCTTAATGCAATAGAACCTAGTCTTTGTGGAAGGCTAAGCGATGTCGAGGGCTACATAATGCCGATCATCTTCCCAAGCGTTATTTTCTGTGGCTGAGTTGTTTTTCTGAAGCTGAAACACAAGGACCCTCTCAATAAGGCCGCCTCTGTGAATCTTGCTCAGCATGCTCATGAGTAATTTCGGTGAATTATTGTAGCAACCAGAATACAGATTTCTAATGTGCCAAAAGAGGGCAGAATGCATTTTGGGGTTCAACACCAACACTGCAGTCCCAATCACACCTCCAGACTCCACTCCATCATGGCAACCTTACTACATACACCTTCTCCTCTATTTACTTCTTTGATTGGGAACTTACTGTTTTAAATTGAATTTTGAAACCATTGTTCAACTGAATATTCCCAGCTTTGAAAAATCCATCTTTGGAGCATCTAGGTATAAAATCCCAATTTTAACATGCTATTTGCTGCCATTTTCCTTCGGGCATGCACTTTCGCTGTTTTATCTGATTTTTTAACTATTTTCATGATTCTCTTGATTTTCAACAAGCATGAACAAACTTCATGATTCCAAACAATGGAATTCATTGAATCGATTCGTGCAAAAGTAATATGGACTTTGGTGGGGGGTCCGACATTCATAATACCTTCTTCAATATTGTTTGCTTGACATGTTGATTTTTGATTCTTTTTTATGATACACATGAATTTGTTTCGTATTTATTGTTGAGATGCTCTTGATTCCCATAGAGGAGTACTGGCTTGCTATCCAGGTACGCTCTCTTCTCATCTATTTTCTAGAACTCTATGGACTTGTATGCCATTGATGATCATATCCATATTTGACGTGATTCTTGGATGTCTTGATATATGCCTGATTTGCTTGAATAAAACAAATGTTGTGTGCTACATTTCTACACTAACTTTTATGTTTTATGATAGCGCTTGAAGAGCGGTTCAGGTACGCACTCTAACTCTCCTTATTTGCAATTTGATTGTGTTTGGCATGCCACTCTCTAAAATCACCCAGCCTATTTAGGTATCTATAATTAACTGATTAATTGCCACACTTCCCTTAATTTTGTCAGTAGAGACCTTTTTAGGGCTTAGAGGGGTGCTACCTCCTAGAGGTACCTTCCCAATAAGTAACCTGATCCCCGGACCAAGACTCGGGTTTTTCAAAGACATGCCTTTTTTCCAAAAATTATGGAGTCACATTTTAGGGTTTTTCTTTTTTGTTTTATTTTCCCTTTAAAATAAAAATAAAATAAGTGGCGACTCCAACTTTTTCCAAAAATTAATTTTTCACAAATAAAAAGCGAGTCTCGCCGATCGAGTGGGGACGCACGTGAAAAATGCGGGTCCACAGCAGATCATTGGTGACGTATGACTAGGAGACTTTTGGAGGATCAGGGACCCATAACATGGAGACAATTTCGGGAGGCTTTCTACAAGAAGTATTTCCCTGACAGTGTTAGGCGGCAGAAGGTGGGAGAGTTTATTCGTTTGGAACAGGGGGATATGACTGTGGCTCAGTATGAGGCCAAATTTACAGAGTTATCACGTTTTTCCCCACAGTTGATTGCTATAGAGGAGGAAAAGGCATTAAAGTTTCAGGATGGATTGAAGCCTTATTTGAAGAACAAGATATCTATTCTGAAGCTTGGTGTCTATTCAGAGGTTGTTGATAGAGCCCTTATAGCAGAGAAAGATAATGAGGAGCTTCATCAGTATAGGGAACAGCAAATGAAGCGAAATAGAAGTGATGGTGCTCATGGTAATCAAGCACAGCGAAGGGCTACATCAGGAAGAAATCAGAATAAAGGGAAGACAACGCAGAATTTGGATGGGATTTGTTCTACTTGTGGCAAGAAGCATAGGGGTAGGCCATGCTATAGAGAGACTGGAGCTTGCTTTGGTTGTGGGAAGCAAGGACATTTGATCAGAGATTGTCCAGAGAATAGGAAGTTCATCATTGGGAAGCCTAAAGAGGAAAATAAGGAGGATAAACAGAAACCCAAAGCCCAAAGGCGGGTGTTTGCAATGACTCATCGAGATGCTCAGGCCACTTCTGATGTGGTGACAGGTACTCTCCGAATCCACACCTTATTTGCTAGAGTCTTGATTGATCCTGGATCAACACACTCTTTTGTTTCAGTATCTTTTGCTGGTTTGTTGGGTTTGCCTGTTGCTAGCATGGACTTTGATTTGATTGTTGCTACTCCTATGGGAGATTCTGTTGTGGCTAGTAGAATGCTTAGAAATTGTATTGTGATGATTGGTTATAGGGAAATGCCAGTTGACTTAGTACTCCTTGACCTTTAGGATTTTGATGTGATTTTGGGGATGGATTGGTTAGCTTCCTACCATGCCTCTGTTGACTGTTTTGAGAAAAGGGTGATGTTTAGTATTCCTGGTCAGCCTAAGTTTAGCTTTGAAGGGAAGCATGTGGACAGACCACTGCGTATGATCTCAGCCTTGCGAGCTAGTAGCTTGCTCAAGAAGGGTTGCCAAGGATTTTTGGCTAGTGTGATGAGTAATGAAAGTGATTTGAAGTTAGAAGACATACCCATAGTAAGGGAATATCCTGATGTCTTTCCAGAGGATTTGTCTGGCTTGCCACCAGAGAGAGAGGTGGAGTTCACCATCGATCTGGTACCAGGAACAGGTCCTATGTCTAAGGCCCCATACAGGATGGCACCTGTGGAGCTTAAGGAGTTGAAAGTTTTGCTTCAGGAGTTATTAGACAAGGGTTTTATCAGGCCCAGTGTTTCACCTTGGGGAGCTCCTGTTCTATTTGTGAAAAGAAAGATGGCTCAATGAGACTTTGCATTGACTATAGGGAGTTGAATAAGGTGACAGTGAGGAACAAGTATCCCCTTCCTCGGATTGATGATTTGTTTGATCAGCTACAAGGTTCTTGTGTGTTCTCTAAGATTGATTTTCGGTCTAGTTATCATCAGTTAAGGGTTAGAAGTGAAGATGTACCCAAGACTGCTTTTCGAACTAGATACGGGCATTATGAGTTTTTAGTTATGCCTTTTGGTTTGACTAATGCACCTGCTGCTTTTATGGACTTAATGAATAGGGTATTCAAGCCCTATCTAGATCAGTTTGTGGTGGTTTTTATAGATGACATCTTGGTATACTCAAGAAGTAGAGAGGAGCATGAGGGCCATTTGAGTATTGTATTACAGACCCTCAGAGATAAGCAGTTGTATGCTAAACTGAAGAAATGTGAGTTTTGGTTAGATTTAAATTTCTTTCCTTGGGCATGTGGTAAGCAATGATGGCATCTCAGTTGACCCTGGAAAGGTTGATGCTGTAGCTAATTGGAGAAGACCTAGTACTGTGACTGAGATTCGAAGTTTCTTGGGACTTGCTGGTTACTATAGGCGGTTTATAGAAGGGTTCTCTAAGATTGCCCTACCTTTAACTAAGTTGACACAGAAGGGAGTTAAGTTTGAGTGGTCTGATGATTGTGAATGTAGCTTCCAAGAGTTGAAGAATAGATTAGTGTCAGCTCCTATTTTGACTATCCCTTCAGGTTCAGGAGGATTTGTGGTGTATAGTGATGCCTCTCATCAGGGTTTAGGTTGTGTTCTTATGCAACATGGGAGAGTTGTAGCTTATGCTTCTAGACAGTTGAAGCCTTATGAAAGGAACTACCCTACTCATGATTTGGAGTTAGCTGATGTGGTTTTTGCACTTAAGATTTGGAGACATTTTCTTTTTGGTGAAACTTGTGAGATATTCACAGATCATAAGAGTTTGAAGTATCTATTTTCCCAAAAGGAATTGAACATGAGACAGAGGAGGTGGATTGAACTACTTAAAGATTATGATTGCATTATTCAGTATCATCCTGGGAAGGCGAATGTTGTAGCTGATGCCTTGAGTAGGAAGTCAATTGGTTCCTTAGCAGCTATTAGAGGTTGTCAGAGGCAATTATTGGAAAAGTTGAGGAGTTTACAAGTCTACTTTCGAGTTATGGGCTTAGGAGCACTTGTAGCAAATTTCAAAGTACAACCAGACTTAGTTGGGAGAATTAAGACCCTACAAAAGAATGATTCCCAATTAGTGCAAGTTATGGAGGAAGTTAAGAGGGGCAGTAAGCCTGATTTTGTTTTGTCAGAGGATGAGATCTTGAGATTTGGGACTAGACTTTGTGTCCCAAATGATGAAAACTTAAGGAGGGAGCTTTTAGAGGAAGCTCATTGTTCCAAGTTTGCAATCCACCCAGAAGGGACAAAGATGTACAAGGATTTGAGGCAAAACTATTGGTGGTCAGGTATGAAGCGTGATATTGCACAATTTGTGGCTCAGTGTTTAGTGTGTCAACAGGTGAAGGCTGAGCATCAGCGACCAGCAGGGTCTTTGCAGCCACTTGCTATTCCTGAGTGGAAGTGGGAGCATATTACCATGGATTTTGTGATAGGATTGCCAAGAACCTCAGGGGGTAATAATGCTATTTGGGTGATTGTTGATCGGTTGACAAAGTCTGCTCACTTTTTGTCTATGAAAGTCAACTTTTCTTTAGATCGTTTAGCTTCTCTTTATGTGAAGGAGATTGTGAGAATGCATGGAGTACCAGTTTCTATAGTGTCTGATAGAGATCCTCGTTTCACTTCTAGATTCTGGCATAGTCTACAAAAAGCTTTGGGCACTAAGTTGAGTTTTAGTACTGCTTTCCATCCTCAAACTGATGGTCAATCAGAAAGGGTAATTCAGGTTTTGGAAGACTTGTTGAGAGCTTGTATTTTGGACCTGCAAGGTAATTGGGATGATCATTTACCTTTAGTAGAGTTTGCCTATAACAATAGTTTTCAAGCTAGCATTGGGATGGCACCTTTTGAGGCATTGTATGGTAGAAAATGTCGATCTCCTATCTGTTGGAATGATGTTGGAGAAAGGAAACTTTTGGGGCCTGAACTTGTGCAGTTGACTGTTGAAAAAGTTGCTTTGATTAAAGAAAGATTAAAAGCAGCTCAAAGTAGACATAAGAGTTATGCTGATAATCGTAGGCGAGATTTGGAGTTTGAGGTGGGTGATCATGTGTTCTTGAAAGTTTCACCTATGAAGTCTGTGATGAGATTTGGGAGAAAAGGAAAACTTAGTCCTCGTTTTGTGGGTCCGTTTGAAATATTGGAAAGAGTAGGCACTTTGGCATATAAAGTAGCCTTGCCCCCAAGCCTGTCTAAGGTTCATAATGTGTTTCATGTTTCGACTCTAAGGAAGTATATTTATGATCCCTCTCATGTTGTGGAGTTGGAGCCTATTCAAATTTTTGAGGACTTGACCTATGAAGAGGTACCCGTTCAGATTGTAGATGTAATGGATAAAGTATTATGTCATGCTGTTGTCAAATTGGTAAAGGTTCAATGGAGCAACCATAGTGTTCGTGAAACTACTTGGGAGTTAGAAGAAGAGATGAGAGAAAAACATCCTCAATTATTTCAAGACTCAGGTATGTCAAGTTTAGAGGACTAAACTTTTATTAAGGAGGGGAGGATGTAACGCCCAAGCATTTTCTTTTAAGGGTAATTTAGGAAATTACTAATAATAATTAATTTAGTTAATTAATTAATTTAATAAAAAGGAAGAGGGCTAAAAGGGTAATTTTACGAATAAATACCCTAGGTATAAATTAGAAATTTTATTCTTTCCATTCTTTTCTTAATAGAGTTCCTGTTCGCAGAGTTCCAGAGAACGTAGGTTGGAGTCAGATTTCAGGGTTGAAGAACAGATCTCTATAGGTAAGAATCTAACCCCTAGTTTAATATTTTAGATTCATTGATTAATTTCAAACACATTAGATATATTTTTTTTAGAAAACCCCAAATCTAGATTAGGGTTAGATTATTTTTTAAAATTCGTTTTAATATCAAAATAATAAAAATTTAAGATTTTGATTTTATTGTTGGAATTTAGGAGATCTTAAATTTTATTAGATGAAAAAAAAAAAATTCCTTGGAAAGTTTTGATTTTAGGTTAGGGTTAATTAAAAAAAAAAAAAAAAAGAGAATGCGTGTCCATAACACTGGAAGGAAAGAAGAAAAAAAAAAAAAAACAAAAGAAAAAAAAAAAAAACAAAAGGTGCGTATGCCAGGAAGCCCTTATATATATATATATATATATATATATATATATATATATATATATATATATATATATATATATATATATATAAAATGGATGGCAATGGAAAAACAAAACACAGGTGGGGCGCGACAGTGCTATGGAGGCTTTTATATATATATATATATATAATGAATCATCATTAGGCAAAAAAAAAAAAAAAACCACAACTTGCTTTTTGGTGTGTACCCGAGATGAGTAATGGTTGGGTGACTATTGAATTGGATAATTAAAAAAAAAAAAGAGTAATAATAATATTTAGTTTTAAATTAATAAATAAGATAATAGTAATAATGGTCTTTTCGTAATAAATAGAATGAGAGATTTGGCAAAATATATATATGTATATATTATATATAGAATTTTATAATGAAATAAAATTGTAATTTAATTAAATTAGTAATGTGTTATTAGAAAGAAATTGAGAATTTATTAATTTTAATTAAATAAGGAATAGAGTAATTAAATTATTACTTTGTTAATCAGAAATATTAATCTTAACATTTAGAAATTTTTAGGATTATCAGATTTATATTTTGAGGTAAATAGTAATAGTGGTTTTTTTTTTATTGTGTTAGGTGAGGAGTAGACTTTTCAGGGTATTTTTTTTCCTTCAAGGTCTTTGCACATTTTGAGGTAAGGGAAGTTAATGCAATATTTATAAAATTAAATTATTTTATATGTTATTTTGAATTGTGGAAAAGAAAATGATATTTTGTTACCATGCATGGATCAAACTGTTTTGCACTAAATATTATGTTGAAATATTTTGTTTATTTATGACACAAAATATGGAGATATATTGCTGTGTAAATTTGAATACTTGAACAAAAACATCACTCTGGTTTATTTGGCCCTTGTCAACGGGATATAATAGTTGACTATTCGGCCCTGTCAACAGGATATAATAGTTGACCTTTACATTTCATGGTGGGAATGTAATTGATTGGGACCCTAGCCTCTAGGGGTTTGGTTAGAGGTTACTAGTACTAGTAGTGTTTGGTTTCTTCCACCAGGAACAATTTGAGGCTAGCCACCCATTTGAAAAGTCCCACCTAACTGGGCATTTGATATTTGATAACCAGAGTAATGAAAATTGAATGGATTTGATTGAATCTTATATGAAAGTGTTTGAATTTGATATGAAATTGGTTGGTTGAATTTTGAATATATTGGTATTTTTGAAACTCTGATATTTGATGAAAAAAAAAATGATATCTCCTATTTGAAATGAAAATATTTGATCCATGAATTGCATTAATATTCCTTATTGGGCTGTGAGCTCATTCCTAATTGTTGAAAATTTTTCAGGTACTCTTAGTTCGGGTGAGGAGTGATGGCTAGGCTGAGGAATAGTCATCATTAGAATTTGACTTAGGATTTTATGTTGGATTTTGTTTTAACTGTTAGTTATGTTCATTTGGATCATTTGGTATTTGGAAGTTATTTGAAAATTGAATTTTGAGGATTTTAGATTTTGTTCCGCTACTCTGAACAAGTATTTGGTAATTGGTAACATCCAGTTACAATATGATTGTTTGGGTCAGATTATACTTTAAGCCTTCGGGTTTGAGGTGTGAAATGACCGTCACGCCCTTAGAGTGGGTCTTGGGGCGTGACAAGATAGGCATCAAGAAATCCTTTGTAGTGTTTCTCAACTTTTTGGAATAGAAAATCATGCATATTGCTATCGTCATGTGAAGGAGAATTTTAGTAGCTATATGACGAAACATAGTATGAAGGGAGAGAAAAGTAAAGAGGATGCATTGTTGCTACTTGATAGTGTTGTGTATGCTAGGTTGGATGACAATTATGTTATAGCCATGGAAAAATTGAAGACATAGAACAGTGACCTAGTGAAATGGGTTGAAGAGAACAGTCCACAACATTGGGCAATGTCAAAGTTTGCAAAAAAAAAATGATGGGATAAGATGACAACTAATCTTGTTGAATCATTGAATGCTTGGTTGAAGGAGAAATGTCATTACACAATTTTGAACTTAGTAATGACACATATGGATAAGTTTTCTCATCTAGCATGTGATCATGTGGTTGCCATAGAAAATTGGAAAGCTCCAATTGGCCCAAAGATTGAGGAAAGTTGTTGGAAAACATTATAAAGAGTGATTCATTTCCTGTATATCCCTATGTTGGTGGTGTGTTTAAGGTATTCAATATGAAGGTATATGTAAATGTGAACTTGAGAGAGCATACATGTACTTGTAAGGCTTGGCAAATGGTCGGAATCCCTTGTGAGCATGCATGTGCAGCAATATGCGAGATGAAACAGGATGTTTATGAATATGTTGACTCATGTTTCAAGCTTCCAATGCAAGAATTGATATATTCTGGACACTTCAATTCAATTCCAAATCACAATATGCTTACCATTGATGCTGGTGGATATGTTTGTGATGCTCAAAGTCGCTTATATCCTTTACTTAAACCTCCATGCTCAAAATGACCACTTGGAAGGCCTCGACACTATCGAATAAAGTCTCAATTTATTTAAAAAAGACTCATCTTTTGCTCGTGATGTCAAGTTGCAAGCCATAATCGAGCTTCATACAAAAATCCATTACCCGATTCATGATTTTAGTGTTATGCTTGTATGGTGGCATGATACTTTTTATCTTATTTTGATTCTGATGATATGTGTGGTTTATGAAATTAGAATTTGTAAGAATTTGTTTTGGAACTTACTTATTTACTTGATTGTCATGACGAAGATTTTTGTATTACATATGCCACTATTTTAGACTTATGATCTTATCATTATTTAGGGTGGTTTGTAACCATGTTTTTAATGTTATTTACAAGATCATTATTGACTTTGTACATGTTCATTACCTTTGTTTAACTTGTTTTCTATTGAAATACAGGTTACATCATGACATCTTCAAGTGCTTCATTTAGAAATATTAGAGGTAATAGTAGAAACGATGAATATCTACTATATCATAACTGTATGTGTAAATGTTCACCAAGACAAAGGGCAGTTGTTAGAATTTTCAAATCAAAGAATAACCCAAATAGGTTATATTATTGTTGTCAATATGAAAATACTAGAGATGATTGCCATTTCTTTAAATGGGCATCCCCCGAAGGATTTGGTGATAGCAACACCTACTAAGAACCACAAGAGGTTGTTCAAAGAAGAATATATGTCGTGAATGAAGAGTTAAACACATTTGAACAAGAATTGAGTTCATGTAGAAAGTAATTTTAGTAAGACTATTTTTATTTTTTGCTCTATGTTTGAAAATTACTTAATCATACACTTACTTCATGTCTATTATGTTTTAGATTATATATGTAATGCTTAATTACATTGTACTTTGATGTATTTGTATTTGAAACTATTTTTAATAGGTTAATTATATCCATCATGTAGATCTGTGTTAGATTTTTAATTGTAATAGTTCACAATTTTTCTACCACTTTTATTACATTTACAATACAAATTACTAACAGTATGATAAATTATAACATAAACTAACACAGTGATCTTTTGACTAAATACATTCCAATTTGTTGGGTTGATTACCAATTTCTTATATATAATGGTTCAACAAATGTGAACCTACTGAAAGCAAAAAGGAAAAGTTGATTGAAAAACTTGGTGGTCATATTGACCCGTTTTTTTTTAAATTTATGTTTGTAATTTTTCAAGATGATTAACATAATGTGTTTCAAAGGCAAATACTAAGGTATAAGACTGAAGAAAAATCAAATCCTTCTCACCAAGTATGTCTTAAAATATTTTATTTTTGTAACCTCAAATTAGAAATGTCTTCTTAGCTTTGATAATGATATTTTGTATTTTTTTTAAAAAAAAAATTGCAACAATTTGAAAACATTATAGGATAGAGTTATTTACAAACTTATTTTTGTGTAGAAATAAATTATAAAAATATGTGAAATTAATTTATTAAATTAAAATCCATTTCATATTTTTCTAATTTTTTTTTCTTCTAATTTTTTCCTTCAAATGAACTCAAAATGGTAGCTTTTAGCATGTGAAGGTAGAAATATTAGGAAGGTATATAACAATGATAAAATAGGCAATCATCATTTTCCACTTGCAAGAAAATCATAAAATAGGCAATGGTCATTTCAACATCTATATCATTCATCATAATAGTAAATTTGGAAATGGAACTCCATCAAATTGTGAAAAAAATCAACTACTATAAACCAAAAAAAAAAAAAAACAAAAAATAAGGAAATCAGAATAGAACTTCCACTTTGAAACTATTACTTGTATGAACTATTATCCACCTGCTAACTTAACAGAATTGACATAGCCATAAACCTAATATACAATAATCATTTTGACAATCTAGAATAACCAAGCATATTTTCAAAATGTCTCTCATGCTTACAATGTTATAGACCAAACAAACTAATACAATGACTTTTCTCAACTGATATAATCTTAAATAAATCCTATTTTAGAATTAGCATAACCCAATTGCCTAATGAAACAACATCACTGATCCATAGACCGGTAGACATTTTCCTTGACTTCATTTTTTGGTGACATTATCAGTTGTATTAGAAGTTTTTCCCTTTACTTCATGACCTTGTCCTATAAAAAAGAGTATATAATAAAATATTAACGAAAATTCATGTCATTTTATTAAACAAAAAAAAAAAAAAAAAATAGTGTTTAGCACAATATAATACATTTGCAATTGTACGAGAAAGTCCACCATTACCCCATAATTGCATAAGCTTGATTACAAATATGTCATAATCCATCCTGCAAGTAGTAATTAAGGAAATTAAAAGTAAATTCTGCATCAAATCAATAAATTTAGAACCTCATTTGCTTTCCATAGGTAAAGATGAATAAAATTCTTGCAAATAACGAATTCGAATTTTGTCATGTCCATTGATGGTCTTCTTTCTTGAATCCCAATGACAGTTGACAGAACGCTCACCTTAACACAATATAAAATTATAAATATCAACATCCTTAAAAAATAATGACAACAATTCACATAAGTAATTGGATTATAACTATATTTACCAGTTTCTCTATGAAGACATCCATTCGCTTTTTCCTTCCATCAATTAATGAATCCAACAACTCGATTCTTTTCGCATGAATATTCAAAATGTTTAATACCAATGATTTCTCCCACATATTGGTATGAACAACTAAAAAAGAAAAAAAAAAACAATGATTTTATCAAATTAGTTGTGTTCATGTATTTCCTGCACTATAATTAAAAATATTCAACTACAGATGACTTTCATTAAATTAAATAAAACCTGTTCATATGTGTACAACCAAGTGTTTTTGAAATATTTCCATGAATTGTCACATATGTATTTTGGAGATAATGTACCCCTCTTATTTTCTACATCAGACTGTAATAAAAAAAAAAAAAAAACATACATTAGATTAAAACAATCTACTTAAAACAAGAAAACCAATCTATAATTCTTACAACATATCTTACCGCAAAATGGAGAGATAAGAAATGCTTCTTATTTTCTTTATCCTTACCATTCAAAATTCGACAAAGCATGGTTACAACCTTCATATAAATTAATGAAAATTAGAAATATAGTTTTAGAGTAATTTTATCCTAACTTCATATAACTAAATATGAATACCTTATTGTCAACCAATTTATCGGGTCCCAAGCATTTGAAGTTGAACCTTATCAAGAAGAAATCGTACATGGAACATAATATTTGGCTACATAGAAATAATTATGATGTTACAAATTAAAACTAATTATTTCAAATGATTGTCTTAATTGTACTTGTTTATACTAAATCAAGTTCAACTTGACCTTTCATCACATGTATCGTCCAATGCATATGCTAAAACTTACTTTGCTACAGATGAAGACGTTGAAAATTTGATTGATGGTTGTACCATGTATGGTGATTGTAGGGCAGTAGCATGTCGACGTAGCCGATATGAACATAATGAAGGATGTTCAGTTCGGTAAGGAATAATAACATTCATCTGAACTTCATCATCAACTATATGTATAGAAAATAAGGAAAAAAATTCATTAACGAAAATAACATGCACAGGAAAGACTAGCCATTATTATGTACTCATTAATACTTTGATATTAAAAATTACTATAAAAAAATAAAGATGCAAAAAGTATACTGTTATGTTGCGCTACTGGCTGTGAGGTCGATGGGCCTGCATTATCTTCAGCATGAGTGGAACAATCATTCAGTGGTGATCCATATGCTAATTTTAGAATGCATAACAACCAAAATTTATTTATTTATTTTTAAAAAATTATAGAACATTTGTAATTAAATTAAAACTAATAAAAAATTATAACGACTAGTGCTATAAAAACCTCACTACCATGTGGTGGTGATGGGAAAGATTCATTGATATCAAGTTAGTTATGACTTCCACTTTGATGAGAAGGTGATGGGGTTTTGTTTTTATTATGGCACTTTGCTATTTTATCAATTGCTCCTCTCATTGTTCGAAGCAATTGGTGAATCTGTTTCTCCGTTGCATTATACTTTGCTATAATTTCCTACAAAATGGTGCAAAGTGTAAAAGATGTATATTACTATGCATAACATATTTGGTTTACTTTTTAAATAAAAGAATAGATGTAGAAGGTTCTCACATGTACACATTGTTAATGCTCATCATGGGTAACCTTTTAAACTGTATGGATATGAGAAAGAGTGCAAGATGACTCAATGGATATGAGGAAAAAAAATGGGAGAATTACAAGATAGGGTGGGTTAAATAGGATAATTACTAGGAAGGGTGGTCTCTTTTGATAACTGTTAGAAAGGCCAATAATATGCTTAAATACCAAAAATGTCCTTCAACTAAAAGCTTTCAAAATTCAAAGCATTTAAAGCATTTCACTTTTTGTCACAACATTTATGGTACATGGGCCCCATATTTATTGTAATTATTGACATTCAAATTTTAAATCAAAATTTTGGGTTTAATCCTTACCATTATTCTATATAATGAAAGTATAATTTGTTATTTATACTATTTAAAACAAAAATAATTCTAAAAAATATTTTGGTGTTGTTTAAATTTGTTATTTTAATCTTACAACTTTATTAGCCTAATATACAAATATTCAATCAAATAACACACAATTATTCAATGGAATAACACGTAAATATTCATTGGGTAATATAGCACGTGAAAAAAATTAAAGAAAAATAAATTAAATTATGTTGTATTTAATTTCATTAAATTATGATCAGCTCCTATAGATTCTTGTCTGACAGAAGAACCTTGTGGTCCTGCTCGGACACAACTATCTCAAACAACTTGTTGAGCCGGACGAAAGAAGCTTTTTCTACCTATTCCACAAGACGACCCCTCTTCTCCTTACCCGCACCACACAAATAGAAGGATCAACAATAAGTTCATAGCTAAGAAGAAACAATTGCAAAGGATGGACAAAGGTTACAGGGATATATCCTACTCAGAATCTCTAACGAGCGTTGTGGATAGAAGACTCTGTCTGGCCCCTCATACGGACCACTCCAGGGGCCAGAGACAAGGACATGCCCCTTTGTCCCACCCTTGTTCAATTCTGGGAGCCCGGTCACTAGCTAGAGGGAAGAGATGTGAGCGGACGGGCTAAACATTTCCTTCTGACTCATCTTTACCACGTAGACGAACATAACTTCTAACAAGAAAAGGTCTAGCTAGTAAAGCATGTCTAGGACGCTGCATCCCATTAACACCCGGACAACATTTGGATGAAGGAAGGTTAAAAGGATTTGGGTGAAGTGGAGAAACTGCTCAAAGAGAGGGTAGAGGTAGACGGAGCCCCGCATTAAATTGCTCCTTACTGAAGTACGTCGCGTTGTGGGACTATTTTTTAGAGGAAAAAGGCTTACCATCTACTAGGAGAAAAACAATTTTATCTAGTATGCGAAAGTGAGCCCTGAACTCCTGTTCGGACAGGAGATTGATTGGGTGCTCCAACCTAAGGAGCCCGACTCCAGCGCCTTTCCGGCCACCTTTATGGGCCCTACCACCTCTGTTGATGGAAACAACACCTCTCATTACCGACATCCTGATTAGCTATAGGTCACGTGGAAACTTGCGTGGGACAATGTAGATTGTTAGAATTAGTCACCCAACCCGTTCGCCATTAGGCGGTGCCTCAGTTGTACAACAAGGAACCTAAACGGATAGAAAGTCCAAGTCTAAACGGCTCACCTAACAAAACTTGCAAAGCAAGCCTTAACCCCAAGAAAGGTCTTTCGCGTCATACTGACACGACAGTTGCAGGACGAAATGCCTGAATCAACCATTTAGTGTACTGACAATGAATAAATAGATAAGGGAATTTGAAAAGCCCTAGGTTCGATGGACGCTACAATCATCTTCTCCAAAGCAAAAAAACACAAGAAAACCCTAAAATTTGGATTCCACGACGTCAATTTTCTGTCTAAAGTCAACAATTACCGGTGCGGCCCCCAAAGTGAACAATAAACAGAAAAGAAAAATGACGAACAAGGGGAAGCTTACTGAGATTAGAGGAGAGCGTTCGCTAGCAAAAAGGAATTTGCCTGAAGTAGGCTTGAGAATGGCAACAAGAACGGTAGAGAACGAGCAACGAACGACATTGCAACAACAAAGATGCAGGAATTGAGAAGAGAAAGCTCCATATTAGGAAAAGTCAAAAAGTAAACCAAAGGGTGTGGGCCCCCTATTTATAGGGACCCAAAACCCTAGGAATCCTAAAAGATAAGCCGCTTGGAAACGCATCCCGAAGCAGTGCGCTGTCTGACAGTCAACCTCGATGGATGCAACCCCTCATTGCCACTTTAAGTGACACATGTTCCAAAAAGCCCAAGTGACTTGAAGAGATGTATAAGTCATTCCACCTCTATTCATCGACTACTTGGTCGGACACAGGTAGACGGATTAAGGGGACATTGTGGGGGGTTTCCCTTCCACGTGTCCCTTTCCAACCTAGACACTTTGGTCGTCTAGGAAAAGTATGCAACCCAGCTGGATCGTTCCATCCAGACCAAGAAAATTTCTGTCTGGCACCAAGAGTGAGAAGGTTCCTTTCCCCCATAGGGCCAAACGACATTGGGAGTTTGGACTCCCAAATAGGAAGGATTGTCCAGTCAAGTCCAACAGACCTCTGCCATGCATGATCATTCACGCCTGACATTTGAGCGGCGGACGAGACTCCATTTAGCCCACAGGTCCATGTCAATTAATTACTGCATATAGTCTCAGACGTCACTAGGCTGAGGTGCTAGGCAACTACACGGTCCAAGCTCTTGGCAAGTCAACGGATGGCACCTGCTAGCCACCCTTGATTGTGATGATTGCCCAGCCGCCCGTGGGACAACCATCATTACAAAAGAAGGACAGAGTGCCTAGTCAGCACTACAGTAGTGGTGCCATCGACTCTATATAAACCCTTTAAAAAGCACAAACAAGGTACGTGCACACATACGTTAATTCTCTCCCACAAAACAGCTTAAGCTATTCTTGTCTAACTTAAGCTTCAAAGGGGTGTGCTCGAACCACCCGTTTGGACATCCTTTTGTGCCGGAAAGAAGCCCGTCCAGTTTCATTATTGCTAGACAGATTCTTTAAGAGGCACGAGGAAAGGAAGAAGGTCGTCTAACTTTAGTCAAGCTAGACAGACTTGACTCCAATTGGCTTAGTATTAACAAATACTAGATCATTAAGTTTAAATGTATACTTTTTTTATCATTAAAATATATATTTTTAATTTTAACAATAATTTTCAAAGCACATAAACTTCAATAGTGCAATTTTATTTAGCAATTACGACACTATAAAATTCAAATTGCATTTGGAAATTGCGGTTTCAACTTAATTTTTTTTTTTTTTTTTAAATGATGATATGGCTCCTCTATGGCAACAAAAAGAGCATTTTAGACAAAAGTTTAGGAAAGTGGTTAAAATAATTTTTTTTCCGCATAATAGGGCTATTTTGGCCCAAAACTCTTAAAAAACCTTCCAAAGTTTTTTCCAAGGTTTTTTTTTTTCCTTTTTCATTCTCATTAATGCCTAATATTGGAATGAAAACAAATAATTATTCAAACCTTATAGTCCTAGGTACATTCAAATACAAAAATCAAAATCATCAAATCTATTTCTATTCAAGAAGTAGAAATTGAAACAAAATAATTATTCTCTTTCCCCATTTTTATGTACCAAACATGGCCTAGACATTTGAGAGAAGAAAATGATTAAGCTTCTTTATTATACATGCTTCCTTCAAAATAAAAATAAAAATTAGGCATTAATTTCATGCATTGGTAATTATCAAATTGAACCTAAATAAATCAACTATTAGGCGAACATCTAAATAAACTTGACTTTATTAGTACAAACATGAAAATATTTAATGTGGGGTTATATATCCATGTGTAACATGATGGAATTCTATTCAAATGTGTAAAAATAAATAACTAAATAATTACATACCTCTTTTTCCGGCTTTGCTCATGCCATTAAGATTTTTCACCCACAAAAAACAACCTATATTACAAAAAATGAAACAAGATGAGCAACATTTTTAATGCTAAAGCAAATGTTCAAATTATAAAATTATTATCATTAGACAAATATTTTTTTAAACATATGAGCAAGCTAATTGAAAATAATAAATATAAAGAACAAAGATTTTTTACAATGCTTATAAATAAGTTAAAACAACAAATAAAAAAATATTAATTTACTGAAAAATCTAAATTTATGAAAGGTATTAAGAATCCATTGTGTAAGCTGAACAATTAAATAGGAATTTAAAATTAAACTATTATACCTTAAATTGGAAATAGCTAGATACTTGGTGTTTATCAGAATCTTATCGATCTCTACCCTCCATAGATCATAAACAAATTAAAGAAAAAAATAAAATTAAAAGGAATATTTATTTCGAGCCCTTCCAAATACTGAAAGCAACCACTTTACAAAATTGTATTCATGTCATGTAACTCACAGGTTTTTCTATAAATAAAAATAAAATAAAATAAAATAAAAAAACTACAAACTGTTGATTGTCTTGAAGTAATTCAAAGAATAGCCCTCAATGTATCATAAATTCAAATTAAACCACAAAATCAAAAGAATGTAAAACTAAGAATATATGTACCTCCAGGAGTAGGAGCCATTGATGTTGTTGGAAGTTTGATCTTCCAAAGAGCTTTAAGATGTGATTGTGCTTCAAGAGAACTTCCAAAGACCCTAAAGGGCCTTTTTCTGTATCCAATGTTTTGATCCCCTCTCAACCAACAGTACAAGAATATAACTAATCGTAAAAGATTAAAGCTAACCATAAAAGACTCCGACTCACCTCCATACATGCTTCTGATTTTTTCCAAGAAAGAATGAAAGAGTGATGCTTCTGAGAGGCGAGAGAGGAAAGAATCGTTTATTTCCCAAAGAGACATTCATACTTCTTCCAAAGGAGGATTTAATCATTTAAGTTAACTGGGAATGGATTTAAACAGCTCCATTGGAAATTGTAAAGGGGACGAAATACAACACCATTGTGGGAAACGACACATCTGTAGTGTTGGGGTTTGTGGTATTGGAACTTTCAGATAAGGAATTTGAAAATATTTAAATATATAATTAAAAAATAAAAATTTGGTCGAATAAGAGAGTCCTCTCAATATAATCTTTATGAATAATAAGGAAATGTTTGCATGAAGATCAACCCAGTATGATTTGTATGTTCTTAATTTTCATAAAGAAATGTTTATCGAAAACAGAGAGTTCAAAGATATTTCTGAACAGAGAGTAGATACAGAAGACCCTTATTGAATGTAAGGTTTCTTCTGAAAAGAGACGAAGTCGGTCAACATCTCTGAAAAGTCTGAATGAAGTGGACTTTGAGTTGAGTTGAGTTGAGTTGATGGGGAGTGGAGCAGTTTATTGGGACTTCAAGAGAAATATTTTCTGTCTTTCACGTTGCCCTTTCAGCTGTCTCCACTCGCAACTTTTCAACTTATCCTTTCTTCCGATGTCATCAAACATCTGTAAGAAGTGGTTGGTAAGTTTCCACAATATAACCATTCAAGTTATACACTACAATCAAACCTATTACATTAAAAAAATAAAATCATAAGTAGCCAGATTCAAGAGGTAGTGTAAAGCATAGTATGTTAATTTTGACCAAGTGCACTTTCCAATTCTTATACAACAGTCTATATATTACAAGAAATTAAAGTGAGAAGAGGATTAAAATTTTAAAAACATGGAAATAATAAAACCCCAAGTAAATTTCTATTTGAAAGTGTGTCAAAATTTGCCTCAAATTGCCTTTTGAATTAACTTTACTATTATTATAATGGAAGTATAAATTTTAAAAAGATTCTCTTTGATTATAGGATTTAATTCTAATGCTCTTATAAGTAGCCAAGGGTCATTGGACTCATGGCAGCACACAAACATATCCCCTTGTATCTATGGAAATAGTCATGCAAAATACAAATATTCCCTCGTACATACTTATTGTGTTACAACATGTGTATGAATGTGTATTGTCATCTTAAGCAAACTAATGTTGCTGTCAATTTTTCTTGGACGGTAAGCTCATTTTGTTTTTTAAACAATATAAGGCTATATAGCAGATTCAACTGATATTTTTTTCATCTTGTCCTACATATGAAAATTATAGGTTGTTCAAGTATCCTTGTTGAATGCAATTGATCGACAAAAAATCTTATTTATGTAAATTCTCAAATACTTACAACAACAATCATTTGTATAAAGCCCAAACCCCCACCCTGTCTTCATGAACTTCATAACAAAATACAATAATCCTCCCTATGAAATAGGAACAATTAATTTAATATCAGTAAGTCCAAATTGCTTTCAATATCATGCACAAGGAGGGATTTGAAAGTTTGTCGTTTTATACAATAGAACCATCTAGAGGGAGGTTGAATAGATAATCTTTTATTATTAGCTCAAAAACTTCAATTTTTATTTTATTTTATTTTTTTGAGTTATATAATTATGAATATTTAAAGATCTTATATCATAAAACTACTTGGAGAAGATTTAGTGTCTTTGTGTATTGGTAATTCTAGGTTGAAATTTTCATTGTATTTGCCTAACTCAATTACTTCAAATCCTTCCTCAAACTCTTGTCATTCTTAAATTGCTCGTAATTGAAGATTGTTAAATGAGATAGTTAGTGTTCTTAAGGCGATTGATGATATTAAACATTGATCAATTGAGTTTTAAACTTTTATTCTTTTATTGAAAATTGGAGTTGAAGTTTAAGGATATCAAATTTTGTATTTAAACATTTGGATCAATTATTGATTGATCATGCTAAAAGGTAACAATTTATGTTATAACAAGAACTTTACAATCTCATCTTATCAATTAGAATTTGATCATATTGATAAAATTTTCATTTTTTTTCAAACAAATTTAAGTTGTTAGATGGAGATTAAAACCTTTGTATTTAAGCCATTTTTTTAGAAAAGGCTTTAACACTTGTAAGAGCTACATGGCTTTCTTAAGCTTCAAATTCTTTATCTATTTGGGGATGCTTGGTTTGAAATTTTTTTTTATGGGTTTTAAGTTAAAAATCTTTCAATATAGGTTTCATCCACACTATTGCATTTGTCATATTTAGGATAAAATCTAAATATCTTCTTGTATAAATTCAAGAGAAGATCAAAGTTTGGTGTGAATTCTAAGTATGTTCTAAAAGAAGAAAGTGTGTAGCTTAAGTTTGAAGGTATTAGGCAAACAATTCTGAAGAGAATTGAAGGTTTGAATTAAGTAAATCCTTGTCTTCAGTGTATGTATTTTTATTGTCTATTGGCCTGTGATATTTTACCTTTTCAAAGGTTTTGTGCATTAAATCTTGTTGTTATTGTCTCTTTATTTCTATCTTATATTTTCATTAGTCTATGATTTGTCTCTGCATGTTCCATCGATTTGTTATATATGTTGGTTGATTGAGAAAATGAACTAAAATTTGATCATTTAAACTTTGGCATAGTTTAAAATAATTTATGATTTAGTATTAATGAGAATTGAAACTTTGTAAATTATTAAAACTTTGCAGATTTGGGCTCGAATGTTGAAGCATCTCTTAAAGGCAGTGGAGGTGCCCTCAACACTTGAGTATCCCTTGATAGCACTTGAGCATCTTTTTAAGGCTCTAGGGTATACTTGAAGCTTTTTTATTAAAATAAACATCTAATTTTTCAATTTTCATAATGTCTACTTCATGTATTCTTAAATCATCATTATTCTTTTTGTAACTCCCAATATTTATCTATATTTTCTCAAGTCGATTGTACAACAACCTTGCATCTTCAAAAGAAGTGTAAGTCAGTGAAACCAAATTCCCAACCTAATCTAAATAGATTAATGCAACACCACTTTAATTAGGATATAATTAATCAATTTCAAAAAATAGCATTTAATCATATAAGGAAATATATGATTTATGTTTTAAAAAAAACCACCAATAAAGCATCCTAGAGACTTTACATGTATAAAAATCACAAGGTTCATAGATTGTTAAGTTAAATCCACTAAATATGAAGAATAAGTATATAGATTTACCTAGTAATTATTACTCTTCCTTAAACTTATATTGTCAGTCACCAATTCTCAATTCCATGACATAGTTACCTCCATGCTGCATGCTTAGTGGATTGCTCATGGCCTTGAGGAAATTCGATAGACAATGTGAACTACAAACAAGGCAAACTCATTAAGATGTTCCTTTTTAGTGCATAAGGTGTGCAATAAAATGAGATTGAGAATCCTATACTTTGAGAGAAGGATACTATAGTAAAAAATGGTACCTAATACTATTGAATGACAACACAACTCTTAGCGCTCCTTTATTTTTATTTTTATTTTTATTTGTGATTACATCGCTTGTCTTGATATCAACATTAGAAATAAAAAAGTCTCATATTTTTTTAGTGCTTGCATATTGAAGGTTCGTGCTATAAGAGTTTGAAAAACTTGAACAAAAACTCCCTTGAATGATGTATCAAAGCTCAATGTATCAATGTTAACATAAACGTTCGAGTAGAATAGGATAACATTTCTATGTCATATGATGAAACATATTAAAAGGGAACCATGAATATGATTGGAGAAATATATAATATAATTTAGAGTATTATTATAGTCTATTGGTCATATTCAAATGGAAGTAATATGGTAATCAATATTTCTATGTCATTTGAAGAAATATAATAAGAGGGACCGTGCATGAATATGATTTGAGAAGTATATATTATAATTTAGAGTATTACTACCTTATATTGGTTATATTCAAATGAAAGTAATGTGGTAATCAATATTTAATCGATGAGGAAATAGGTTATGAACAAGTCATATTATAACTACCTCAAAAATCAATAATACAAGGATGAAAGAGGTATGCTGAGGAAGGGTCACACCTAAAGGATCACTTTATTAGCACAAGTAGGAAAATGTTAACATAGGGTTATGCATTTAAGTGTAACATGATTGAATTCTATTACAATGTCTAAAATTTAAATAATTGCATACCTTTTTTTTTCCCCTAATTTTTCTCATGCCATTAAGATTTTTTTATCCACAAGAAACAACCTATATTACAAAAATTGGAAAAAAAATTATCTTATTTTAGAATAGTAAGAAATTTAGGGTTCTTATAAATAAAAAAGAATATAATTGTTTAATACTTAAAAAAAAATATATTCCAAAGTTGAGAATCTAAGAGCCTATTTGGTTGTGTGATTTAAAAATAGTTTTATGTTTTTAAAAATAGCAAACTGTTTTTAAAATTTTCCAATATTATTTGGCTGTCATTCTCTAAAAACAATTTTTAAAAATAAACTGAAATAAAGAATATTTTTTAGAGAATAAGTATGAGTTGTTTTCACTAATTTTTATAAATAAAAGAAAAATATGGATCCGTTTGGTCATTTTTTAAAAACTTGTTTTTAAAAAACAGTTTTTTATTCTTTAACTTAAAAATAATTTTTAAAAACAAATTTAAGAAAATATGGCCAAACAAACCCTAAATATTTACAGTAATTTTCTAGTTTTTCATCTCATAAGCAATTAAAATCTAATATCTCACTATTAACATATTAGAAATGCATTATCAACTTTTTAAGTGATACAACATTTTGCATATTAAAGGGAATGTAGAATTATAAAAGTATTATCATAGGACAAATACCTTTTTAAACATATGAGCAACCTAATTTTGAAAAAGAGAAAAAAATGATAAAGAGCACAATTTTTTTTTATAGTGCATATAAATAAGTTAAAACAACAAGTAAAAAAATATTAATTTATTATAAGGTATATTTATTCCAAGCTCGTCGAAATAGAACATCCGTTTACAAAATTGTATTCAAGTCATGTAACAATTGAATCCAACTCATGCGACTCATTTTTTTTTTTTTTTTTTTCTCAAAAACAGGTTTTTTAATTGAAAAAGAAAAAAGACAAATTGTTGATGGTGTTGAAGTAATTCAAAGGATAGCCCTCAAAGGTGGGTACCAAAAACCACAACATCAAAAGATGGTAAAGCTAAGAATATATAAAGAGCCGGTACATTAAGCAGGATTTTTTTTATAAGAGTACGGTAGTTTTAAAAAATAATTCCTAAACTATTGTAGTGGGAAAAACAATTCCAAATCTAATGTAGTTTTTGCCAGGTAGGAAATATGATTTTTTTTTTTTAAAAAAAAAAATCATCTCTTTAAAAGATGATTGATGAGCTTTTAAAAAAATAAAAAAAAATAAAAATTGTCTTTCTAAATTATGAGAATTGTCTCTTGAAGATACGATTTTGGCAAAATAAAAAATTGAGAAGTGAGAAATCGTCTCTTGAAGAGATGATTTTTTTAAAAAAAAAACCAACAACAACAACAACAATAAAAAGTGAGAAATCGTCTCTTCAAAAGATGATTTTCACAAAAAAAAAAAAAAAAAAACTTAAAAAATCCATTTTTCCATTCCTTATTATATTTATACAAGAATACAATTATTATTATTATTATTATTATTATAAAATTAATTAATTTTATTTACTAAATTTAATATAAGATAAATAATATTTATCTATTATTTTTTTTTCTTTCACTTCGGAATTAAAAAAACTATCATCAATTTACGTGAAAAATGAGTTTAAAAAACAATTTTGTTATTAATTTATTAAATAATTATTTACAAAATAAATAATTTTGTTTTGTTTTAATTTTTAAATTAATTTTATTATATAAATTTTAAAATTAAAAATATCAATTTTTAAGTTAAAATTTCACGGTAAAAGGAATAATTTCACATTTTTTAGGAGAATTTTACTTAACACAAGGCCTCCACTACACTCATCATTTCCCGTAGTCCAACAATGCACTACACCCATAGCCCATAGGAGAATCTTACCTACTGCACTCCATGGCTTCACACACTATTACACTACAATTCCATTGCAGCACTCAAACAATTTGACGAGAGTTTGAGGTGTTGTCAT
Organism: Vitis riparia; assembly: GCF_004353265.1. Taxonomy (NCBI): domain Eukaryota; kingdom Viridiplantae; phylum Streptophyta; class Magnoliopsida; order Vitales; family Vitaceae; genus Vitis; species Vitis riparia. The sequence continues at coordinate 3,628,268 of NC_048432.1, read as the reverse complement.
TTCTTCTGAAATGTTTAAACACTCCACCAATTTGACCGTTTCAAGTATTGTCATTTCTTCTGAAATATTCAAATGTTATATATATATATTTTTAAACACACCCCCTATCCTGCACACTATACCCATCCTACATCTTCCCAACTTTACTTTCAATATAAATCGGCTTCAAACTTCTTCATCCTCATTTTCTCTTTTTGTCCCATTTGAAACTCAGTTTTTCACTTTCCATCACTTCTATCCATATCCCTCATTTCTTTGTGTGGAACTTCTCTGCATATCTCCTCTCTTTTCTTCGGATGCTCATGTTGCTTATCTTAAAAGGTAATGTTTTTGCTTTATTTTTATTTCAAGTTATTTTGTAATATATTGTTTTATTATTATATAAGCTTTTAAATTTATTTGGATTATGTAATATTTGCTTGAATAATATTTATTGAAAAATCTTATTTTAAATAGATTAAATCATTCAAAAAAAATAAATTTTATATTATTTTATTCCTAGGTAATATTTTTGCCTTTGTTTCACATTTATTTTGTAATGCAAGATAGATATTTATTGTTATATATATTTTTTAATTTATTGGATTTATGCTAATTTTTTTAGAATATCATTTGTTGTAAATTATCATTATATAGAGATGAATGGATTAAATCATTCAAAGAATAAAAGTAATATTAGTTTATTTAATTAATATGAAATAATAGGATTATTGCTTATGTTTATCAATCAAATAATATGCTTTATAAAATATTAAAATTGAAAATTGAAAATAAAATAAAAATATTAGTAAAATGAGAATGGGAAATAATAATAATAGAATAATTATATATCTATATATTTGCATAAAATATGATTTAAAAAATATTAAATCTAAAAAATAGAAATACAACATTATTTTAAATTATGAATTTATCCTATATATTTTAAAAAAAAATTAATGTTAGTCTTAAATCATTGAAAAAATTGTTATAAAACATTGAGATGTAAAAACAAAATATAAATAAAAGTAGAAATAAAACTAAAACGTTATTTGATTTATTTAAATGAATATAATATATAAACTATCACAGGCCTATAGACAATAAAAAAAAAAAAACACTATGAAAAAAATTAATTGAATACAAGGATTTACTTAACTCAAACCTTCAATCCTCTTTAGAACTATTGGCCTAGTACCTTCAAACTTAAATTACCCACTTTCTTCTTTTAGAGCATACTTAAAGTTCACACCAAGCTTTTGACCTTTTCTTGAACCTATACAAGAAGAAATTTAGATTTTATCTTAAAGATGACAAATGCAAGAGTGTGAATGAAACCTATATTGAATCAACTCATTTTGAAAGATTTTTAATTTAATTAAACCCATAAAAAAAATTTTCAAACCAAACATTCCAAAATAGATAAAGAATTTGAAGCTCAAGAAGGCCACCTAGCTCTTACAATTGTTAAAGCCTCTTCTAAAAAAAGGGCTTAAATACTAAGGTTTTGATCTCCATCTAACAACTCGGATTTGTTTGGAAAAAATGAAAATTTTATAAATATGATCGAATTGTAATTGATAAGACGAGATTGTAAAATTCTTGTTACAACATAAATTTTTACCTTTTAGAATGATCAATTAGTAATTGATCCAAATGCTTTAAATACAAAATTTGATATCCTTAAACTTCAACTCCAATTTTCAACAATAGAATAAAAGTTTAAAACTCGGTTGATCAATGTTTAATATCATCAATTGCCTTAAGAACACCAACTATCTCCTCTAACAATCTTCAATTACGAGCAATTTAGGAATGACAAGAGTTTGAGAAGGATTTGAAGTAACTGAGTTAGGCAAATACAATGAAAATTTCAACCTAGAATTGCCAATACACAAAGACACTAAATCTCTTCCAAGTAGTTTTACGATATGAGATCTTTAAACATTCTCAATTATATAGCTCAATAAAATAAAATAAAAATTGAAGTTTTTGAGCTAATAATAAAAGATTATCTATTCAACCTCCCTCTAGATGGTTTTATTGTATAAAACCACAAACTTTTAAATCCCTCATTGTGCATGATGTTGAAAGCGAATTGGATTTACTGATATTAAATTAATTGTTCCTATTTCATAGGGAGGATTATAATGTTTTGTTATGAAGTTCATGAAGACGGGGTGGGGGTTTAGGCTTAGTACAAATGATTGTTGTTGTAAGTATTTGAGAATTTACATAAATAAGATTTATTTTCAATCAATTTCATTTAATAAGGATTCTTGAACTACCTGTAATTTACATATGTAGGACAAAATGAAAAAATATCAGTTTAATATGCTATATAGCCTTACATTGTTAAAAATAAAAATAAAAATGAGCTTATCATCCAAGAAAAAATGAGCTTAAGATGACAATACACATTCATACACATGTTGTAACACTAGGGATGCAAGAGGGAATATTTGTATTTTGCATGACTATTTCCATAGGTACAAGGGGATATGTTTGTGTGCTGCCATGAGTCTGATGACCCTTGGCTACGTATAAGAGCATTAGAATTAAATACTATAATGACAGAGAATCTTTTTAAAATTTATACTTCCATTATAATAGTAAAGTTAATTCAGAAGGCAATTTGAGGAAAATTTTGACAAAGTTTCAAATAGATATTTACTTGGGGTTTTATTATTCCCATGTTTTAAAATTTTTAATCCTTTTCTTACTTTAATTTCTTGTAATATATAGAATTTTGTATAAGAATTGGAAGCAGCACTTGGTCAAAATTAATATACTATGCTTTACACTACCTCTTGAATCTGACTAATGATTTTTTTATTATTTTTATTTTTTTTTTGTAATATGTTTGATTGTAGTGTATAACTTGAATAGTTATAGTATTTCAAGGGAGGTAATGGGTGAAATTTTAAGCTCATTTGTATTTAATTTAAATCTTAAGAAAAATGAATTTATTTTACCTAAATTTTGATTTATTTGGAATAGTGTAAAACCATGAACATGTAATAAAATCCTCGAAGTATAATTTTTATAACAAAAAAATAAATTAATAATTGATTAATTATTAATTAAAACTATAGTTGATAAATCATTTTTGACAAACAAGTTTTAAATTTTTCCTCGTAAATAGTAGTGATTATAGGGAAGCATTGTTTGAAATCATGGTGAAAATGTTTGCATGCTATTCATTGTGATGGATTATTTTGTAGATTTATAATGAAATTTTGTTGTGCTATGTTGGGTTGCTCTAAATAATAATTAAGGGATGGTGGGTAGACGTTTATACTAGTAAAATTTTAATTTATGTAAGATAAAATGTTTTGTCAAATGCTTGTTTTAATGCATTGGCAGCGAAATATCTTTCATTAGAGTATTTCCAATCCAAAATGTTAAAATATTAATATTAATTAAAATATTTTAGTATAGTAGCTTAATATATATTATGTTATTACTATTTGAACTCATAAAATAAAATTAATACATAAAATAAGATTGAATTGGTTTTACATATGAAATAACATTTGAGGGTAGTTTTGAAAATGACTTCAACGTTAAAAAATGGTTTTTTTATAAAAGGGAATTGGATAAAATTTAAAAAATGTCTAAAATATTTTAACAAATCAATTATAATATATTTATATTCGTTAGAAAAAAAAAATGAGTTTTGACATGTTCATATAAAAATAATTATAAAATAAAAATTCTTTCAAAATAATTTAAATTTTATATATTTATCAATTAAAAATAGTATTTAAAAAGGTAAAAGGTAGTACATATATAATTAAAATGGTGTTTAAATAGTAAAAATAATAATTTTAATAAAAAATATGTTAAATATTAATTAATTTTAAATAATTATATTTAATAAATTTAAAATTTTATTTTATAATTTGTTTTGTTGCGATGATCTGGCACAGAAGAAAAGTTGGACAGCTCAAAGGGCAGCGTGATAGAGAGAAAATATCTGTTAAAGTCCCAATAAACTGGTCCGCTGCCCCATCAACTCAACTCAAACTCCTCTCCATTCAAACTTTTCAGAGATGTTGACCGACTTCGTCTCTTTTGAAGTGGAGACAGCTCAAAGGGCAGCGTGATAGAGACAAAATGTCTGTTAAAATCCCAATAAACTGGTCCGCTGCCCCCATCAACAACTCAAAGTCCTCTCCATTCAGACTTTTCAGAGATGTTGACCGACTTCGTCTCTTTTCAGAAGAAACCCTACATTCAATAAGGGTCTTCTGTATCACACTCGGTTCAGAAATATCTCTGAATTCTCTAAAAAAAAGGTCGTTTAGGCTCTTTGGGAGCCTTCTAGAAGCACAATCATATCTTAAAGCTCTTTTGAAGAACAAACTTCCAACAACATCAATGGCTCCTTCCCCTGGAGGTATATATATTCTTAGCTTTACAATCTTTTGATTTTGCGGTTTAATGTGAATTTATGATACATCGACTGCTGTTCTTTGAATTACTTCAAGGCAATCAACAGTTTATGCATGTTTTTTTTCATAAAAAAAACTTTTTTGAGAAAAAACGATGAGTTACATGACATGTATACAATTTTGTAAAGTGGTTGCTGTCAGTATTTCGATGGGCTCGAAATAAATATGCCTTAATTTGTTTATGATCTGTGGAGGGTAGAGATAAGATTCTGATAAAAACCAAGTATCTAGCTATTTCCAATTTAAGGTATAATAGTTTAATTTTAGATTCCTATTTAATTCTTCAACTTACACACTGGATTCTTAATACCTTTCATAAACTTAGATTTTTCGGTAAATTAATGTTTTTTTATTTGTTGTTTTAACTTATTTATAAGCATTATAAAAAAAATCTTGGTTCTTTATATTTATTATTTTCAATTAGCTTGCTCATATTTTTAAAAAAGTATGTGTCCAATGATAATAATTTTATAATTTTAACATTCGCTTTAGCATTAAAAATGTTGCTCATTTTGTTTCATTTTTTGTAATATAGGTTGTTTTTTGTGGATGAAAAATCTTAATGGCATGAGCAAAGCCGGACAAAAGGTATGTAATTATTCAATTATTTATTTTTACACATTTGAATAGAATTCAATCATGCTACACATGGATATATAATCCCATATTAAATATTTTCATGTTTGTGCTAATAAAGTCTAGTTTATGTAGATGTGCGCCTAAAACTTGATTTATTTAGGTTCAATTTGATCATTACCAATGCATGAAATTAATGCCTTTTTTTCCTTTTTGAAGGAAGCATGTATAATAAAGAAGTTTGATCACTTCATTCTCTCAAATGTTTAGGCCATGTTTGGTACATGAAAATGGGGAAAGAGAATCAATATTTTGTTTCCATTCCTACTTTTTGAGTAAGAATAGATTTGATGATTTTGATTCTTGTATTTGAATGTACCTAAGACCATAAGGTTTGAATAATTATTTGTTTTCATTTCAATGTTAAGCATTAATGAAAACGAAAAAAAAAAAAAAAAAACTTTGGAAGATTTTTTAAGAGTTTTGGGCCAAAATAGTCAAACTTAAAATAAAATGAAAAAAATGTAAATGTATGAAGTTAAAAGTGAAAATGCGGTTCCATTTTTTTGAATTTTTGCCCTATTGAATTTCATACTTTTGAACTTTTTAATCACATGTTTGCATGTTTTTTATAATAACAATAATAATAAAATATTTAATTTATTGATAAATTAAATATTAATTTATTAGTATTTTAAAAAATTTATCTCTATTGAAATAATAGTATCTTAAGTTTTCGTATATAATTTTTTTATTATTTTAAAACATAATTATTTTTAATTTCATGTAAGAATATTATTAATTGTACATACACAATATATATGCTATGTATATGCTTTGAAAATATATTTCAAAATTAGTTAATGAAATTAATTTGAATAATATGTTAAGTGTACACACAATCTATTATTATTTTTATCAATTTATCTTTTCTGAGTAATACTAGATATTTAAGTTTAAATATATAAATTTCTTATTGTTAAAACATGTATTTTTCAATTTCATCAGTAATTTTTAGTTTAATATATTTTTTATTATTAAATTTTAGGGAGAATTATGCTTTGGACCTAGTTAGGCCTGAAAATTGGCCTTCAGTCCATGTAACCTGGCCATTCAAGCCTAAGACCTGCCAAAAGGCTAAAAATTAAGAAAAAAAAAGGATATTATCCTTCAATATTTCCCAATAAGCTCTTTATTGATTGTGGAAAAAAAAAAAACAAAAATACAGGTAGAATTTCAACACTTGGTTGTATTGTTGCCTAATGACCCAATTATTTCCCAAATCTTTGAAAGGAGAAAACCAAAAAATCCTTAAATATTTTAGTTCAGTCCTAGTTTCCAAAGAATTGAATGTCGTTGTCATGCCCTATCATGGTAGCCACACTTAAATCGTTGTTGCTCCTATAGTCAGCGCCATTATCAGGGTCGCCTTCTCGCTCTTTCTCTCCCTATATTTCCTTCATTGTCATCTCCAACCATTATTTTGCGATTCGGATCTCTTGCTCCAATGAATCCAAACCACCACACTCTTTTCATTTGTCATGAGATTTGAGATTTTCTAGGTATTGATTATCGCTTCTTTGTAGTTTTTATATTTGTTTTTCCTTCATTTGACTGTCAAGAAAATATTGGAAAATGGACATGGACCTCATGTTTGAGTGGTTGATTTTCAATGCCTAATGCATTTGTTTGGTTTTGTTTGAGGATTTTTTATTTTTAATGGTAGTCTATTTTGTCTTGTATGCAACAGACGATGTATATTTGTTTTGGATGGTGGAGTGTTTGATAGGATGATAGGTTTTGCTTCTTGTTTCTTTTGATAAATTTATGGATTTGTGTAGGTTGTCAATGAATCATATTAGGGAGGGTTGAGAGTCTTCCGTTGATGGGTTGGACGTGATTGACAGGAGGATTTTTTCAGACAGTTTTTTATTGATGGCATGATTTCAAAAAATAAAAAGAAAACAACAATTTTAGTCTTGATTATATTAAATGGTAAATTCATGTATACATTATCTTGAAGGATGTATTGTCTCTGCTGAACAATATGATATTTTCTGTATAGGTTTTCATTAATTTAAGTGGTGGATCGATTTTATTTGATGATATGTATGATGTTTTTTCCCATTGGACCAACTTAGTTTTTTTAATAATGGATCCTGGTGATAGAATGTTGCTCACATTAATTCATATGGGAACATTATGTATTCTAAAATGAAAATAATTTTTGGATGACATTGAATATGAATAAATTATGCTTTCTATTTGGAGAGGTGTGTTGTCTAATAAGGTTTATTTTTTATTATTTTTTTTTAGTGTTCTCTGCTCGGTGAGACGGAGGCTCGCCGAAAGGCGAGGTTTGACACCGACCTTTTCACTTCCATGGAGGAATATCAGAGGTACAAGCAGAAGTTTGCCCAGAGGAAGGTTGTTCCAAGGAGAAATATTAATTTCTCCCAACTACAACATTTCGGCTTTGAGGGACTTTTCGCACGGATGGGGTGGTTGCCCTTAGTGACTATTTCAGAGCCGATATTTCTGACATTAGTGAGGGCATTCTATTCACGAGTGAGATATGGACATGGAAGACCGATCATTTCCACCGTTAGAGGTGTGTAGATCAAGCTTGACCCGGAGAGCATATGCCGCATTTTAGACATCGCTCCATTGGACTTAGTGTTTATGAGTCCAAGGCTTGGGCCACTTTGGCGGGTTTCGAGCTTATAGAGGCTATTCAGAGGATGTGTGACCTTGCAGATGCCCAGGGGATGGGCAAACCATTGACACATAGCTTGACAGTGAGATGCCGAGTCCTTCACCACATGATCTTGTACATTCTCCTATCACGAGGCGGCCACCGAGATGAGGTCTCCTATCTAGAGGCATTCCTCATTGATTCGATTATGATGGGGATATGAATTGATGTCGGATATCTCATGATGATGCACATGATGGCATGCTGCGAGAGCTCCACCCTCGTTCTCCCCTATGGCCAGTTTCTCACACGCGTATTCAAGGATGCTGGGGTTGATTTGAGTAGGGAGTAGGACTTTGAGGCCCCGAGTAGTTATGATACATATGATGAGCAGTCATTGGGCCGGATGAAGTTTGAGAAGGCTCCCAATGGCTCATGGATTAGGAAAGCAAAGAGACCAGTAGCACAGCCTGGGGGACAAGGAGAGGTGCATCCTACAGTTGAGGAGGAGGCTGAGATTCGGGAGAGAGAGGGTGGGGTCGACCCTCAGAGAGATTTTGACCATATAGAGACTAAGTTTGATATCCCTCCACAGCAGTCCTAGGGTGGCTAGTTGGGGGCGACTTTATTAGAGCCGATGATGTCTGAGCCAGTTTACACAATAGGACCATCTTCTCAGCCATCATTCATTGAGTTTCCTCACGCGCAAACATCACCTCATCAGGCTCCTTACGTTCCTAGTCAGGCGCCTTGGATGGATTTAGCTGCTCAAATCAGCTCACTTGGCACTCACATGGAGGAGCTTGCAGTTGTCAGCGATACGCAATTCTACTCCATGGAGGATCGCATGGATAATTATCAAATTGGCTTCATCGAGCAGTTCCAGTGTCTGCAGCATAGATTTTAGACTATTGAGGATCGCATGGATTAGCAACAGGCTACGTTTGAGCATATCCTCCTGAGGCTTGATCGCCAGGAGAGTCAGCATGAGGACATGATGACTTATCTCCACTCTGTGTTTCCACCACCGCCTCCTTAGCCTTGATACCATCGAGACCCCCTCGTTTATTTTTTATGTTGCAAAAGCGAGAGATATTTAGGATTAGCAGACGTATATGCAGATTATTGTCATATTTGTTTCATATGTCTATGTTTCTTGTACATTTCACTTGACTATATATATATATGATATCCTTTGTCTTATTTAAATTATATGATTGGACATAAATGTATTCACATGGGGGAAGTTTAAAGGAAAAGACTATATTTGACTTTGAAAATTTGAAGGAAAATTAAAAATTTATAAATTTTTCTTATTTACATGAGAAATCTATAAGGAGAAGAGAATTCAATTATCGAGGAATGCAGTTTATCTCGACTTTTCGTATCTGCGTTTAAGAAAGTGATAATTTAGTCTCTCTTCATGATCAAATCCGTGATTAGGACAATATATTGTCACAGATGGAAACACTTCTCAGTGGATTTTAGGTATATTAACTCGTTATAGGAGAACAATATTCAGTTGTATTGTCTTGCATTTAACATCTCATCATCTGTAACAACATAGAAAGGCATGCTAATTATATTTGTTGGCAACCATCAATATTAGCTATTTATGAGGATTTTACATCCAAAAAAACCTAGTAAATGGATAAGCATAAAATAAGTGTTAGATATTTATGATGGAAGAGTAAATCCTCAGGCACAACTCACACAAGAGCACGTGCTTGGATCACAGTGGAAAGCTATGAGATATTAGTACACGTGTTCGAATCAGGTCACTTTCGATGAGGGAATTAGAGTCGTCCAACTCCAAAATTGTGAAAAAGTAAAAAATATACAAACCCACCACCACAAATTTTATTGACGTTAGTATAAACAAAATTACAACCACAAGATTTTATAATGGGGTTAGATTTTACAAAAAGGGAAAAAGGAAAGATCGTGGTTACTGAGTGGTGATGACACAAGTTCCACTCCTTAACCCCCCCTCCACCATCTTCCTTTAGTCGATTAAGTATATCCCACTCTATTTATTTTCTTTTTTATATCACCAAAATACATTTTAATTCTCCTATTTCGTATTAATTATTGTTAACAAATTCAATAAAAAAAATATGAGAGAAAAATAAAAAATAAAAAATTATTTTTATATCATTCTCTAAATTGATTTATTTATAAAATTTAAATAATTTAAAAATTATCATTTATATTAAATGTTTTAAAATTTGTGATTTTTGATTTATTTTTTTTTAAACAATTTTATAAAAGAAATTTGAGAATAATTTTTTAAAATTATCCTATGATTTTTGTAGAACAATTTTTTTTTTTGGAAAGTTAAAACATTTTTAATATTTTTAAAAATAATTTTTATATTCAATACTTTATTTATAAATATTTTATATGTTTGTATAATTATTTTTTAAAAATAATTGAAAATAAGAAATAATTAAAATATATTTTTTGAAAATGTTTTGTTTTGTATTATTAAAAATAGAAAACAATTTTTAACCGCAAAACATGTTTTTGTTTTCTAGTTTATGGTTCATGAATTTGGTGTGTGCTCTTGGGATTCTTTAATATTGTGATATGAAAAGATCAAACATAGAAAGAGTATGTCTTGTATATTCAATACCAATGTGTATGGAAGAATTCATGAACCATAAATTTTGTAGGGTAGTAGACAAAATTCAACATTCATTTCATTTCAATGTTTTCAATTTGTTATAACCAAGGGGCATGAATCAGGGCTCATGGGTGTGACAAAAATGATTGTTTCACTCACAATGTCATCTACAATGCAATTTTTATTTCTCTGTTATTTCTTGTTTAAGACTATGTGATGAGTGTTCAATAGGATTGTGAGGTTAGAGTTTTACATTAAGGTTGTAAATTTGTTTTGATACTCTAATAATATGTTTCATCCTTTATAAATGTTGTTTGCTTGGAATTCATTATGACTTCAAAACTAATGTATTTATAAGAATTTACTACATATATAGAATTAAAAATTTATTTTTCCTTATGATATGAAATATTACAAGGGTTAGGAATTTGATACTCTTTCTAAGAAAAAAATTTGTTTAACCAATTTAATGGTATCCTTGGAATACCATCTTCACTCCAAGGTAACAAGTGAAGTGAAGATCCAAATGAGAGGATTGAGGTATTTATTGAACAATCTTGGTAATTTGGTAAGGTAAGTTATGCTTTCTATACACGTTTTCTGATCATTGTGCCCCCAAAAGTTAAACTTCCGGAAACATAGACCAACAATATGTATCAAGTTAAAGTAAAACCTCGAGCTTTCAACCTATCCATCTCATCATCTGTTCCGGTCGAGGGTATGAAATAATATTTGATGTAATTTAATAATAAATGTACACTAATAAAATTCATATCTTTGATCAATGTATATGATATTATTATCAAATATGATAAATTATATCATGCATATATCAAATTCTTCACCAAAAGAACTTTAAAATATCTATTATACTTCTAATTACATTTCTACGAGATTTTTCTTACATTTTCATGATTTTTGATTAATTTTAGGTCTATCAATATTTTTTTTCAAAATATCTGTAAAATTGAAGTACCGATATATTCATAATTATCGATATTTTCATTCTTGACATGAACAATGTTATTGGCTTTTTATAATCATGGTAGTAGGTGACTTTGATTCTTTAATATTAAAAACATTTGATAATTAAGGAAAACAATGGTATTTATATTTATGATATATTGTCTTTGAATTTCAGGGCTTTTATTTGGATATATAGTTTTTGAAAAATGATTTCTTTTTCTTTTTTTATTGTTTTTTATTTGATTGATTTTCTTGGAACCTTTGACATTAAAAATTGAAAAAAGATAAAAAAATTTGTATAAAATTTTTTTTCTCAAATTTTTCTTAATAAAAAATAGTTAGTCATTTCTAATTTTAAGTGTATTAAATTAATTTTAAAGACATATTTTATTATTTTTTTTCAAATTACTTTAGTTGTTTATCATTTATAATTACTAAATAAAATATCTTAATACAAAGATTATTACTATTTCTTTTAAAATTGATTAATACTCAAAAAATTATATCTCTTAATGTTGAAATTTTTATTGAAATTGAATTGAATTTTTTATATTTTATTCCTTTCACAGTAAAATTTTAAATTAAAGATTAATATTTTTAATTTTAAAATTTATATAATAAAATTAATTAATTTTAAAATTTATATAATAAAATTAATTAATTTTAAAATTTATATAATAAAATTAATTAATTTTATAATATATATTTATAGTAATTGTATTATTGTATAAGTATAATAGGGAATGGAAAAATGGATTTTTTTTGTTTGTTTTTTTGTTTTGTTTTGTTTTTCTGTTTTGTTTTGTTTGTTTTTTGTTTGCAAAAATCGTCTCTTAAAGACACGATTCTCACTTTTTGTTTTTTTTTTTAAAAATAAATTAATAATAATTTTTTTAAAAAAAATAATAGATAAATATTATTTATCTTATATTAAATTTAATATATTTAGTAAATAAAATTAATTAATTTTATAATATATATTTATAATAATTGTATTATTGTATAAGTATAGTAGAGAATGGAAAAATGGATTTTTTTTTCTTGTGAAAATCGTCTCTTGAAAAGACAATTTCTCACTTTTTTTTTGTTTTTTTAATAAATTAATAACAAATTTGTTTTTTTTTTTAACTCATTTTTTCACATAAAATTGATAACAATTTTTTTTTTTTTTAATTTCCGAAGTGAAAGAAAAAAAAAAAGATAACAATTTCTTACTTCTCTCTCTCTCTCTCTGTCTATCTGTCTGTTTGTCTGTCTGTCTCTCTCGTTTTGCCAAAATCTTGTCTTCAAGAAACGATTTCTCATATTTTAGAAATTGTGTCTTGGTGTTATAAATTGTCTTTTTGAAGAGACGATTTAAATAAAAAATAAAAAAATTCTCTCTTTCCTACTTAGTAAAAACTACGGTAGATTTGAAATTATTTTTTTCACTATGGTAGTTTAGGAATTATTTTTTAAAACTATTGTACTCTTATAAAAAAATCCCATTAAGTTATGTTGGCTTAAGTTAATAATTTTGTTCTATTATTTTGACATATGATTTTTTTAAAAAAAAATTGTATGTCTTACTTTCTATTGAAGGTTTAAGGTTGTTTCATGATTAACCGAAATGACACAAGTAAATAAAGGTCAGGAAAACACTAATAGGATCTACATAAGACTTGTATTGGACAAAAGATTTTTTTAAGATTGACCAAAAATGTTATTAAAAAAAATTAAGAACACTCAAGTCCTAATGGAAAAATTCCAATTTTGTGTAATTCAATTAATTTTATAGTTATAATTAGATTAATTATATAATTGTAGGTATATTTATTTTACAATTATATTTAAATTTATTTTGAAAATCTTAATTTGACTTTACTAGATATTTGTATTATATAAATATCTTGTCTAATTAGGTTTTTTGTCTTATACAAATATTTAAAAAAAACCTTATTAGCCTTCTTATCCCTAAAACTCTCAAAGGAATTCAATTTACTCCTACCAAGTTGTAAAGAGATTTGCATCCCCTCAGGTGTTGAGGTGAGATTCATTGAAAAGACACGAGATGCTACATCGTGGATGTAGAATGCAATGTAAGCAAGCATTGGAGAGTAAGTCTTAGGGTAATGTTTTTCAAGTAAATCTACTTATTACATTTGCATATAATGGAATATAGATTTAAAGTCTCTAACCTAACTCATTGGTTTTTTTTTTTATCTCTACACATTGTGAGAAGGTTTTCTACATAAAAAACTCTTTTTCAATCTTATGTTTGATTGTTTTTTAGGTTTCTCTAATTTAGAATTGAGATAGTTTAATAATTAAATATATGTAATTTAAGGCTTAAAAGGGTTAAACACCTATTCACCCCTAGGTGTCATACTATATCAAATAACTTTCAATGTTGGTGAAGTTTCTTCTTTAAAAGAGCTTTAACACGTGATTGTATCAGCATGTAACAAAGATCTGTTATCCGATCTTTATTCAAATTCAAATATTTCTTTGTATATAGCAGAGTAGTTGAGACTTCCTTAAGACTTGGACTTCCTCTTGTATTTAATATTTCTTTGTATATAGCAGAGTAGTTAAGTCTTCCTTAAGACTAGGACTTTCTCTTGTATTTAGGAGTGATCTTGTTATTCCTTTGTGTATATGTACTCTATTTCGGTTAATGAAATTTAGTGGAAAAATCATAATTGATTCTCAATTTGACATGGTATCAGAACCCATATCAATTCCTCCCCATTAATTTTTTTTTTCTTTTCTTCTCTTCTTTCCCCTATTGTTTCCCTCTTACTCTCTTGCTATCAAACACCACAATGACAACACCACATTCCACCAACATTACCTCTGCCGCTAGTCCTCCAAACACTGAAATTCCTCTTATCACCATCAACATATCGGCTCAAGCACCACTCACTCACCTCCACAAATTACCTATCCTGGAAGCTGCAATTTGAAACTCTATTCATTGGATATGACCTCATTGGGTATATCGATGGATCCAAACCATGTCCTCCCTCCACCATCACAGCGAACAACACTACCACAACCAATCCTTCTTACAAACTCTGGATTCGTCAAGATCAACTGCTGCTAAATGCCTTAATTGGCTCTCTTTCCCCTACTATCATTTCCTTCATTGCCCAAGCCAAGACTGCCAAAGAAGCATGGACCATCCTTGCCAATACCTATGCCAAACCCTCATGTGGTCGCATCAAACAAGTCAAAACCAAACTTAAGAATCCAACAAAAGGAAGCCAGAATGTAACTGAGTATCTTCATTCTGTCAAAGCTTGTGCTGATGAACTAGCCATCCTAGGTGCACTATTGGATCCTGAAGACCTCACTGACCAGATCCTCGATGGCCTAGGCGACGACTACAAGGAATTGGTCCGTGCGGTACAAGCTCGTGACACTTCCATCACATTTGATGAGCTCCACGAGAAGCTACTCTCCTTTGAAGCCTTTGCACCTGCAATCACAAGTTCAGAAACTTCACTTCCAATTACTACTAATCCAACAAACAAAACAAACCACCAATGGTGCCCAAACAAACCAAATAATTGGCGTACCCCCTCTCCCTCACATGCACCTGCTGGCAACCAGAATTGGCATCCACCAACACCCAATAATGGCCGTCTACCAATGAACTTAGATCAACGCTTCCAAAATCGCAGCAACCGTCCTCCATCTAGACCTTATCAAGGCTTCTGTCAAATCTATGGCATTCAAGGACATACAACCAATAGATGTCCCTCATTTCAAGTGCTTCCCATTTAATCCTCTACCACTGCACCCTCATCCTCCAACAACTCAACTGCTCCTTGGCAGCCACGAGTTAACTTTGCTGCCAACAACACATTACCAAACCCAACCTGGTTACTCGATAGTGGCGCCTCTCATCATGTCACAGCTGATCTAAACAATCTGTCCTTTCACTCACCTTACAACGGAATAGATGATGTTATGATTGGGGATGGTACAGGTCTCTCCATCACACACACGGGCTCCACTACTCTCTCTTCTCCACAATCAACTTTCACTTTATCTGATGTTCTTTGTGTCCCAACCATGAAAAAAAATTAATTTCCATTTCTCAGTTTTGCATCATTAACAATGCATCAGTTGAATTCTTACCATTTTCTTTTTTTTTATGAAGGATCTTCGCTTGGGGGCAATTCTATTCTAGGGCAGTACTAATGATGGAGTGTATGAATGGACGACTCCCAAAAACCCGATTCTAGCATTCTCTACAGCCAAAACAACATCTATCAACTAGCATCATCGTTTAGGACATCCAACTCTTCCAATCTTACAGTATATTCTCTCTAATTCTTGTTTAGAATCATCTTCCTCTATGCTAAAAGATTTCTCATGTATTGCATGCCTCTGCAATAAAAGTCACAAATTACCCTTTTTTACTTCATCACTTGTGTCTACACACCCTCTTCAAATTATCTTTTCTAATGTTTGGACCTCTCCCATTATGTCTTCCACTGGTTTTAAATATTATGTCATATTTGTCGATCACCTTACAAAAATATCTGGTTTTATCCCCTCAAACGAAAATCAGATATTCACGAAATGTTTAAACGCTATAAAACCATTATTGAAAATTACTTCAACCACAAAATCGTCACTTTATATTCTAACAATGGGGAAGAATATCTGGGCCTCAAAGATTACCTTTCTACCGCTGGTATATCTCATCTAACTAGTCCACCTCATACACCCGAACACAATGGCTACTTTGAAAGAAGACACCGTGACATTGTCGAAACTGGCCTCACCTTACTCTCCCATGTCTTCTTACCTCTCACCTTTTGCCCTCATGCATTCAGTACTGCTGTATACTTAATTAATATAATGCCCACCTCTACTCTCAACCTCTCCACTCCCTTTGAATTAATTTTCAAAACAAAACCAAACTATGCTAAACTCAAAATCTTCGGATGCTTATGTTATCCATGGCTTCGTCCTTATTCATCCCACAAACTAGCCCCCAAGTCCACACCCTGTGTCTTTCTTGGTTACTCTTTGTCCCAAAGTGCCTATCTCTGTTTTGAACCAACTACCTCTAAAACATATGTCTCTCGTCATGTCCAATTTGTTGAATCCATATTTCCTTACACCACACTCAACATTTAGCAACCACGTCTTACAATCACTACAGTTTCTATTGGATTCCACTAGTTATCACAATTCCCATTCCTCCTCCAGCACAATCGCCTTCTTACACTCCAGAAGTACAAGCTCCGGACTTGGCCCCTACTGTAGATCACATCTCAAACATGTTTCCATCACTCCATCAACCAGGACCTACATTGTAACCAGAACCTGCCTCATAACAAGTCTCTACACTGGCTCCTCGCCATTCCATGACTACCCTCGCCAAAAACCATATCACCAAACCTATCAAAAAACTCAATCTCCACACACACCTAGCCTCTTCCCCCAATTCCGAACCCACATCTGTTGTTCAAGCCCTCAAAGACTCAAACTGGCGCAAAGCTATGTCCGAAGAGTATGATGCCCTTGTTCGCAATGGGAATTGGGAACTTGTTTCTCCAACCGGCATCACCAACCTTATAGGCTGTAAGTGGGTGTTTCACATTAAAAGAAACTCTAACGGTTCTATTGATGGGTTTAAAGCTCGCCTTGTAGCCAAAGGCTTTCATCAAAGACCAGGTGTGGACTATCTTGAAACATTCAGTCCAGTAATCAAGCCAACTACTGTGAGACTTGCGCTCCGTATTACCGTAAGCAATGGCTGGTCCCTTCACCAATTAGATGTAAACAATGCCTTCCTCCAAGGAACTCTATCAGAAACAGTATATATGGCACAACCTCTTGGCTTTATTGACACTGATAAACCCACCCATGTATGCAAGCTTCACAAAGCCATTTATGACAGGCTCCTCGGGCCTAGTATCATGAATTGTGCCAATTTCTTGTAGATTCTGGGTTCAAGAACTCTCACTCTGACACTTCTCTATTTATTCTACATGCTGGAACCAACCTCCTCTATCTACTGGTATACGTTGACGACATTATAATCATTGGGAATAGTAACGATCTTGTATCCCAAGTTGTTGAGTGTCTAGCTCAGCGTTTTTCTCTCAAAGATCTGGGCCCTCTATCATATTTTCTTGGTGTAGAAGTTGTTCCTCATCGTCATGGCCTCCTACTCTCACAAAGGAGATATATAAAGGATCTGCTCACTAGAACTAATATGCAAGCTGCCAAACCAGTTCATACACCTTTACCAACTAGCTCGTCCTCCATCAAGTTATCATCTGGATCACCTCTCTCTGACCCCACAGAATATAGAATTGTAGTGGGTAGCCTTCAATACTTGTCTCTCACTCGTTCAGACATTTCATTTGTTGTTAACAAAATGTCTTAGTTTATGCATCAACCAACATATGAACATTAGACTTTAGTTAAACGAATTTTGTGTTACCTCAGTGGCACCGTAAATGATGGCCTTCTTCTTCATCATACCTCATCGCTATTCCTTTATGCTTTCTCCGACTCGATTCATGCCTTCTTCGATGCTGACTAGGCAGGTAACAAGGATGACTACTCTTCAACTGGTGCTTACCTTGTTTACTTAGGCAGCAATCTCATTTCCTGGAGCTCTAAGAAGCAGAAAACTGTGGCTCGTTCTTTTATTGAGGCAGAATATTGCTCAATTGCTGCTACTGCTGCTGAACTCTACTAGGTTTGCTCTTTGCTCTCTGAACTTTGCATCAATCTGGTCAACCCCTTAGTTGTCTACTGCGACAATGTCGGTGCAACACAGTTAAGTTCAAATCCGGTTTTCCATTCTTGAATGAAACATGTGGCAGTTGATTATCACTTCCTCTGTGATCAAGTTCAATCTGGTGCTCTTCGCATGGCTCATGTTTCATCTGCAGACCAACTTGCTGATCTTCTAACCAAACCTCTGCCTCATTCTCAATTCCAGAAATTACGAGTCAAGATTGGCCTCTTTCCACGTGGCCTATCTTGAAGGGGGCATATCAGCATGTAACAAAGATCTGTTATCCGATTTTTATTCAAATTCAAATATTTCTTTGTATATAGCAGAGTAGTTGAGACTTCCTTAAGACTAGGACTTCCTCTTGTATTTAATATTTCTTTGTATATAGCAGAGTAGTTGAGTTTTCCTTAAGACTAGGACTTCCTCTTGTATCTAAGAGTGATCTTGTTATTCCTCTGTGTATATGTACTTTATTTCAGTTAATGAAAATCAGTGGAAAATCATAATTGATTCTCAATTCGACAGATTGTTCTTCAAGGGAGCTTCCAAAGAGCTCAAGGGGCCTTTTTCTTATCCAATGTTTTAATCTCACTCTCAACCAATGGTAAAAGAATAAACTTAATCATTAAAGATTAAAGCTAACCATGAAAGTATCCAACTCACCTCAACATATGTTTTGGATTTTTTTCAAGAAAGAATGCAAGAGAGAGTGAGGACATATAAAGGATGTTTTGTGCAAGTAAAGAATCATTTATTTTCCAAGGAGATGTACTTGCTTCTTCACTGAACTGGGAATGGATTTAAATAGCTCCATTGGGAATGTAAATGAATAAATAAAAGAAAAGAAAAATGTGTCCAACAATTTATTGAAACCGTAAAGTGGAAGTAATACAAGACCATAATGGGAAATCCCACATATTTAGTAGTATTTGGGCTTTGTAGTATTGAAACTTTGGTATAAGAAATTTGAAAATACTTCTATATAATTATTAAAAAAAATTAGTAGAATAAGATAGTCCTTTCAACATAATTGAGGCATTAAATTTTAAGCACTCTAAAATTATAATCTTTACAAATAATAAAGAAGTTTTTGCATTGAGACCAATTGAATATGATTTGTATGTTCTTAATTTTCATTTTCTTATCTTTTGTCTTCCTATACCTATAAGCCTATTTAGAGAAAGACCTTTTATCGAAAAAAGAGAGTTCAGAGTTATTTCCCTCTAAAAAGAGAGTGGATCGGAAGATCTTTATTGAATATAGGGTTTCTTCTAAAACAAGATGAAGTAAATTAGCAACTCTGAACAATCTGAAGGAAAAGGAATTTGAGTTAAGTTGACGGGGTGTGCGGCACTTTATTGGGACTTTAAGAGATATTTTCTCTTTCACGCTATCCTTTGAAATTGAGTTGTGTCCGCTTTCAACTTAATTTTTTTCTCTCTGTTTTTCTAATGAAAATATATCTTTTGTTGGGGGAAAATATTTTGTTGAATATATATATTCAAATGGAAGGTAAGCGAAAAAAAAAATGATAAAAAATGGGTGTGATGAAATTTCAAATTATTGATCATCATATGTATTTAACCTAAATCTTAAAAAATTAAATGCAATTAACTCATTGAATTTGTTCAATACCACTTTTTATAAATAATTTTTGAATCATGTAGCATTCAAAACAAAAAACTTTGTAAAAGATATAATTAACGATAACATGAAATTATTAAAATATTTAAAATTAAATAATATAAAGAAACAATAAAATGGTTCATTTATGTTGTTAGAACCATTGTTTTAAAAACTGGTCGCTCCGATCAATCGGATGGTCCATCAATGCCCTTTCCAGTCCGATCTAGGGAAATGGACAGAGACAACCGACGATCAGACCATCGACCTTCTTCATAAACCGGTCAAGGTCAAAACCTAAATGGGTTTAATCCATTCATTCCTAACCCGTTTGCAAGTATAAATACCTATCTATTGGTCCAAATTCATTCATTCCAAGCCCATTTGCTTGTTCTCAAGATCTACAGGAATAAATACCCTATAAGTGGTTTATAGATTTCCGATGTGGGATGAGTTTTGATAATAATGAAAGGAGCTTTGCATGGTGGGGAATTGAACGTAGGACTTATTTTTAACAAAATGATAGCACACCACTATGCTACAAAGCTATTTGATTAATAATTTGATAAATATCTATATATCTGTTTTTTAATTTCTATCGTATAAAACATTTAAACAAATATAAATATTTATATCTACTATTATTTTTATAATAATTATTAATTATAAACATGAAAATAATATAAATTAATCAATATAATAATTTTAAAATAACAAAATACATAGATATATAATTAAATTAAATATTATAATTTTCTTTTCATATTTAAATATTATACATATTCTATTTAATAAAATTTAATATATTAATACATTTATATTTGTATTTATCATTTAATTTGACATATTGAACATAAAAAATAAAATATTATTAAAAATTTTAATAAAATATATTTTAATTTATTATAATTTTATTAAAATATAAATTATATATTTATAATGTCATCGATTCGATCGCGGTTTGACTACTGGTTCAACTAGTGAACCGTGAACTGATAACTTTTTCGGTTCAATATTCGGTCCGATTTTGAAAACATTAGTTAAAACTTTTTTATTTATAGAAAATGCTAATTATGCTTTAAAGTTGTAGGATGTTAAAAGCCCAAATACATACCTACATATTTTCTTATTTATCTCCTAGTATCTTTACAAAGTGATAGATATATTGGTGGCCAAGCATTATCATCATCATTATTTATCTCCTAACATCTTTATGAAGTGATAGTGTAAGAAGAGTGTAAATAATTTTTATTTTATTTTATTCTATTAGTTTTATATTTTTTTGGGAAGAGTCCTATTGAGAATTATTTTTATTTTATTTTATTCTACTAGTCTTATATTTTTGGGAAGAGTCTTATTGGGATTGTGCTAGTGGAGTCCCATTCCTTTTATAAGTAGAATCCCCTTCCACTTTGAGTCATGTTTTAATTACAAGTAGATTCCCATTAGGACTGTGTTAGTGGCCTATAAAAGCAAGTCACCTTTCACTCTCTATATACCAATACCAATTTTTCAAAGAATTTTTCAGAGAGTTTTTCAAAGAGTCTTTTCATACATCTATCTGGATGATTTTTTTTCAAAAACCCGAGCTGTATATATCTCGCTTACAGAGTACACCCAAGGCGAGATCTGGGTGTTGAATCTCGGAGATAGACCATTGGTACCCTAGTGTACCAAATTTGTCTTCGAGGATGGTGGATCTATTTCAAGGATAGTGTTTGTCATACCTTAGTCAATAAGTTTTTCTTCTTATTAATTATGTTCTTTGTTTGTGTCTTTTGGGCTAGTCATTTGTTTCCATATCTTTAATCCAACAATCTTGAAATATATCCAAATGTAAGCTTCTCTAGTTCACACCAGTCTTGACACCTCTAAAATTGATCCCTTCAATGGGACATTCTTTAAGAGATGGCAGGAAAAGGTTTTCTCTGCAATTGATATAGTGAACTTGAGACACATTTTGACTGACTCAATACTAGAAGATGGTTCTCATTTGTTACCAACCTGGGAAACTGGAAATAAACAAGTTAGGCATGCTATTCTAAGTACCCTTTCTAATGAAATTTTTGATATTTATTGTCAATTTAAAGTTGCAAACGAAACTTGGGATGCAATGAATAAAAAATATAGTTTGGAAGATGCAGGAACTCAGAAATATGCCATAGGGAATTTTAAAATTTTCCTAATGACTGAGGATAGAGATGTATCATCTCAAATCCATGACTACCACTTGTTGATTAATGACTTAGCTATTGAAGACATTAAATTACCCGAACATTTTGTAGCTGGTTATTTAGTAGAGACTTTTTTAGAGTCTTGGAAAGACAATAAAAATAACATGAAACATAAAAGAAAACAAATGTCCCTAGAGGATGTCATAATCCATATTAGGATTGAGGAACAAAACTGAAATAGGGACAATGCTGAGTTAAGGAATTGTCTTCTAAGACTAATGTAGTAGAAGAAAAACCTAAACCCCAAAATAATAGGTCTAGGAAACAAAACTTTAGGAACAAGCCCAATGCATCAAACAAGATCCAAAACCCAACTATTAAAAAAAAAAGAGTAAGGATCTTGTTTGACTATGATAAAATAGTTTTAACCAAGAATGATGCATTTGTGGGGAAGAGCTATTATAATAAGGGTTTATTTATGTTGAATGTTTATGATATTATCAATAATAATGCATCTTCTTCTTTTTCTGCTTACATAGTTGATTCTTGTGATATTTGGCATGGTAGACTAGGACATGTGAACTTTTCATATATGAAGAAAATGGTTAAATTGAGTTTAATCCCTAAATTGTCCTTAGAAAACCATGGAAAATGTGAATCTTGTGTAGAATCTAAAACCACAAAGAAATCTTGCAAATCAGTTGAAAGAGAATCAGATCTACTAAGTTTAATACACAGTGACTTAGGAGACCTAAAAAATACAATGACTAGAGGTAAACGATTCTACATAACTTTCATAGATGACTACTTAAGGTATACAAGGGTATATCTTATGTTTCATCAAGTACAAAAATGAAGTGGAAAATCAACTAAGTAAGAAAATTAAAAAACTTAGAACTGATAGGGGAAGAGAGTATGAGTCCAACCCCTTTAATTCTTTTTGTGAAGACCATGAGATCATTCACAAAACCAGTCCTCCTTATTCCCTTGAGTCTAATGGAGTAGTAGAAAGGAAAAATAAGACCTTAAAAGAAATGATGAATGCAATGTTGGTAAGTTCAGGAGCACCCTTGAACTTGGGGGGAGGGAGGGGGGAGGGGAAGCTATCCTATCTGCATGTCACATTCAAAATAGAATACCTTATAAGAAAACTGGAAAAACTCTTATGAGTTGTGGAAGGGTTATGCACCTAATATAGCATACCTGAAAGTGTGGGGGTGTTTAGCTAAAGTTCTCTTCCTTGAACCTAAAAAATGAAAACTAGGTCCTAAAACCTTTGATGCAATGTTACTAAGTCAGAAAACAGTTTTGTAGATGTTAATACTATAATGGAAACAAAGAATGCAGATTTCTTTGAAAACATATTTCCTATGAAACTAAATGGTGAACAACAAGTTTAAAAAACAAGTAGAGACAAGTCTATTGAACCTTCTGAATTTGAACCTAGAAGGAGTAAAGTGATAGGAAAGAAACAAACCTTGGAGATGGTTTCTACACCTTCCTAATAGATGAGACCCTGATCCTACAAAGAAGCTATAACTTTTCCTGATGCACCATTCTAGAAGGATGCCATTAATAGTGAAATCGAATCAATCATGTATAACCATACATAGGAGTTAGTAGATTTACCTCCTGGTGCAAAGACTATTGGCTGTAAGTGGATCTTTAAAAGAAAGTTAAAACAAGATGGGTCCATAGTATAAAACTCATTTAGTTGCCAAAGGCTTTAAACAAAGGAATGATGTAGATTACTTTGACAACTTTGGCCCTGTGACTAGAATAACATCAAGTAGAGTATTGTTCGCTCTAGCTTCCATTCATAATTTGGTTATACACCAAATGGATGTCAAGACTGCATTCTTGAATGGGGATTTGGAAGAGAAAATTTATATGGAACAACCTGAGGGTTGTGTAGTTCCAAGGAAGGAGAAAAAGGTGTGTAAGTTGGTTAAATCACTATATGGGTTAAAACAAGCTCCCAAACAATGGCACAACAAGTTTGATCATGTGTTAGTAACTAATGGATATTCCATTAATGATGCTGATAAGTGTATCTATAGTAAGTATGAGGATAACACATGTGTAGTCATTTGCCTTAATGTTTATGACATGCTGATCCTTGGAACTAGCCTAGAGGTTGTGTGTGAGACCAAGAAATACCTAGGTCCTAAGTTTGATATGAAAGACCTAGGAGAGGCAGAGGTGATTCTAGGAATTAAAATAACTAGAACACCTAATGAGCTTAAAATTTCTCAAGAGCACTATGTTGAAAAGATCCTAAGGAAGTTTGACCACTTTGATTGTAAACTAGTGTCAACTTCTTATGATCCTAGCTCACTGCTGAAGAAAAATAGAGAACATAGTGTTGCCCAAATAGAGCATGCTCATATCATAGGGAGCCTAATGTACTTGATGAACTGTACCAGACCTGACATTGCTTATGTAGTAGGTAGATTGAGTCGATACACCCAAAGTCCTAATTAGGACCATTGGACTATTGTTCCTAGAGTCCTTAAGTATTTGAGAGGCCCCATTAACTATGGTTTGTGATTTAGTGGATTTCCAAGTGTCCTTGAAGAATTTAGTGATGTAAATTGGATATCGGATTCAGATGTGATGAAATCCACTAGTGGATATGTTTTCATCTTTGGTGGAAGTATAGTTTCTTGGAAGTCTACCAAGCAAACTTGCATTACTCGGTGTACTATGGAGGCTAAGTTTATTACCTTAGAAAAAACAAGTTTTGAGGTTGAGGGGCTTAGAAACCTCTTAGCATATATCCCTTTATGGACAAGACCAACCCCGTCTGTGTCTATGCGTTGTGATAGCCAAGCTACAATTGCTAAGGCTAAGAGTAAAATATTTAATGGGAAGAATAGGCATGTACAGCTAAGGCATAATATTGTGCGGTAGCTTCTTGAAACAGAGGTTATATCCTTAGAATTTGTGAGGTTAAAGTTGAATTTGGCCGATCCTTTGACCAAACCACTAAATAAGAAACTAGTGGAAGAAACATCGAGGGGGATGGGGCTTATGCCTATTACAGAAGTCAAGAGGGGTGGTAACCCAACCTATTAGAATGGAAATTCCATGAAGTAGGTTCATATGGGTAATAACAAATCACTTGTTGACTTGAGGTCCTATATCAACTCTAATTGTATGAGAGTCTATCCCTATGGTGTAGATAGAGCGTATTATGCATTGATTAAGGTTGAATGTTTACTCTTAATGAATACCATATTCCTTATGGATGATATGTTTAAATGCATAACATACTTGATGGATTCACCTATATGAGAGTGGAGGTGGGGCCGCTTCCTATGAGAACTTAGGTAGTTTCTCTAGAACTCTCATGAATATCCAAGTAGAGCGCATGACCTATTTGTGCCAACCCGTTTTGTACAACTCGTAGTGTAGTTGAGAAAACCAATGTGGATAAAAGTCCATTGAGTTACATTAAGAAACACTGGTTCATAGAAATTTATTTTCACCCTGTTTTGTGATTCAATACTTATTTGTCCTAAGACTAGTTCATAGCCTTTGGGCACCAGTACTGATGCATTGGATTCTTTTTTCCTAAAAATAAGAATAAAAATAAATAAATAATAACGTTTACACTTTGTGGGAGATTGTAGGAAAAGTGTAAATAATTTTTATTTTTATTTTATTTTATTCTATTAGTCTTATATTTTTGGGAAGAGTCCTATTGGGATTGTACTAGTGGAGTCCCATTTCTTTTATAAGTAGAATCCCTTTCCACTCTGAGTCATGTTCTGATTACAAGTAGATTCCCATTGGGACTGTGTTAGTGGCCTATAAAAGCAAGTCACCCCTCACTCTCTAGATACCAATACCAAATTTTCAGAGAATTTTTTAGAGAGTTTTTCAAATATTCTTTTCATACATCTATCTGGAGGAATTTTTTCAAAAACCCGAGCTGTACACATCTCGCTTATAGAGTGAACCCAAGACAAGATCTGGGTGTTGAATCCTGGAGGTAGACCACTGGTACCCTAGTGCACCGAATTCGTCTTCGAGGAGGGTGGATCTATTTCAAGGACAGTGTTTGTCACATCTCAACCAATAAGTTTTTCTTCTTATTAATTATGTTCTTTGTTTGTGTCTTTGGGGCTAGTCATTTGTTTCCCTACCCTTAATCTAACAATAAGTATATGGGTGGCCCAATCATCATCATCATTATCATCATCTTTAAGAAGTGTAAAATAAATTTCCATAATATTATAACTATTCAAGTTATACACTACAATCAAACATATTACATTAAAAAAAAAAAAAATCATAAGTAGCTAGATTCAAGAGGTAGTGTAAAACATACCATGTTTTGACCAAGTGTAGCTTCCAATTCTTATGTAGAAGTTTATTTATTCCAAGAAATTAAAAAAGGAAAAGGATTAAAATCTTAAAAACATGGCAATAATAAAACCCTTAGCAAATATCTATTTGAAACTGTGTCAAAATTTGCCTCAAATTAACTTTTGAATTAACTTTACTATTATTATTGTTGGTGCATAACCTTTTCGGATGTGATGATCCAATGACTATCTAAGTCGCTAGCCAATCTTCTAATGTCACCTCCTCTATTGGTGAGTGTTTTGGCTCTCTAGGAAAATGATCCCATTTTTTCCATGTTCCTTTTCCTCCTTTATAGGCTTGAGTTAGATGTTGGAGGTTGCGTGACATACACGATTAGCTTAGTAGGTTTGTGTCAGGTGGCGTGTGGCTCACTAGCCCTGATGCTTCCTATTGATGTGATAAGATGAAGTTTTCCTTTTAGATTTGTTCCTCATACACATCTTGTTGTTGCCTTCAGTATCTGTGCTACGTGATCCATTTTGGTGGCTCAACAACTTCTTCCTAGTGACCAATTTTTTATTTTTATTTAAGATCGATTGGGGTAGGCTCTCAGATCATTGTAGGTTTAAATGGAGTCAAGATGACTTCTCGACCTGGAGACAATATTCAACTGATATAACATCTAGGTATCCCTTCTCGCAAAAATTCGGCACCCTCAAGAGACAACTTTTGTAGCAATATTCGTCATCCCTAACCTAAACAAGTACGTAGACCCACAGGTTGGTTGACTTCTATAGTTGGTACCTTCAATGCCCCATTTCTTCGTGACTAAGTAGGTTTGGGACGACGTGCGGCAGGAGCTACTTGGGCTTGAAACCTTCGTGTTGCGATCCTAGGAAGATGGTAGGTCATACATGCATCACCTTGAGGAGTGGCAACACTAGGGGATTTTCACAAGGCGACACAATGTGCACAACCATTTTTTGATTTTTATTTGGGAATTTTGCTTTGTTTAGGAACTTTGCTAAAATGGGCACTTGACCTTGATGAACATTTTTCCTAGATGGACACTCGACCTTGGTGGGCATTTCGCCTAGATGGGCGCTTGGCCTTGATGGGCATTTCGCCTAGATGGGCGCTTGGCCTTGATGGACATTTTGCCTGGATAGGCACTTGGCCTTGATAAGTATTTGCTTAGATGGGCATGTCACCTTGTTAAGCACTTGGCCTTGATAGACATATCATCTAGATGGGCGTTTTGCCTTGATGGGACTTGGCTTTGATGAACATTTTGCCTAGATGGGTATTTTACCTTCTTTGATCTTTCATAGGTTGGAACTCTATAGGTGGTGGGGTTGTGTTTTGGGTTGTATTTTCCAGGCGCACATGTGTAGGGGTAGGGAAATGCTGCCTTTCCTCCTGGTTTTAACTCCAAATGTGCTTATTGCCATGCCACAGTTTTCTTCTCGGGACTTGAGTATGCTTGTAAGTATTGTTCTGCTTCTTCTTGTTGTGTTTAAGGGTAAGTTGAGTTTTTTTTTGTACTCTTACATTTTCACTCCATCTTTCTTTGTCTTTATTCTGTTGTACAGATGAAGTGTGGCATAAAGGATTTTAGTAGGCGAAAGGGTGAGTTTCACTACCATATTGCTGAAACTGACCAACTGAGGCAAGTCGAGTACTTCTTTTGCACCTAAGGCTTTTGGTCGGGTGCTTTCTTGGCACCTAACGATTTGGCTGAGTGTTTCTTGGAACCTAAGGCTATGGTTGGGTGATGTTTGGCACCTAAGGCTTTTTGGTTGAGTGCTTCTTTGACACTTAATACTTTGTTGGGCGCTATGCTTGGCTGGGTACTACTTGGACACCCTAGGCTTTGTTGGGCACTAGGCCCAACTGGATGCCACTTGGGCACCTTAGGCTTTATTGGGCTCTAAGCCTGGTTGGGTGCTACTTGGGCACCTTAGGCTTTGTTGGGCGCTAGGCCTAGTCAGGTGCTACTTGGGCACCCTAGGCTTTATTGGGCTCTAAGGTTGGTTGGGTGCTACTTGGGCACCTTAGGCTTTGTGTGCTCTAGGCCCATCTAGGTGCCACTTCGGCACCTTAGGCTTTATTGGGCTCTAAGCCTGGTCAAGTGCTACTTGGGCACCCTAGGCTTTATTGTGCTCTAAGCTTGGTCGGGTGCTATTGGGCACCCTAGGCTTTATTAGGCTTTGGACTTGGCCAGGTACTACTTGGGCACCTTAGGCTTTGTTTGGCTCTAGGTCTGCTGGGTGCTACTTGGGCACCCTAGGCTTTATTGGGCTTTAGCCTTGGCCGGGTGCTACTTGTGCACCTCAGGCTTTGGGCTTGGCTGGGTGCTACTTGGCACCTTTGACTTTGTTATGCTCTGGCCCTGGTCGGGTGCTACTTGGGCACCTTAGGCTTTGTTAAGCTCTAGGCCTGGCTGGGTGCTACTTAGACACCTTAGGCTTTTTGGGTCTAATGCTTCTTCATACCTAAGGTTTTTTTTTTTTTTTTTTTTTTTTTTTTTTTTTTTTTTTGCGGTCATGCGATGCGTAACATATTTGATTTGAAAAATACAATAGTTGACGATATTGCTTCCCCACTTGGGGATCTTTGCTTTTAGATGGATTAGGCCATTTGGTAAGACTAGGAAGTTCTTCCTTGGTAGTCCCGCTAGCGCCTCTTTGTCCACTGATAGCGTCTGGGTAGCTGCATCGAGTCAAGCCACCAAGATCTAGTTCTCCCTTTTGATTCGGTTAACAGTTCTTCTCAGTTTGTCCAGCTACCTTCGATACTTTGTTAGCTACGGTTCAGTTGTTCGTTGTGGCCACTCATAAGTTGTTGGGGTGACATGCTCACCATCAACGTAGTTAGCTGCCAATGTAGTCACCATGGTTGGCTTTTGTTTCATTCCCATAGATGATGCCAATTGTTGGTGCACAACCTTTCTAGGTGTGATGATTTGGTGACTATCCGGGTTGCTAGCCAATCTTCTATTGTCACCTCCTCTATTGGTGGGTGTCTTGGTTCTCTAGGAAAATGATATTTTTTTCCTTGTTCTTCTTCCTCCTTTATAGGCTAGACTTAGACGTTGGAGGTTGTGTGGAGTACACAATTAGCTTGGCAGGTTTGTGTTAGGCATGTGTGGCCGACTATCCCTGACGCTTTCTATTGATGTGACAAGATGATGTTTTCCTTAGAGATTTGTTCCTCATACATCTCTTGTTGTTGCCTTTGGTATTCATGCCACATGATCCATGTTGGCAGCCTAAAAACTTCTTCCCAGTGACCAATTTTTAGTTCTTCTAGGATCAGTTGGGGTGGGCTCTCGGATCACTATAGGTTTAAACAGAGTCAGGATGACTTCTCGATCGGGAGACAATATTCAGCTGATACAACATCCGGGTACCCCTTCTCGGCAAAATTCGGCACCCTCAGGAGGCAGCTTTTATAGCGAAATCTGCCATCCCTAACCCGAGTAAGCAGGTAGACCCACAGGTTGGTTGGCTTCTATGGTTTGTACCTCCAATTATAATGGAAGTATAAATTTTAAAAAGATTCAGTGATTGTAGGATTCAATTCTAATGCTCTTATAGTAGCCAAAGGTCCTCGGACTCATGGTAGCACACAGACATGTTCTCTTCTATCTATGCAAATAGTCATGCAAAATACAAATATTCCCTCATATATTCTTATAATTTTACATGTATATGAATTTAATTATTTTATGTTCTGACTAGTGAGTAGAAAGTGAGTTAAGGTCTCCAAGCAACCATATTTCCCCATTTTAACCTCTCTACTGCCATTGATGCGGTAGTAGAGTATAACTGGGACATATAGATATGTCGGAAGAGCAATCGAGAGCAGATAGCTTCAAATTCTGAATGTGAGGTTCAGTTGGAGACTGGTTTTATTAGCCTTTTAGATATGATTTGAACCTCTATTTTAGACAAGAACTTGAGCTTCTGAATATATGTAGTACAACTCCTTTGGTCATGTATATATGTGCATATTGCGTTGAGATAGACAACATACAATCACTTGGCAACACAATATTAAAACTTTCAGAATATCACAAAATTTGATTGATGTCAAAGACTCATTCTGGACATTTAGGATAGGAGGTTACAATAAACCATTAACTGTACACATAAGTTCATTTGCAAGAATTGGGAACCAATTTAGAAGGTCAAGTATATTCGCTGTCAACAAGAATGACGCCCTCCGATTTAAGATCTCTACTGAGGAGGAACCCAGTTTGATCGAGATTCTAGGATCAAACAACAGAGTCAAAGTCAAATCAAGAGCAACGTTCCAACTTGTCATGAAGACCAAGAATAGTAATTGCTTTTGAGCAAGCAGTGAAATTATTTGCAATCAGACAATCATCTTCTTCTTCAAGAAATGCTGTAATGAAATTCTTACCAGTTGTGTCTGATTCTTCGAAACATGAAGTTAGCAAACAGATTGTTCATATATAATGTCAGTTGGCATAAATGTAGTGTTCAATCACCAAGCCACAAAGATGATACAACCGAACAGTTGCAGCAGGAAAACTTGGTTGTTTATTCAAAATCAAGTAAATCTCTAGGTCCCTCATACCACGATTGCTCCCAATATTTAGGTCTTGGCGTAGACAATTCCTTTCGTGTCTATGTGGACAGAACAATGCTTGGTGTTCTAGTTGTTGTCTTTCACCATGGTCTATAGAAAAAATGTCCAGAAAAACAACTAATGATCAGTAGAAGTGTAAAAGGGAAGAAAGAAAACTACTGATAGATTGGATCAGTCATCTTCTTCATTAGATCATTACAAACAGTTGGCTATGAAAAATTTGAAGTTAATCAACTACAATCATGACAGATATTTATTTTTCCTAAAAGAATGTAAATGTATGGTTGCTCTTTGAGTACAGCTCTCTACAGCACAAAAATAAGGCAATCAAATGAAACAAACCAAGAAAACAACAATATTAAAAGAATTATGAAATATCACCAGATGTGATCCAACAGTAAATTAAGAAACTTTATATAATCTTGCTTACCTTAGGGCCATGTCTGGAGGAGTTCCAATTGTAGGCCTAGGGCCAATGTTGATAGGCACATGCCCAGATCTTAGACACCCTCAAGATGAACAGTAGCAGCTACTCTAGGCGCTCCTACTGCACAGGCAAAAAACAAGTTAGTCAATGTTTCTTGGCTATTGGCTTTGGCTTGGACCTTGGTGGTTATGTCAATTTTAGATAAATATGTTAATAATCCAATGACTATATTCCAAGATTGATGATATATATGCAATATATCAATTTGGAAATGTCGATATAAACATTTAAGGAATTTAAATTAGTCAATTTTCAACAATCTAGCATTCAAAAGTGTACAAAATGGTTATAACTTGAAAGTTTGAATATAAACTGAGGTACAATATTCCTAGAGGCTCAAGTCTCCCTAGAACAAGGCATCACATCACATATTTATGTGGCCTTATGTTTGAGGTAAGCACCTTATCTATTGGCAAGTTCATCAATAATAAGCTTTTTGCAAGAAATTGGAGACCTAAAATTACTCTAATGCTTCTTTTCTTGAATATTAAATTTTCTTAAAAGTGTTATCGATTATCAAACATTTATATCAATGGTGGAAACTAGTTTGCTACCAAAGTGAAGGTTAAAGTCCTAATTATCATTTCGCTAAACAATGTAATATAGTATTATACAATTATTGCTTTTAAAAGAAAATTTACAAGCCAACCAGCGAAATTTATGATTATACCTTTTTCCGACTTCACTCATGCCATTGAGCTTTATAATTTGATGAAACAAGCCTAAATCAAAATTATACAAAAAAAATAAAGAATTGGAGAAAACAAACTTGTAAGCACTAAATTTTGTACTTTAAAAGAGGAAATAGGATGCCAATTGTAGGTTTAATTTAAAGAAACCTTAAAAAAATATTTTTAAAATTATAAGAAAACCCCCGTACCTTAGAAAATATTGGGGCGAACAGTCTACCTTTTGGCGATGTTCACATCTTGAGAGGAATGACTTCTTTCTTAGTAGATCTGATGATGGTGTTGATCTTTGGGAAGAGATGATTAGAAGGCTACGTTGAATTTTAGTGAGTGAGAGAGAAAGCAACACCCAAAACCCTAAAGCAAAAAAGGAATTAATAACTTAAATAGATTCCATTTTTTCCTTATGACGTGTCTACCTTAGTAAGGTTTTTATGGCAGTGATACCATTTGGATAATTAAGTCATTGATTTTGATGGATCTTTTCCATTTGAATTTTTAATATATAAACTTAATCTTTTTACTTGGGGTAATATATTTGGTATTTTAGGATTTCCTTTTTAATAATATGCTTTTAGTAGATGGTTTAACTATGTCCTAGTGTAATAAGTAGTCTTGCATTACATTATCTACTATGGAGTAGGAGTGTGTTGCTTGTTCAAGGGATGTATGGGAAGTTGTTTATTTGATGATATACTTTCAACACTTAGAGTCACGACTTGAGCTAATAAGTTTATCAAGATCTAAGCATTGATGGTGTTGCTACTCTATTGTATAGCAAGGATCCAATTAGTCACATTGTAGGACAAAACACTTATAGACAATTGATTCTATTACATTCAAGATATTGTTGCTTAAGGGGAGGTAGAGTCAAAACAAGTAGACAATTGATACAACTACACACACAACATAGAGACAAAACACATGAATAATACTATGGTTGAATAAATTAATTAGATGACATCAAGCTAACATTGATCTAGTATAATTATTTTGGAGCCTAAATGAGGGTATGATGAGATGATAATTATTTTGTCATAGTGAACAACATAAATTAAAATCTTGAAATGTCACCTTAGCCAACCTAGTAGAAATGATTCATCAAAATATTTGAATGTGAGATCTTAAATTGGTGTTTGACAAATAAATATGGTAATAAACATATATTAAGTATATATGAAGTGACCAAGCTGAGATTTGTATCATGTTATTATAGGGAATCCCGAATCTCTTTGTTCCTTATCCTATGATTAGGCTAGGTACATGCGAATCTTTCTAAGTTTTTCTAAATCGTATGAACAATGGAAAATTGTGTTTTAAAATAATAACAAGATTTAGAATTTGCATTAGAAAACATTACCTTAGATTTGGATGTTCCCAAATCTAATTCACGTAGTAAAGGAGAAGATCGAAGTTTTCAGAGGTCTTGAACACCCAAGATCTTCCACCAGATGACTTTTCCTTGATTTTAGATCTTAATTGGTGAGAAGGAAGAAAGACTAAAAAGGCTATGGTTCTCTCTCTCTTTGAATAGTGAAAAATGGCTCACTTCAAAAAAGTAATGAAATCCTTATTATTTAAGGGGTATTTATAGGGTTCCCTAATTGGGTGTAAGTGACTTAAGCGTACTAAAGGTTTGAATCATTTAATTTAGCTCAAAATGAGTCTTAATTGATTAATTAACCTAACATAGTTATCTAATTAATTAATTAGCTAAATCTGGAGACTTTGTTCACTTACCCCTATGCAACCTTGCATAATTACCAAAACACCCTTATACGTAAAAGTGAACCAAGAGTTGTGTCATCAAGGTATATGAGCTTAGGTGGAGACCATTGAGACCTATAGGACAGTACTAGCTACCCCAAAATCTAATTTTGAAGTTGATTTAACATTCCACTATAGAGAATCAATTGCACTATAATACCTTATGTAAATAACAATGAGATGCTAAGTGGTCGAGCCCATGACTTATTATCCATTGCATTCAGTCTCCCTATGAACTGGTGTTTGTAGTCTAATAAGGTGAAAACTATCAACCTTTCAAGACTACCTCTACTATCTTTGAATTACAAATCCTCTTATTATGTATTTAATTGATATATCTTAACTCTCCAAGAGTCTATGTCAAGTTCCATTTAAGAAACTACTATGACCATAGTTTACATGAACATACCTCCTTAGGATCACTTAAGGGGACACTCTGTCTCAATCCTCTTAGATTTCATGGTACTTCTGTTACAAATACTCATTGTCATAGACTTGCATCAATAGTGAACCAATCCATAAGGAACATATCTTATGATTTCATTAGTAGGTCAAAGTCACTACTAACTTTAACACAAATTCTATATTCTCTCAAGGTTAAAAGATAAAACAATGAAGCAACTTGGTGAAATCATGATTATTTGATAGCTTTATATCATGATTCACCATAAGTCTTGTCTAATGTGTAACCATACGCACTAGTATACTCACCATGGAAAACCCATCCTGATAACTAAGACCAACCATTCCTCTAAATATGAAGTAGCATACTATAACCTCTAATGGGTTACCTAGGCCTATGAATCGGTTGTGAACAAGTCATTTACTTACAATGAATCCATTTCTTAAATTTTTTTTGCAACTCTTAATGCACTCAAGTCCTGTACAATACAAGATATATATATCAAAATGCTTACAAGGTATAATGTATAGGATTAGGATAAATAAAAGTGAACTAAAAGTTTATTAATAAATAATAAAATTTTAAATTTATTACATCATGTCATGCTTTTATGAAACCTTTAAAATACTAAGAGCAACCTTTCATAATCATGAATTAAACTTTAGTTTCAACTTCTATCAAAGGCTAAATGAGAAAAGCTATCATAGAGGAGGCCTCAGCCAATGGGTAAGATGCACTGTTATACCAAACAATAAGTGGAAAATACAATTTTATTAATACTTGAGACAAAAAAAAAAAAAGAAATAAAAGGAAGATTTTACACTCAAACCAAGCATTTATTTATAATGAAGTGCAGTCTCCGTACGCACATGTGGACTTATTGGAAAATCATACAAATTATTGAAGGACGACCTTAGCTAGGCTAACAGTCTCCTAAATAGGCTATCTTTTATATATCTTTGCATTCATCCATCTCCTCATTGTCTTTGATTTTAGATGGTGAGGATGTGAAAGTAACAGGAAGCAGTGGACGATTGTTCACAGTGAGGCTTAGCACATCAGCTCTCGAATAATGTCCTACCACATCGAACTGGAACTTTGCTTTAGGAATCTCTCCACGAACATCTACATATCAAGTGATCATAAAAATATTTCATCAGTCCATTATAAATATCATAGAATATCAAGTCTTCGATAAAACTAAGTTTGCAGTCCTCTTAAACCTAAAGAATCGACTCATTTGCCTTATCTGGATACTGAAATATTTGGATATATAATTGGAGAAGTTAGGGCCATACCAAGATCAGCTGTGAAGAGGCCTTCTCCTTCATAATTCGGTCCTGCTAGAATTTCTCCATGGGGCGAAATGATGACACTACCTCCAGCCCAAACAATAGAATCTGGAGTGACATCTTCTTCTGTAGGACTGTAAAGATACTCAGGTGGAGGTGGGTAATCTTTCCTCCGACAGAACTGGATGGGTGAAAGAACATAGCATCCACCCTCAATAGCGATGTGTCTCATTGTGGCTACCCATTTATCCCCGGAATCGGCAGTAGGAGCACAATATATCTCAATACCTATAGAGATGTACATTCGTATTTTGTGATCAATCAATCCCATATCAAAGCCATAATGTATTTCAAGCCTATTTATAGGCTAAAACCCTAACAACTTAAAAAAGAGTACTGAAGTATTTCAAGCCAAACCATATTAGTTAGTGAAGAAAAAGACATACCTTTGCCATACATTGATGTCCTGAAAAGCGGCATTCTATTTTCCCAACAAATGACCGAACCAAGTTTTCCATATGGAGTATCATAAACTGGAGTAGTCGAGCAATCTCCGAAACCCCAGAAGAGCCGCTCCCAATATGTTGGCATGAGTTTCCTATGTTTTCCAAGGTAATTACCTTCAGGATCAAAGAAGAGAACAGTGCAATACAATGTGTATCCATCTCTCTCAACAACACCTGTCACTAAGTAGACTTTGTATTTCGCAGCCATTGATGCCAATCTATCCACTTCAGGTCCTGAAAATACATTAATATGAGATCAAAGATGAAATATGTAAGCTGATGGCTCATCACAAAGCATAAGTAGATTTTTTTTTTCTTGGTTCATTCATCAAACGTGTCTTGTTTCAATAACTAATTAAGTGGTTCAGTTCTTTGGCTATTTAAGGGAGAAAGAGAGAGGTAACTGACCCGGCACATTAATGGCAGAAGCATGGTACTTGCGGAAACTTTCTTTCCCTCTTGGCGACTGGTCGGCGAAATTGTATCCCCGGGGATACCCACCGATAAATGCTTCAGGAAACACAACCAGTTGGGATCCTAGTGCAGCTGCTTCTTTCAAAAACCTCTCAGCCTTATCTGCTCTCAAAATCACATTGCAAGAATTAATAATCCACGACTTAGTAAATTAATTGGTTGAATGGACAGAATGAAAATTAACTTCAAGAGATCCCGAATGACTTTTTGGTTGCTGAGAAAACTCAAGGAAAAAGAGACCTAGATGAAACTTGAAACTCTCATATTTTCAGCTGTTTTGTAACTAAGAAAAGAGAAACCACCTCAACCCAACTCATTAAAATAATTGTAAAAGCAGTAATTCCTTGATTGGCAGCTGAAAATATGATCAGGGTTCAATCATCCTTTTCTTTTTTTCAGTCTCTGAGCAACCAATTAGATCACATATTCCATTACACAAGTTGAACAATTGAAAGAAATGGTACGTTACCTAGAGTGGCAGGAGTATCATAAAAGATACTAGAAGCTTGAACAACGGTGGCTCTAACAGTTGAAGACATTGCAGAAATCGTATGCTTTTTCGTTTCCCTTTTGTTTGAGGATTCCTTACACAACGTTCAGTATATATATTGCCCATGAACGAGACGAAGAGGCTGTGAAAAGTCTACCTTGGTTTTCTATATTCATTGTGAGCTTTTCTCCTCATCACAAATTTTGAAGTTATCCGCAGACATTGTGGACCAGCCACATGACTTGTACAAATTGAAAATGACTGTCATCTGTGAAAAGCAATTTAAGATAAAAGAAAAAAAGAATAGTCATTAAAAGCACAAGATATTTGTCTTTTTTTTTTACAAAAACGACTGAGTCGTACATAGTGTTATAGTTTAGACGCCCAAAAGAAGTCTTTTTGTGCCTTGTAAGAAAACCTTAGCCAATTCAAGATGATTATCTTTGAACGAAAAGAGGGAGCCGCCCACATGCATGGATTCCATCCATCTAGCATATAAAAAGGGAGTAATGAGTGATTCAATGGCAGCTATGGTAGAAAAATAAAAAGGGAGAACTATGCTTACCCTCACGTTGATTCAAGCAAATATATTTTTTAGGAATTCTAATTTTCATATTTCACCCCAAACACATAATCAATAAATTTATTCTTCAAATATGTATTTTAATAACAACCAAAATGAGAATTCTATAGTTATCCCTTTTAAAATCTTTAATATGACAAGTCATCATTTGATCTGTTTGATATCCTCTCCATATCATGTCTTTGATATCCTAACTTTGACATTTTTTTATTTATATACGCTGAAGTGAATACACTTTCATATTTCTTTTTATTCTTTTAATATTTTCATATTTATTAACTTAGTCATTTTTTTGAAACATTAACATAAAATTATAATATATGATCAATAACTAATAAGAACAAATTAAACATAAATATAAGTACGGAATGGACAGAAAATAAAAAATTTATCCTACAAATAATACACTATATAGTTTAAAATATTAATTATAATAATATATTTGATACTTTAGGGTTTAGATTAAAAAATTATGTTTTATTTTTTAGAGGCTAGGATATAGGATTTCCATTAACCAAAGATTTTTTGTATGAATCATAAATAAAATGTGTATTTATTTTGCAAATTCTTATCATATATAAATAAAATAAAATAAATATATTTTAATCATATTATTTTTAATTTTTATTATTTTGTGTCAAAATCATAGTCAATGATGGTGGTTTTTGTTATGATATAGCTCTTAAAAGGATGTTATGATGCAATAAATATGAAGTTTATTATTTATTTAATGGTATTTTGATTTCACTTTTATTAATCTTTATTTCATGCATTTTACCTTATGAGTATTCTAGCTTGACATTTCTTGCACTATACATAACTTGGGTGCATTAAAAATTGCATGAAAGATCCAAGTTATAGGTTCCTTGCAAGTAAATGATTTGTTCACAACCGCTTTGTGAACTTAAGCAATCCATTTGATGTCGTAGTTCACTACCTCTTCATTAGAGGAATGATTTATCTTGACTATCGAGATAGAGTTCTCATGGTGAGTACACTAGTATGATGAGTTACGATGTAAACTTGTTGGATAGTCATAACTTCACTAAGTTGTTATATTGTATTGTTTTCTCAACCTTGAGAGAATATTGAACTTGTGCCAAAGTTTGTAATTATTTAACCTATGGGTGAGATCATAAAGTGATTATATATTCCTTACGAATTGGGTCACAATAGATAGAAGTCGGTAGTAATAAGTATTTTCAATAGAGACATCATGATATCTCATGGAATTTGAGATAGTGTTGGGTGATAATAAGGACATGTAATCATGAAATCTATGGTTGCATTAATTCTTTAAATGAAGTTTGATATATGCTTTTGTGAGTTAGAATATGTTAGTTGATCATATAATAAGAGAATATGTAACTCAAGGATGGTATAGGTAATATTGAAAGGCAAATAACTTTCACCTTATTAGATTATAAACACCAATTCATGGGGAGACTATATGCAATAGATAGCAGGTCATGAAGTTAAGCATTTTGTGTCTTGTTGTAATACACATAGGGCATTGAAATGTAATTGACTTTCTATAGTAAGATGTTGAGCCAACTTTAAAATTGGATTATAAAGGAGCCAATACTATCTTATGGGTCTTAGCAGTCCTCACTCAAGTTCATTTATCTCAATGACATGGTTTGTGAGGGTTGGATTGACTCATGATTCACTTATGTGCAAAAAGGCGTTTTGGCAAGTATGCATGAATGCATAAGAGTTTGTTGGGATAAAACCTTATAAATCATGACATGATGTAATAGATTTAGTTTCATTAATAAATTTATTTATTTACTATTCTAGTTCCCTCATATTATCCCATTGGCATTAATTGGTTATCAGAGTATTTACGCCCATATCACTTGCATTGTACATGACTTAGGTGTATTAGGAGTTGAACAAAAAATCCAAGTCATGGGTTCTTTGCAAGGTGATAAGTAGTTTATAGTGGGTTCATGGATTTGAGCAATTTAGTAGAGACTATAGTGTACTACCTCCTAATTGGAAAGATGACTTGTCTTAGTCACCGAGATGACTTTCCCATGATGAGTGAAACAATGTGTATGGTTACACATTGGACATGACCTATGGTGAATTATGACATTAATTGTTGGGTAGTCATGATTTACCATGATACTATATTGTATAAACTCTCAACCTTGAGAGGATATTGAGTTTGTGCTGAAATCAATAGGAAACTTTGATCTATGGGTGAGATCCTTGTGTGGTCATGTATTCCTTACAAATTGGGTCACGGTTGATGAAGATTAGTGGCAACAAGTATTCTTAATAGAGATACCATAATATCTTATGAGATTAAGACAACATGTCTCTTGGGTGATCCTAAAGACATGTGATTAAGATGACTACGACCATAACAATCCCTTAGTAGAATTTGACATATGCTCTTTGTAAGCTAGAATGTCAATTGATCACTTAATAGGAGGATTTGTAACTCAAGGATTGGAGAGATAATTTTGAAAGGTTGGCATCATTACCTTGTTAGATTACAAACACCGGTTCATGGGGAGTCTACATGCAGTGGATAGTAGGTCATAGACCTAAACTTTGCCTTGTTGTAATTATATAGCATATTAGAGTGTAGTTGACTCTCTTTAGTAGGGTGTTAAGTTAACCTTAGAATTGGATTCAAAGTGAGATAGTATTTTCCTATAGGTTCCAATGGTCCCTGCTCAATCTGGTGTCACATTTGTTTGAGGGGTTTTAGGTTTGTAGTTAACAAGTGTGCATAAGGGGGAATTTAATAAAAATACAAGGTTGGACTAGATCTTGTGAATAGACTTTCTAGATTGACATAATTTATTAATTGGATTCTAATAGGGCTAATTAATTAATTAGGACCTAAGTGAGCTAAATCAGGTAACCTAAGCCCAATTTGGGCTCAAGTCACTAAAGTTCACAAGGAAGCTTATAAATAACTATTTAAAGCCCATTGGGTTTTATGAGTAACTTAAGCTTGCCTTGGGTATGGGTAACTTATTATAACCTAAAAAGGTTCTTAATTGAGGGCTTAGATTAATCAATTAACTTAGTCTAAAAGTACAATTCACCAAATTTATTGGAAACTTTGAATTACTCCATTTCATGACCCAGGATCATATAGGGTGCATGCAACTATCCTTAGGCTTCTCTAGATCTAATGCAATGGAAAAATATGGATATAAAATCCATAAAATGTACTAGATTTATAGATTAGAACTCATACCTATTATTTGAATGTTTCTAAATTAAATCCAATCCCTAAAAGACATCAAAGATGTTTTAAAAGTCATTTATTGAACAATTTTCCACCCAATCTCTCCTTTCATAGATAGACCCTAGCATAAAAGAAGGGTAGGCTTCTATTTATCTCTTTTAAAGGTAGCTAGGGTTTGCTCATTCTTTTAAGGCATCAAACTCTTAGACTTTTACTTTTTCCGTTCTCTCTCACATGTCTAGAGAGAATCTAGTCCCCACTCTTCTAGATTCTAACATTTGAGTTTGTAGCTTTAATGAGGAGCCATCAAATAGAAAACCAATAGGTTTGCGAGATTTTCAATGACCCCTACACATTTGATAACCTCCTTGACTGCAAAAATTTGATTTGGGAACATCTAGATCTTGGTAAATACTTCTAATCTATAGATCTAGATCTAATTTCTATTTTAAAGGTGATTTTTCTTTCATTGCTAGGGTCTAGATAAGCCTAGGAAAGTCTGCATGCACTTAACGAGATCTAGGGATAGGGAACTTAGTGATCTATACTTTCTTGTAGTTGTAGCTTTTTGCTTTTGATTTTAACTTGAGTGTACTTTTGGCCTTTTCTTGCTTAAGCTTTTAATTTTTTTGAATGATGTACAATGCATTTATTTTTTTAGAGGAATGTATTTATTTTTCTTAATGATGTACTTTCTTTTTTGAAGGATATACTTAATTTTATAACAAATGTATTTAATTTTTTTCTAAAGAATGCACTTATTTTTCTAAGGGATCTAGTTGTATGGCATAAGATGTCCTCTCAAGCAGAGGTGGAGGTACTATAGATTTTGTAATAGGCACAATGATTGCTAAGGTGGTATGTGATGGAGGGACTAGTATAAAAGCCTGAAGTAAGGGTGTGTCCAATGATATAAATGGCTCAAGTAAGTAAAGAGAAAATGGTGTGGAAATTCAAGTAGGGAAGAAAGGGTTGGTATGGATTCATCGGGGGAAGGAAATGTAGGTTCCATGATACAGATGCCTAAAGTAAGGGAATCGTAGATAATGTGTAAGCCCTAAGTGGGGGTTGTTGATGCTAGGTCAACTGAGGATGGAATCCCTTGGTCGTGGCAGCAAAAAGGTTATGTCCAAAAGTTGGAGACTGGGCTTTCGCCTTCCCTACACAAAGATGTCCGGACACACTCTCCAAAACCTAAGTCAGACTTTGAAGTGGGTAGGAAACCTTAGAGACAGAAAGAGAGAGAAGATGAGAAAGTCCTTAGTATTGCGTACCTAGGTTCTGGTTCCAGGAGGGTTTTTATAGTGTCTAGGATGGAGTCACTATTGTGCTAAGTTAATATCTTGACTTTTGCCGCCATGATGGCAGCACAGTGGATGACGGGGTAATCATCACCATTTAGGCGGTTGGCAGGGGTTGCTAGTGGTACGTTATGATGGTTTGCCTGTCGCCTCAACCTATTGGAGGTATGAGGTAGTGTGTGATAGTAGTCTGATATGAACGTGGAGACAAGGTAAGATCCCATCGCCCATACTTTTTTTAGAAAAAAAAAATCATTTCCTGCAACAGAGAGATAGAGTAACCATTCGGAATGCGCTGGCAATTTAAGGGAGCCTAGTATTGCCGGTTGCTGGCATGTATAGTCCAGACTAGGAGCTTCGAGTCTGATGATGATCGTCTGGACAACATTGAGATGAACACCACATGGGCCAGTAGTGGTCTGCCACGTGGGGGAGATCTCCACAGGGGTGACAAGGTTGGAATGAAGGTATCATGGAAGAGGAAATACGAGTCTATGACAACTTTGACTTATTTCTTATATCGACTTTAAGTTACATCATTAAGTTCTTTTAATAAATATACTTTACTTAATAACTAAAATTAAGTTATTAAGTCATTTTAAGTTATTAAGTTAATTTACCAAACACCTACTAATTTTCAAATTCTAACTTTAAGCAAGGATTATCAAAGAGGTCATCAAGGGTTTCAAACATATTCTATTGCTCAACTTCTCAAAGAGGGACTTCAGAAGAGAAGATTCCATAATTCTAGTTTTGTATTCGATTGTATGTATCCTACCACATGGAGACGATTCCTCAGCATGCTGATTTATTATTAAGTGCATGTGAATTACGTACGGAATTCCAATTGATATGAACATAAAATTAATTGAATTATGTGACATTTTTTTTACGCATAATAAAACATATACAGTTGGAAGATATCTCGAGATTCTGATTTATCTGGCCCTCAAAATTCTATTTCACTGTCAGGTTGTGGACGTTCCACCCAGCTGGAGCATATCCCTTGGCATGCTGATATGTCAACTATTGAAAAGTCTGCAACCATTTTCTATATTCATGAGCTTTTCTCCTGTTCGAATTAGTTTTGAAGTTATCTACAGACAGTAATTGTGGACTAACTACATGACTTGTACAAATTGAAAATGACTTCAGTCATGTGTAAAAAATAATAAGAGCTAACATTCATTAATTGTGGATAAATTGTCTATATGACTTTAAAGAAAAAAAGGTCATAAAAAAAACTGATTGCCTTGTGGATACGCCTACCAGTAGATAGCTGAGAACAAGGTCTAACTCTCAACCTTTTGTACTGCCTCTACAAAGGAACACAAAATTGAGAGATTCAAAGGCAGCTATGGTATAAATACTGTTTCATAAATTACTTTTCAAATTTAATTTGGTAGCAAAAAAAAAAATATAAAAGCATAAAAAATTTGTTTCATTCCCAAAATTTTTGCAAATAAAATTTTAAATAAATTAAGACCTTGACTCTTTTCACATCTTATTCTCATTTCTATCAAAGCAATGATAGTAATAATCTTATCTATAAATTTTAAATGATGTAAGATCATTGAATTTTTATTTTCTTTTGACTTCTTATTATGTAATTATCAAACATATTTTTTTTAAGACAAGAAAAAAATTAGACCAAACAAATATATTTGATATTTATAACAATTGAAAACATAATTCGTATTTTCCATTTTAAAAAATAATAAAAGCAAAGGTGTATCAAAACAATACCTCATTTGCTTAATTAGTTATCACATTTCCTAAGTACAAAAGTAGGCAAGTAAATTTTTGCTCAAGTTACAATAGTGCTCAAAATCCTTATCCAAGACTTAGATCCTATTTCACCTTTTTTTTCTTCCTTAGAACAAAAAAACCAAGAAAATGTGTTTGAGAACTGAAAAATAAGATTGTGGACCCCGCATTTCGCTTGATGCGTTTCCACTCAACAGTGAAACTCATTTTTTTTATTTATTTGGTGAAAAATCGATTTTTAGAAAAAGACTTGGAATCGCCACTTATTTTTGTTTTGTTTTTAAAGAGTAAATAAAATAAGAAAGAAAATCCTAAGTGTGACTTCTTATTTTGGAAAAGGTGATCTATGAAAAACCAAATATGAGCTCGAGGGTCAGGTTACTTATCGGAAAGGTATGGTAAAGACCGTAACACCCCTCTAAGTCCCTAAAAATGGGTCTCTACTAATAAAATGAAGTAATGTGGAAAATGATTGATCAATTGTGGATACCATACAATAATCAGAGTGTGAAAGCAAGACACATGTGATAACAAATAAATAAATAAGCATAATCGGGTACGAAACGTACCTTAATCGCAAGCCGAGAGTTATCATAAGAGACAAGATTAGTGCACAAATATGGGATAATCGCATGCATGTCATAGAGTGAGGCAAGCCAATCAAACATAGCAATCAATCGATCAATGGAAAATCTCATATGTTGGGCCCCACCAAAGCCCGATTTATCTTAACGTAGATTAACTCCGTAAATTTCATTATTCAAAATTATAGAATTATTCATGCTTCTCAAAAATGTGAAAATCAGAAAACTATTAAAAATCAAGGAGAATTTATGAAAAATGTTTGCCGGAAAGAAATGTGGTGACCAATTTTATTAAAGAATGGAAAATATTTAAAATCAAGAAAAAAAAAAGAAATAAGAAATAAATAAATAAATAAAATAAAAAAATAAAAAAAAATAAAAATAAAAATAAAATAAATAAATGAATAAAATAAAAGAAAATAAAAAATAAAA
The DNA here is from genome assembly GCF_004353265.1 of Vitis riparia. Lineage (NCBI taxonomy): Eukaryota > Viridiplantae > Streptophyta > Magnoliopsida > Vitales > Vitaceae > Vitis > Vitis riparia. The sequence goes on along the minus strand of NC_048432.1, from coordinate 3,583,498 downwards.
AATAAGAATGAAAATAAAAAGAATAATAATAATAAACAAATAAAATAAAAGATGATGACCAGTGGAAAGTGGTAGAGATTGACTTATTAGAATTGGATTTATTTAAAACCATGAGAGAAAAATTGAAGAATTAAAACCATTTGAAAAACAAGATTTTTTTTTTTGAAAATTGATTTTTGAAGGCGTGTATGAAACTATAGGAGATGAGGCACGTGTCTTAAGGATGGCCTATCAAAGGTGGCCATGCAAGGGTCTTGTGCACTGGTGGTCGAGTATGGGATACCAACAACTGAGATGGCCCAGATGACTACTGTGGGTCCGGATGGTACAGAATGTCTCTTTCCTTGTGGACCCCTGCATCCCTTTCCAGTCTAAGTCAACCCCCGAAGCTATGCAATTCGGCCATATGGGTCCCAAAATCCTCCTTCTTAGTTCTGATGCTGATATCACCATCTTCTTCAACCTCAACTCTTCCAACATCGGGTAAGCCATAGCCATGGCAGCGACCTACGGATAAACGTTACCTCCCCACCCATCCGGCACCAGATTAAAGTCTGCAGAATGCGGCTTCCCCTTCAGCGCCACTGACTGGAGCTCCGGGAGCCGCCTGATCACTATCCCAGGGCTCACAGCGTAGTAGTCCTCGATGAAGATCCGTCACCGGCTCCACCGCTCCACCTCATACCACGATTTGCACACCACAGATATCACGTTTCGGTCCTTATCGGTATGAATGAAAGAAAACACATGCTCCAAAACCTCTTCCGGAAACGAGTACGCCATTGAAAATTCTTTCTTGGAGTTCCAAATTCACAAACAAACCCTAAACCGAACTTTTCGAAGTCTCAAATCTGAGATGCCATTAACAAGCTCAGTTGCAGAATACAGGTTTCCGTTCATTTCCCCACTGGCTTTGTCCCTGAAGTATTTGCAGCCCGACAGCTTGTAGGGGAACCTCACTGACATATCGTGTTCGGTCTTCTCACTCACCACGACAAGGCGATAAAGATAGAGTTGGAACGGCGAATCAAGAGGCAGCTTTAAGTGATCGATTTTACAGAAAGAACCCATTTCCTCCATTCCCTCATTGGATGAAATTTTGGATAATCGTTCACCAATTCTAACTTTCATCTTCACCAAGTCTCGATGCTTCTTCTTTAATGAGTGCAACGAATCTGCATGTCGGGAGACCAAATTCTCATGACGCATAAGAAAAGAATTTGCACCCGCCGTTACCGATCCTTCTCCTTTGATACCAACTCATCTATAACTATGACATTTAATCACTTCTCCATTTGACCATCCATTCCGAACATGCCCAGAAAATCATTGCTACTTCCTGTCCAACACTTAAAAAAAAATGACGATGCCGGGTGTGGTGTTGAATACAGTACGAAAATGAGGAGCGCGATGGTGAGGTAAGTGGATTGACGGGCATTAAAAAGAATGGCGACACGTATGGGTATGGAAAATGTAGATCGTGAGTGGTTGAAGGAAATGGTGAAAACGATGGGAAAGATGGAGTTGTGTGCATAGTAAGGGTGTTGGCTGCTTGCAGTGGGTAAGATTGATGAAGAAAATGGGCATGATGTGTAGGAGGTGCGAGAGCAATGAAGATGGCCATGCATAGGGGAAAAAGCGTGTTGAGAAATGGGAAGAATGAAAACAGGTAGTGAGAGAAACGGGAATGAAAGGTGATCATGCATGCATGAGGATAGATGGGTAGCGGAGGAAGTGGGTTTACAGGGTGCTGAAAGAAATGGGTGTGTAGGTTGACTGGAAGGTGGAAATGTAGGGCGTGGTGACGGGTTCGGTGGGTATGAGAAGAAGGAAGATTGGATAGTGGGAGAAATGGGTATGGAAGATGGCCGTGTTTGCATGATTCCCATGCATGCGTGGAGCTTCAGGCATGTGAGAAATGATAGAAATGAGGTAAAGGTTGGTTGGATGAATGATGAGGGTGGATGGTATAGGAGAAACGAGCATGGGGTTGGTGAGGTGGGTTAGTGTGGCCGTGTATGGCCATGCAAAGGTGGGAGGGAATGAGATTGAGAAGAGTGAAAACGGGTAGAGAGAGAAATGGGTATGAAAGATGAGTATGTGAGGATTGAAAATGGAACGAGGTGAAGGTGGCCATGTGCATGAGATTTTCATGTACATAGAAAAATGAAGGAAATGGGTATTAGTGAGAGAAATGGGTATGGTGGAGTGAAGGATGAAAGGGTGGCGAGATTAGAGGGGCATGGTTAGTAAGAGGTTAAAGATGGGGAGGATGGGTGTAGTGGTGAAACAGTGTGCATGAAGGGTACGTGGTGTAGAGGGATAAATGGGTTCATACGTTTCAAGGAAAGGGTGATATGCATGGGAGGTTATGAAAGATAAGTATGGAAATGGGCATGAGAAGGTGGGCAATTAATGGGTAGGATGAGTTCGGTGGGTGTGAAGCGATGGGTTTGATGGAGGATAGGACGGATGAGAGATGAAGGATGAAGTGGGTTAGAGAGTATTAAAGAACTGATGGTATGCATGGAAGGATGGGTTTGATGGAGGATAGGACGGATGAGAGATGAAGGATGAAGTGGGTTAGAGAGTATTAAAGAACTGGTGGTATGCATGGAAGGTTAGGGAGAATGAGGGGATGAGTTTGGGTGTGAGTATGGTTACGGGCATGGTGGAGTGAAGGATGGAGTACAAAAGCTGCAGGAATGATGAGATGAGGTGGCCATGTGTAGGAATTCCATGCATGCGGGTAGGAAACAAATAGCTGGGCAGCAAGGTGAGTGACGACCTGAAAACTCTCATCATCAAGAGCATGGGTGGCAGTGGAACAAATCTTTTCCTCAAACCTTTCAGCAATTTTCCATATCTCACATAATTCCTCGGAATCAGACCTTAACTGATCTAGCTGGCAACTCTTTGAAGGGATGAGTCATAAGGTTACATACCAAAGAGATTCTTATGGTTCCACACCTCAGAGTATAGTTCCCGTACCTAAGAACGCCTGAACACCAGGAGCAGAGGGAAAGTAGCAAAGACGGAGCATAGATGAAGAAAATAAGATTAACCATCAAAAGCCACACTTCGTGTCCTAGTCAGTGGGCTTAAAGATAGATGGATTAAAAGAGTTTCTAAATGGCGCGAAGGAGATAAAATGGAGTTGAAACAATTTTTGAACACAAACAGGAGCAATAGAGGAACTGTCAACTATGAAGAAAAAAAAACCATAAATCATCCAAAGATCAACAGCAACACATCTAAATAATAGTAGATGAAAAGAAAAGAAATATACACAGTGGAAGACTTACTTCTGGGAAAATGTTGGAGGTCCTTCTTCTCTATAACCCTAGGACCTCTGAACCTCTTCTCTGCTTCTTCTTTTTCTCTTCTCCCACAACTCATTTTTCCCTCAACTATTTTATTTTTCTCTTCCAGAACCCTCCGGAACCAAAGGTGTCCCCCCCTCCAGATACTACCCCTCAGTTCAAAAATATCTCATGTCTCTCTGAACACACTCCTCTCTCTCTTCGATTCCCTCTCAATCTTCTCTGAAAAAAAACTCTCGGTCCCCCTCCAAAAAACACCTTTTTTTCTCTTCCCTAAGCTATCTATCCCTTGTTACAACCCACAAAAATGTCTTTCTTGTCATGTAGCCCCCTTTTCTGTTCAGTTCTATCTCCTCTCTTCAAACGGTTGTGTCTCCCCTTTTTGAAACAACTCACCATCAGCTGCTTTTCTTCCTACTTTCCATCCCGTCTAGCCACCCAAAAACAACTCATTCCCAGTCCTCTTTGGCTGCCCAAGAACGGCTCACCCATCATCCGCTTTCTTCACCTTCCGTCTTCTTTGGCTGCCCGAGAACGACTCCTTCTCAGGGTGGCCAGAAAAATAACAAAAAATAACATGAAACCCCTCCATCTCAAGGGTCTACAAAGGTATTTTCAAAAAACATATGTTAGTTGTTTTTAGTTTCCTTCATTAGCTTTTTTTATGGTTGTTTAAAAAAAATAATTATACAAAAAGAATGATTAAAAATATAATATTATAGACAAAAATTATTTTAAAATTATATGCATGAGTTTTGGAAAGTCTTGCAAAATAAGCAAAGCTATAGGAAAAATATGCAAACAAAAATTTGTATTAAAATCATTGGGGGCGGACAATATTTGTGGAAAAATATTCTTTGTCAAAGAATATTTTTTAAAGATCAATTGAAAGCCTAAAGCGACTCGTTCCCAAATGAATTTATTGAATGGTGAAGAGCATGTATGTTGCGATTTTTTGGATTTGTAGGGGGTATTTTATAAAGCTTTTTTTCTCTTTGTGAAACTTCTTTACATATGTGAAATTGTTTTATTTTTTTTATCATTTTCATTGAAGGAAGTTGCAGATATTTATAGATGAAATTAAAAAATTAAATTTAGAATTTCTAAGATTTGATTACTTAATTAAAAAAATTGGTTTCTTAATTTTATCAACTTGTCTTTTTCATTAAGGAAGTTTGCTAACAAGAGAATATTTACTTCTCATTTTCTTTTGACTTCAATTGGAAGATTTGTTTCATTTGTTTAGAAAATTTGCCAATAAGAAAATATTGATTTCTAATTCTTTTTTTATTTCAATTGTTTGATTTGATTTGATTTTGCAAGACTTTATTTTATAGCCTTCCAAATTTCGCTACATGCCATTTTTTGAATTGAGTTCCACATGTTCAATATATATGACTCATCACTTATCAAGCCCAAATTTTGTTGAGCTAAGGAGTTACAATTTTGAAGACTAATTTGGTAGTATTTTAATCCATTGAAATTTTTTATGTTTACAAATGCCCTCAAGACAGATCACACACATACATTGCCATGTATAAGAGGTGAGTCTTGAAGTTAGCCTTTTGAATCTTCCATATCCTTCTTTGATTTTATTTTTTTCGAAGAAATGTTTTAATAGGAAATTTCCTATTCAAAATACTTTTCTTCAACTTTTTCCAAACACTACTTTATTTATTTATTTATTTGCCTGGTATCAAAGAAAGACCTTGTGTTAATGGGAAAGCTTCTTATTTGAACATCTATTTTCTTTTCTCATGGTATTTTCACTTCCAATTTGCCATCCTACAATAAGTCCTTCACCCTAGCTTGGTCAATTGCATCTTAGACTTGATCACATGCCTTTAACTTGTAATTCAAGTTCCATTTTTTTTTTTGTTTAAAAAATAATACAATATATTTGAGCAAGACCTTAAGCAAGAGAAGAGAGGTGGAGGATGGAGCACCAGCTAACCTTAGGGCAAGATCTTGAGCAAGAGAAGTAAGGTGGAGAATAGAGCACAAACTTCTTTAGAGTATGGTAGGCATGTCGTCACAGAGTTATCTTCCACATGGAGCATGGTAGGGCATTATATATATGATAGGGTGTGCCATCATGTAACAATGAAGAACAACAATCCATGGTGTACAATTGGGAACAACAATTCATGCTATCAAGATTCATCTGTTTTTATTTATTTTTTATTTTTTATTTTTATCCCTATCTCCACCCTCGACTCCATTTTTTTTTCAAGTTTCTAGATCCCTTTTGATTCTTTCTCGTTTTCTTTTTTCAACTATTTTTTTCCCTCCTTTTTTAAGCATTGTTCTTAAGGAAAAAAATATAATTTACAAGTACCTGGATTCTATTCGGATAAAAAAGAGCCATTCACATGCATGGATTAAATATATATCCCATGGATACGTTGTACTTAGCCACGGCTGAAGCTTTCCACTATGACTTAGAAACAAAAAAAGAAAGATATCATTAAAAAACTGATTGCCATGTGGCTGTGCTTGCCAGTAGATGGCTGAAAAGTAGTTCTGACCTTTTGTTTTGGCCTCTACTAAGGAACCCATTATTGAGAGATTTAATGGCAACTATATATGGTATAAATAATGTTTCATAAAGTACTTACACATCTTATTCTCATTTCTATCAATGCAATAATCATAATCATCTTATCTATAAACATGGCCTAGAGCCACAGAGCTGCCTTTTCTTTAGTCCTCGAGCCATTTCAGCTAAAAGTAGTCTTTCCTTAGCATTTCCGGTTCTAAGCTCCCATTTCTTTAGGCCTCGAGGCATTAATTTTCAGCCCAGAGCTGCTTTTTCTTTCGGCCTAAGCTGCCTTTCTTTAGCATTTTCAGCCTAGAGCTACCTTTCCTAGGCATATTAGCCCAAAGCTTCTATTTCTTTAGGCCTGGAGCCATTTCAACCTAGAACATTTGTTTCTTTAGGCCTTGAGCCCTTTTCAACCCAGAACTGTCATTTCTTCTAAATAACTTCTCTTTTAAAAAAACTTCAATTTGTCTTTCCAATCACAAATTTTAAGGCTTTGTTCTAGGTTTCAAGAAGCTGGTAAAAATCTTCTATTTAACATTTCAGCAGTGAATCGAATTCACGAAGAAAAAAAAAATCTTGACGGCATAAAGTAGGACATGGGATAGTTTGAAATGCGTAATTTTCATCATTCAAATGTAAAACATATTAACTCTATTTAGATACTTTAACCATTTCAAATACTACATACATTCTCTTCATTTTTTTTTTCTCTCGCATTTTCCTTTAAATTTTTCGACAATCAAACATAACCATTAAAAAACAGATAATTTTACTTATTTTGAAAGTGCTTTACATATAGCTTCTATGAAAAGCTGTTTCATGTTAATTTAATGATGCACTTATAATATTAAGATTGCCCTTTCATAATCATGAATTAACCTTTAGTTTCAACTTCTACAAGAGGCTAAATGAACAAAGCTATCACAGAGGAGGCCTCAGCCAATGGGTCAGATGCACTGTTGTACCAAACAATAGGTGGAAAATACAATTTTATTAAGACTCTGAGACAAAAAAGAAAAAAAAAAAAAAGAAAAAAAAGAAAAAAAAAAAAGGATGATTTTACACTCAAACCAAGGATTTATTTATAATGAAGTGCAGTCTCCATATGCACATGAAACTGCATTTACAGCATAAAGACAAGGAAATTAACAATGTTGTAATTACTGGAAAATCACACAAATTATTGAAGGAGGACCTTAGCTAGGTTGTCTCCTAAATTGCCCATCTTTTATGTATCTTTGCATTCATCTATCTCATCATCGTCTTTGATTTTAGATGGTGAGGATGTGAAAGTAACAGGAAGCAGTGGACGATTGTTCACAGTGAGGCTTAGCACATCAGCTCTCGAATAATGTCCTACCACATCGAACTGGAACTTTGCTTTAGGAATCTCTCCACGAACATCTACATATCAAGTGATCATAAAAATATTTCATCAGTCCATGATAAATATCATAGAATATCAAGTCTTCGATAAAACTAAGTTTGCAGTCCTCTTAAACCTATAGAATCGACTCATTTGCCTTATCTGCATACTGAAATATTTGGATATATAATTGGATAAGTTAGGGCCATACCAAGATCAGCTGTGAAGAGGCCTTCTCCTTCATAATTCGGTCCTGCTAGAATTTCGCCATGGGGCGAAATGATGACACTACCTCCAGCCCAAACAATAGAATCTGGAGTGACATCTTCTTCTGTAGGACTGTAAAGATACTCAGGTGGAGGTGGGTAATCTTTCCTCCGACAGAACTGGATGGGTGAAAGAACATAGCATCCACCCTCAATAGCGATATGTCTCATTGTCGCTACCCATGTATCCCCGGAATCGGCAGTAGGAGCACAATATATCTCAATACCTATATATATGTACATTGGTATTTGTGATCAATCAATCCCATATCAGAGGCATAATGTATTTCAAGCCTATTTAGGCTAAAACCCTAATAACATAAAAAAGAGTACTGAAGTATTTCAAGCCAAACCATACTAGTTAGTAAAGAGAAAGAAATGGAAAAATATATACCTTTGCCATACATTGCTGTCCTCAGAAGCGGCATTCTATTTTCCCAACAAATGACTGAACCAAGTTTTCCATATGGAGTGTCATAAACTGGAGTTGTCGAGCAATCTCCGAAACCCCAGACGAGCCGCTCCCAATATGTTGGCATGAGTTTCCTATGTTTTCCAAGGTAATTACCTTCAGGATCAAAGAAGAGAACAGTGCAATACAATGTGTATCCATCTCTCTCAATAACACCTATCACCAAGTAGACTTTGTATTTCGCAGCCATTGATGCCATTCTATCAACTTCAGGTCCTGAAAAGATATTAAGTGGTTGATTCATCAAACGTGTCTTGTTTCAATAATTTATTAAGTGGTTCAGTTCTTTAGCTATTTAAGGGAGAGAGAGAGGTAACTGACCCGGCACATTAATGGCAGAAGCATGGTACTTGCGGAAACTTTCTTTCCCTCTTGGCGACTGGTCGGCGAAGTTGTATCCACGGGGATACCCACCGATAAATGATTCAGGAAACACAACCAGTTGGGATCCCAGTGCAGCTGCTTCTTTCAAAAACCTCTCAGCCTTATCTGCTCCCAAAATCACATTGCAAGAATTAATAATTCACGACTTAGAAAGTAAATTAATTGGTCGAATATAGAGAATCAAAATTAACCTCCAGATATCCCAAATGACTTTTTGGTTGCTGAGAAAACTCATGGAAAAAGAGACCTAGATAAAACTGGGAACTTTCATATTTTCAGCTGTTTTGTAACTAAGAAAAGAGAAACCACCTCAACCCAACTCATCCAAGTAATTATTGTACAAGCAGTAATTCCTTGATTGGCAGCTGAAAATATGTTCAAGCTTCAATCATCCTTTTCTTTCCTTCAGTTTCTCAGCAACCAATCAACTCACAGATTCTCTTACAGAAGTTGCAGAATTGAGAGAAATGGTACGTTACCTAGAGTGGCAGGAGTATCATAAAAGATACTAGAGGCTTGAACAACGGTGGCTCTAACAGTTGAAGACATTGCAGAAATCGTATGCTTTTTCGTTTCCCTTCTGTTTGAGGATTCCTCACACAGCGTTCAGTATATATATATATAGCCCAAAAGGTTCTTCTGCCATTACTTGAACAAGACGAAAAGGCTGCGAAAAGTCTGCCTTGGTTTTCCATATTGATTTAAGTTATCCGCAGACATTGTGGACCAGCCACATGACTTAAAACAAATTGAAAAGAACTGAGTCATCTGTGAAATATATATATAGATTTCATCTTTTATACTTGAATCATCTCCCCCCTCTTTTTTTTTTCCCCCTAGTTTTGGCCTTATTTTTTTAAAATATAATATGTATTTTACTTTTAATCAATGGCTCATATTTTGAACAAGTGCGCCAGATTTTCTGAAGTTGTATATATAATAATCTACAAGTTACGATAGCGATTATATTTGGATAAAAAGAGGGACCCGCCAACTTGCATGGCTTCTATATAGGACACAGACAAATTGTCTTTAGTGGCGGCTGAGGAGGCTTTCTATGACTTAAAAAATAAATAAAACAAAAATAGTCATTAAGAAATCAGTGCCATGTAGTTAGTGTCCGCCACTATCTACACTTTCTTTAAAAGAACAAAATTGTCATTTTTTTTTATCTCAAAAATCACTGAATCGTACAAAATAATATAAGATAAGATTCAATTCAGTCTTTTTTGGCCTCATAAGAAAACCTTAGCCAACTCAAGGTGACCACTACAGAATCAAAATAGGTTTTCTTTTCTTCATATATATATATATATATATATATATATAGTTGGTGAAAGAGGGTACAAACAAATATATGCAAAAAAAAAAATAATCGACAGGTATGATGATTATATTTGAATAAAACAGAGGGAGCCCCCCACATGCATGGATTCCATCTAGCACCCAGAGGAATTGTCTTTAGTGGGGGCTGAGGCTTTCCATGACTTGAACTATATATAGAGGTAAAAACTAGGTCTAACCTTATGTATTGGCCCCAACCAAAAATTGAGTGATTGAATGGCAGCTCTGGTAAAAAAATAAAAAGGGAGAACCATGTTTACTGTCATAGAATGCTTCAAATGAGTCTCCCCATGGGTTTATATAGAGTCCAGAAAGTTTCTAGAGACTCCTAGAGCCATCTACACTAAACCATTGGTGGGAAGAGTGTGGAAGGTTCTAGAGATGCCTAGAGATGTCCACACATCTCTACACTATAGTGGAAGGCATGAGATGAGTCCAAGGCTTTCTAGAGAATTCTAGAAATCTCTTGTATATTCTTGTACATAGGTTTGTATAGGATATTCTAAAATCTTCTTGGGTTCTAAGGAACCCTCCAAGGTTCCAGAGAGTTCCATTGGTGTCTATAAATAGGTGAGACCCTCATTTGGCCAAGACACCACTCAAGAACCTAATCAACCAAGCAAGTGAGTTCTCAAAGCACTTGTAAAGGTTTCCTTTGAGCAATAAAAGCTTTCATTCTTTAAGAGTTGCCTACTACGCCTTCTAAAGCTTCCAAGTCGTGAGCATCTTAGCCTATCAAGCTAAGCATTGGGAGTAAGGCTGACTTAGCAAGATCAAGTACCTTGACTTGTCTAAGTACCGCATGAGCTTAGGAAAAAACTAAGTCTGTGACAAGTGGTATCAGAGCGCGGCTACGAAGCGGGCATAGTAAAGGAAGCATGTCGGGTTCCAATGTAGAAGAGACTAGTGAGCAAACCTGTGGGAGGGAGACCGAGCCTGCTGCACGGGGTAGGGGCAGGGAGGATAAGTCTCGTGATGTCGTTGCTAACATGGAGGCAAGCTTAGTTAAGGTGCATCTAGACATGGCGGACACTCGGGAGGGGTTGGACTTGATCGAGCAAGGCATGAAGAAAGGCTTAGAGGATCTAAGGGAGTAGATCCAAGACATTTGTGAGGGGGTGCTAGTCTCACAGGTTCAGCCAGTGTCACACGAGGAGTTTGTGTCCTTCCAAGAAAAGGTCTTGAGCATGCTTGCTAGCATGGAGTCAAGGAGAGAGGCCTTGGCCATTCAAATGGAGTCCCGAGACCAAGTTAGGCAAGAGTTGGCCATCTACAAGGCTGCTATGTTGGCATGGGTCATGGCCACCCAAGAGGTATCTAAGGTGGAGGAGTCGAAACCACAAGAGTTTAGTGGCAAGTGGGATGCCAAGGAGTTGGACAACTTCTTATGGCATATGGAGAGATACTTCGAGGCTATCGCACTAACTGATGAGGTGGTTAAGGTAAGAACTGCAACCCTTTACCTTACTGACACAACTATTCTATGGTGGCGTCGGAGGTTTTCTGATATGGAGAAAGACATTTGCACCATAGAGACATGGGAGGACTTCAAGAGGGAAATCAAGAGGCAGTTCTACCCCAAGGACGTGGCATTTGCACCATAAAAATATTACCATATTCATTTTTATGTTGAATTTAAATGTTTAATAATTTGTTAAAAATAAAATAACGTAACTATGATATATGATGATTTTTTTTTTTTTTGTTAATAAATATGTTTTCAAATTTTATATCATTTTTATTTTTATTTTTTTCCAATTCTATTTTTATCTCATATTTATTTTCTTTAAACCCAAAATTGTTGAGAAAGAAGGAAGAAAGAAGGCCACAACCGGTTTTTTCCTTAAGTGGTTAAGTTGAATTTTTATTTCAAATTTAAAATGGATGGCCAAGATGTAATCTTGGACATTCAATGACTTGAAAAACTTTTTCGGTATATACCGAGGTACCGTAGAATTTTCCATATAATAATCTACAAGTTACGATAGTGATTATATTTGGATAAAATGAGGGACCCGCCCACTTGCATGGATTCTATATAGGACACAGACAAATTGTCTTTAGTGGCGGCTGAGGCTTTCTATGACTTGAAAAAAAAAACTAAAAATAGTCAATAAGAAATCAGTGCCATGTAGTTAGTGTCCGCCACTATCTATACTTTCTTTAAAAGAACAAAATTGTCAATTTTTTTTTTTTTTTATCTCAAAAATCACTGAATCGTACAAAATAATATAAGATAAGATTCAATTCAGTCTTTTTTGGCCTCATAAGAAAACCTTAGCCAACTCAAGGTGACCACTACAGAATCAATAGAGGTTTTCTTTTTCTTCACATATGTATATGGTGAAAGAGGGTATAAACAAATATATGCAAAAAAATAATCTACAGGTATGTTGATTATATTTGAATAAAACAGAGGGAGGCCCCCACATGCATGGATTCCATCTAGCACCCAGAGGAATTGTCTTTTATGGGGGCTGAGGCTTTCCATGACCTAAACTATATATATAGGTAAAAATTGAGTGATTGAATGGCAGCTCTGGTAAAAAAAATAAAAAAGGGAGAACCATGCTTACACTCTCGTTCATTCCAACAAATATATTATTTGATATCCTCTCCATATCACGTCTTTGATATCCTACCTTTGACATTTTTTTATTTATATATGTCGAAGTGACGAGACTTTCTCTACTCAACCTTTTTACTTTCAGATTTCTTTTCACTCTTTTAATAATTTCATATTTATTAACTTTAATAATTTTTTGGACACATTAAATATAAAATTATAATACATTATAAATAACTAATTAGAATAAATTAAATGTAAATACAAGTATGCAATGGGTAGAAAATGAAAATTTTATCCTATAAATAGTACACTTGATAGTTTAAAATATTAATTATAATAATACATTTGATAATTTAAGATTTAGATTTAAAAATTATGTTTTATGTTTTAGAGGCCAAGATATAAGATTTCCATTAACCAAAGATTTTTTTTATGTGAATCTTAAATAAAATGTTTGTTTATTTTGCAAATTCTTATCATTTGTAAATAAGACAAATATATTTTTATCATATTATTTTTAATTTTTAATATTTTGTGTCAAAATCATCATCAATGATGGTAATCTTTATTAGGATAGAACCCTTAAACGTATGATATGATGTAACAAATATATAGTTTATTATTTATTTAATAATATTCAAGTTTCACTTTTATCTATCCTTATTCCATGTATTATATCTCATGAGTATTCTAGCCAAACATTTATTGCATTATACATGACTTGAATGCATTAGGTATAGACCCCCCATTTTGTTCTCTTAGCACATGCATTATGAGGTGTTCTTTCAATACTCCACAACAATTCCCTGGTGGCCCATTAGAGATTTTTTTCCATTCAAATCACTTAGGCACATTTTACGTTAGTTCACCCAACCCCCTTAGGTTCACTTAGATAGATTTTTTAGGCTTAATGTACTTAGGTTTGTTTTTTGAGTTGTGATGGCATGATTCTGAGTTTATGTGAGTATTTAGTTTGATTTTTTTTTTTCGTTTCTTTAATTGCTTCAATATTTAGTTGTGAGATTTTGACATTCCATTTTTTTTCATCATTAATTACACTAGATTAACATTTGAATTTTGATTGCAGTGTTTAGCATCTATATTATTATTATGAATTATTTATTTATTTTTGTCTCTTTTTTTATATTTACTTATCTATTTATTTATTTGTTAAAAAAATGCATGAGGTTGTATTTTAGTTTTTTTTTTTCCAAAAATTGCATGAATTGATATTCAAATTTCCTTATAGATGGATATGTGTTATTTTATTTTAATTGGGTTTGGGTTGTCATTTCTCATTTTTGGGCTTTGTTTGTTTTGCATGGGCCCAAGAGTTTTCTTAGGGTGGAAGTCTTGAAAGCTATATAAAAAGGGCACAGAAGCCCTAGGCAATAGGGAGGACAATCAGAGAGAGAAAAGGTGTTGCTACTTTATTCTTTGTGTGTGTGTGGTTTCTTTCTTTCTTGATTGTATATTGTTGGTGAGAGAGAGTTTTTCCTTACTATGTATCTACTATAGGGCAGTTCATTTGTTTTTTTATATTGTATTCGTATGTTGGAGTTGCCTTTGGAGGTTCGGAGAGTCTAGATCGATTTAGGGTGGCATTCAAGTAAGTTATTTCTTCTTCATCTCTTTATTTGTATTATGTTTTTGTTCTTTTTAGGATTTCTTAGATTTATCTTGTTTTATATTTATTATATTTGTAAGCATTTTGGTAGTTGAATATTTTAGCCATTTCATTTATTCAATTCTTTGCCTATTTGGGTTATATGTTCATTATACTCTATATTTTGTATGTATGCACATTTGCTAAATTTTTTCTACCCATCTATATGTTTGTCATGTTTATTTATTATTTTGTTGATATGTGTTGACATGTGTTTCTATACGGTCATGCGAAATTAAACAAAATAGGCTTGGTTGCAGCACACAAGGGAAACGTGAAAAGTGATTTCGCATGACCATGCGAAATTTTCGCACAGTCATGCGAAATTTTCGCACAGTCATGCGAAACCCTCCAGGAAGACGAAAATGAAGCTGATGGACTTTCCACTTCGCACCATCATGCAAAATTGCTAAGGGCTCGTGCAAAAATGCATTTTCTCCATATTTTGTTTCAAGTTTTCTATATTTGTGCAATTCCTGTCCTAAATTTTCTATAATTTTGTTTATGTTAGTCTTGTTGCCTCATTTTTCATTTTGTCTTAATTTTTGTATAATTCTATTAATATTAGTCTTGTTGCTTCATATTTCATTGTCTTAAATTTTTTATAATTCTATTTATGTTAGTATTTTTGTCTCATATTTCATTTCATGCCATATTTGGGTTTTGATTTATTTTTCTGGCTTGAGTTTTCTTTTTCTTTTTTTCTTTCTTTTTTTTTACTATGCAATAAAAATTTCAGAAAAATCAGTTTTAATAAAATTTCTAGAAAAATAGTTTTTAATAAATTCCAAAACGGTTTTCTTTAATTAAAAATCTAGAAATTTGTTTCCCATAAAATGCAAAAAAAAAATGTTTTAATAAAATAATATGGAAGAACCATTTTTACTAAATTCAGAATTTTGGTTTAATATAAAATAATTCAAAAAATCATTTTTTTTAATAAGTTCATAAAATTCCTTTTTTTAATAAAATAATTCAAGAATTTCATTTTTTTTAATATATTCGGTAAATGGTTTTTAATTTAATAATCCAAATATTCATTTTTTAACAAATCCAGAAAATTGGTTTTTTAATAAAAATCCTCAAAGTTTGTAAAGTCCTAAAAGTTTGTTTGATGGAAATTTTGAAAATTGTGTTTTAATAAATGTTCTTTAGAAAATCATTTTTTTAATAAGTTTGAAAATTCTAAAATTTGTGTTTTAATAAATGTGCCTTAGAAACTCATTTTTTTAATAAGTTTGTTAACTGAAAAATTGTGTTTTAATAAATATTCTTTAGAAATTTTTTTTTATATATAAATAAGTTTGTTAATTGAAAATTGTGTTTTAATAAATGTTCTCTAGAAAATCACGTTCTAATAAAAATTATGAAAATTTGTAATATCCTAAAAGTTTGTTTATTGAAAATTCTGAAAATTCTATCTTAATAAATGTTCTTTGGAAAGTCGTGCTTTAATAAAATTGTACATTATGAAAATTGTGTTTTAATAAATGTTCTTTAAGAAATCGTTTTTTAATAAATTTGTAAATTCTAAAAATTGTGTTTTAATAAATGTCCCTTAGAAAATCGTTTTTTTAATAAGGTTGAAATTTTTTAAATTTGTGTTTCAATAAATATTCTTTAGAAAATAATTTTTTTAATAAGTTTGTTTACTAAAAATTGCGTTCTAATAAATATTCTTTAGAAAACCATTTTTTTAATAAGTTTATTTACTAAAAATTATATTTTAATAAATGTTCCTTAAAAAAAATCATTTTTTTTAATAAGGCATATTTAAGAAAATGCTTAAAGTAAGTGTTTAAATAAATATTTTCAAAGTTTTTCTTGATAAAAGTCGTTAAAGTCATAAAAGTCATAAAAGTTCTCAAATTTGATTTAATTAAAATTTTCAAAATAAATGTTTTAATAATTGTTCTCAAAGTTGTGTCTTTTAAATTTACTTAAAGTTTGTCTCAGTAAAAGTTTTAAAAGTTTTAATAAGTGTCTTAATAAATTCTCAAAATAAGTGTTTTAATCCTAAAAATTCTCAAATTTTGTTTTTAATAAATTCCCAAAGTTTGCCTTATTAAATTCTAAAAGTTGCTTAATAAAAACCCTCAAAGTTAGTCTAAAAATCCACAAAGTTGTTTTCTCGAAGTTAGTGTTTTAATCAATGTCCCTCGTTTCAAATAAATTTGATTTATAAATATTTTTTCACAAATAAATGTTGAAAAAAATTGTTTTCTTAATGAATTGAAATTTGGTTCCCGTAATTAAAATAAATAAACCATTTTTCCTTGTAAAAATATTTTTTTTCCAAAAGTAGAACTCATGTTTCTTTATAATTATCGAATCTTCCTTTTTAAAAAAAATAAATAAAGTCGAAGCCAATATCATTTCTTTGTAAATAGAAGATCAAATTGAGCTTTTCTTTTTAATATATTTGAATTCAATCAAAATTATTTTAATAAAATCAAGAAAAGTCTTCTTTTTTTTTTTAATTAATTTTGGATGTGAATAAAGATCGAGTCTTTTGTAAATAAATTGAAACTTTGTGAGTAAATAAGTTTGAAATCTTTAATTTGGAATTGTTTCCAATATAAATAAATTTCTTTTGAACTTCCTTTGAAATGTTGCAACTTGAACAAATAATTAAATTATATTTTGTGCTCTTCACATTCATTAATTGTGTACATTCTTGTGTAATCTTTTTCTCACCTCATGACTTATATGTATCTTGTTGTCCTGTTATTAGTATCCTCGATAAATTAATCAATTCATACTGACTTGTTTTGATTTATGTTTGCAATTTTTCAAGATGATTGACATAATGTGTTTCAAAGGAAAATCAAATCCTTCTCACCAAGTATGTCTTAAAATAATTTTTTTTTTGTAACTTCAAATTAGAAATGTCTTCTTAGCTTTAATAATGATCTTTTGTATTTTTTTTTTTTAAATTGCAACGATTTGAAAACATTGTAGAATAGAGTTATTTATAAACTTATTTTTGTGTACAAATATGTGAAATTAATTTATTAATTTATTAAATTAAAATTTATTTCTTATTTTTCTAATTTTTTTTTTCAAATGACCTCAAAATGGTAGCTTTTAGCATGTGAAGGTAGAAATGTTTGGAAGGTATATAACGATGATAAAATAGGCAATCATCATTTTCCACTTGCAAGAAAATCATAAAATAGGCAATGGTCATTTCAAGATTTGTATCATTCATCAGACTAGTAAATTTGGAAATGGAACTTCATTAGATTATGAAAAAAAACAACTACTATAAACCAAAAATATAACAAAGAATAAAGAAATTAGAATATAACTTCCACTTTGAAACTATTGCTTGTATGAACTATTATCCACTTGCCAACTTAACAGAATTGACATAGCCATAAACCTAATATAAAATAATCATTTTAGCAATCTAGAATAATCAAGCATAATTTCAAAATGCGTCTCTCATGCTTCCAATGTTATAGACCAAACAAACTAAAACAATGATTTTTCTCCACTGATACAATCTTAAATAAATTTATTTCAGAAACAACATAACCTAATTGCCTAATGAAACAACATCATTGATCCATAGACCAGTAGACATTTTTCCTGATTTCATTTTTTGGCGACATTATCATTTGTGTTAGGAGTTTTTCCTTGTACTTCATGACCTTGTCCTATAGAAAAGAGTATATAATAGAATATTAACGAAAATTCATGTTATTTTATTGAACATAAAAAATAAAAAATATTGTATTCAACACAATATAATACATTTGCAATTGTACGAAAAAGTCCATTGTTATCCCATAATTGCATAAATTTGATTACAAATATGCCACAATCTGTTCTACAAGT
This sequence comes from Vitis riparia, assembly GCF_004353265.1. NCBI lineage: Eukaryota > Viridiplantae > Streptophyta > Magnoliopsida > Vitales > Vitaceae > Vitis > Vitis riparia. The sequence continues at coordinate 3,565,720 of NC_048432.1, read as the reverse complement.
AGTAATTAAGGAAATTAAAAATAAATTATGCATCAAATCAATAAATTTAGAACCTCATTTGCTTTCCATAGGTAAAGAGGAATAAAATTCTTGCAACTTATGAATTCAATTGTTGCAAAACTTCTGAAACAACGAATTCGAATTCAGTCATGTCCATTGATGGTCTTCTTTCTTGAATCCCAATGACAATTGATAGAACGCTTACCTTAACACAATATAAAATTATAAATATGGACATCCTTAAAAAATAATGACAACAAGTCACATAAGTAATTGGATAATAACTATATTTACCAGTTTCTCTGTGAAGACATCCATTTGCTTTTTCCTTTCGTCAATCAATGAATCCAACAACTCGATTCTTTTTCTAATGAATATTCAAAATGTTTAAATACCAATGGTTTCTCCTGCATATTGGTATGAACAGCTGAAAAAGAAAAATAAATAATGATTTTATCAAATTAATTGTGTTCATGTATTTCCTGCACTATACTTAAAAATATCCAACTATATATGACTTTCATTAAATTAAATAAAACATGTTCATATGTGTACAACCGAGTGTTTTTAAAATATTTTCATAAATTGTCACATGTATTTTAGAGAAAATGTACCCCTCTTATTTTCCACATCAAATTGTAATAATAAAAAAAATACAAAACATACATTAGATTAAAACAATCTACTTAAACAAGAAAACCAATCTATAATTCTTACAACATATCTTACCTCAAAATGGGGAGATAAGAAATACTCCCTATTTCCTTTATCCTTACCATTCAAAATCCGACAAAACATGGTTACAACCTTCATGTAAATGAATGAAAATTAGAAATATAGTTTTAGAGTAATTTTATCTTAACTTCATATAACTAAATATGAATACCTTATTGTTAACTAATTTGTCAGGTCCCAAGCATTTTAAGTCGAATCTTATCAAGAAGAAATCATACATGGAACACAATATTTGGCTACATAGAAATAACTATGATGTTATGAATTAAAACTAAATCTTTTAAATGGTTGTCTTAATTGTACTTGTTTATACTGAATCAAGTTCAACCTGACCTTTCATCACGTGTATCGTCCAATGCATATGCTAAAACTTACTTTGCTACAATGAAGACGTTGAAAATTTGATTGATTGTTGTACCACATATAGTGATTGTAGGGCAGTAGCACATCAACGTAGCCGACATAAACATAATGGAGGATGTTCAGTCTAGTAAGGAATAATAACATTCGTCTTAACTTCATCCTCAACTATATGTATAGAAAATAAGAGAAAAAAATTCATTAACGAAAATAACACACAGGAAAGACTAGCCATTATTATGAACTCATTAATATTTTGATATTAAAAATTACTATAAAAAAATAAAGATGCAGAAAGTATAATGCTATGTTGCGCTACTGGCTGTGAGGTCGATGGCCCTGCATTATCTTCACCATGAGCGGAACGATCATTCAATGGTGATCCATATGCTAATTTAAAAATGGATAACAACCAAATTTTAAAAAAAAAATTATAGAACATTTGCAATTCAATTAAAAGTAATAAAAATTTATAACAGCTAGTGCTATAAAAACCTTATTACCATGTGGTGGTGATGGGAAAGATTCATTGATATCAGGTTGGTTATGACTTCCGCTTTGATGAGAAGGTGATGGGGTTTTGTTTTTATTATGCCACTTTGCTAGTTTATCAATTGCTTCTTTCATTGTTCGAAGCAATTGGTGAATTTGTTTCTCCACTACATTATACTCTGCTATAATTTCTTACAAAATGGTACAAAGTGTAAAAGATGTATATTATTATGCATAACATGTTTGGTTTACTCTTCTTCAACTTCATCTACTGGATTAGTAGGGTCTTCATGTGCATCTTTCCCCCTTTCATCTTCCTGAACCTACAATAATAAAAAGAATATATAATTTTTTAAAAATTATTTTTCAAATATTAAAATAAAAAGAAAATGTAGAAATAAAATTTTGTTTCTTACATCGACTAGTCCAAAGTCATCATAATCCTGCAACTCTACATGCACCATTTTCTTCATCAGGTCATCACTCTACAATGCACATATGGGGATGGTGTGTGGCACCAACATAATTGGAATGTAGAATTTATTTACATAAAAAAGCTCATACACAAATATTCCACACATCAATACGTTATTTAGAGAAGACTGTTTAAACATAGAAAATGATATGGAAACCTTGAGCATTTAATAAAAAAAGATATTTACCTATAAAAAAAAAAAGGTAACCTGTAAACCATGAGCCTTTACCCAATCGAAAATGCCTAATTCCAGCAACCAATGTGTCAAGTACAAATTGGTCCCAATTAACATTGATGTCAAAGTTTCTAGCAAGCAAAGTACACCGCAACTCATGACTACTATCCAACTTCAATGTTGGAGCAAGTAATGTAGCACATGAGAAGAAGATAAACAATTTTTTAAAGTCACCCATGTCTTCCATTGAGATCAGCCTATCTCTAAGGATAGATAGGTTTTCCATCCTATTATTCCTATTGGTAGGTGTAGACACTCCATTTTGTATATCTAGCACTTGTCCTATTATGTGTTCGTTTGGTACTTTACAACAATTCCCTAGTGGCCCATTATTACTCATGTAACTTATCTTTTATGAGCCACCTTGGAGACTCTGATTGAGAGATTTATCTAACCTCATTACGACTCTTGGCAACCCTAATTTAGACTTAGGTAGTCAATACATGTCTAGCATAATACCCTAAGCTCCCACTTTTACAACTTGGAGGGCTAAATTGGGTAAAATATAAGAATGTCAAATAACATGTATATGTGAAATATGGACAAAAAAAAGGAATAGATAAAGGTAATGATTAATTATATTTATTAAGAATAGTGATTAACTTTTTTTAAAAAAAAAAGAATAGTTAACTTTTGTGAAAATATCCCTTAGAAAATATCATGACTTTTAAGACTTCATTAAGGTAAATCAATCAAGCTTCAAGAGCAATTATCGATAATATATTTGGAAATATGTAGTATTAACATCCTTTTACATCTCATAGATTGACATTATAGAAGAGAAATGCAATTAGTAATTATAAGGAATAAATGTTTTACATACGAACAATTTGATTAAAGATGGATAAAAGAGTAAAGAGTTTAGATTAAAGAGAGAGAGAGAGAGAGAGAGAGAGAGAGAGAGGTTGTGCCTTACAAGAAATGTCTAAACTAAATATAGGATGTATATAAGACATACTAAGGCCAAAAGAAAGATATAAAGAACAACTCACACCTAAGTAACATGATCAAAGCTATTTAAATGAATCCTCATTGCTTCCTTACCTACACATACATCTAAATTGTTGTAAAGGATTGTAAATACTATGAGTTTGTTCTTTTTTAGTACTACTTCATTACTAGTGGAATAATGGACAAATGAGTACATTGTATTCATAGCAATTTAGATTATATTTTCATAAGGTGGTGAAACAAACATATATGGTATCCTTCTCAACTCAACTTAGGAATAGGAAATAATAACAAAAACAATTATAAGCTAAGAAAATTCATATATATAGGTATATATTCATGTGAGAGGAAGCCATATAGAATCTTTACATTTCAAAAATCAAGTAAACTTTAATTCAAGAAAGCAACTTAAATGTAGGTAAGTCTTCAAAAAGTTTAGAAGAAGAAAAAAATGTAACCTTAATAACTATCCACTTGAGCTATTTTTTAGATCATTTCTTCTTTTAAGATACAAAAATTCGAAACCTCCTGCAAAAAATAAGATTACATTAGTGTTTATTTTGAGACATGAAAACTAAAATTATGGTAGACTCACATGTTCACAATATCTTTTATATCTTGGTATGGTTGTTGTAATAGCAAGTCTAAATAGTAAACTGTTTGTGATTTGAGGTCAATTACAGCCAAAACCCAATGAAACCTACAATATATTAACATATAATTTAGATAAATAGCATTTATAAGGCTAAGAAATTAAAAACAATTATAATTAACAACTTACCTTGGGTTATACGGAAGAAAAATCAGATCTGCCAATTTGGAGTCAATTAGGCGATCAACAATGATCTTTGCTCTTTTTTCAATTTGTGGGGCTATTGTTCTAGCCTTAGACACCAGTCCTGGATGAACAAATATAATTTTCTCATGTAGTGTATCATCTAGATGTTCATGCAACCACCTAATGAAATATCACCCAGTTTAGAATTACTTAAAAAAAAATAAAAAAATAAACGGCTTCTACTTATTTATATCATAAATATAACATAAAGATTTACAACAAAATCTCACCAAATATAGAAACATATACAATTCATAGTCAACTCTTTTGCAGAAATTACATTATTCATTTCAATTGTCAAGAGGAAGATTTGAAATTTCATCCCAAAAACATTGATTGGAAAGTCAACTTTGGGTGCTAGTTTACCTTCCAACATTGTTGAAACTGTTTTAGAAAATAATTGTATATCTCTTGGATTCTCATATTTGATTTTCTTTGGGGATGCTTGTATCTTATTCATTTTATTCTTCCTCTTGCCAAAATCCTAAACACATAAATAGATGCATGACATTAAAATGAAAAATAAATAAACAAAGAGTGTAGGAAAATATAACTCAACTTTGAAAGTTTGGGTATAATGTTATTCACCTCATCATTTTCATCATTTATCACAAATGCAACAGGCCACAAAACCTCATATCCAACACCCTCCCTTATTGTACTAATGTTTTCAGAAAGTGGGAATGGAAGAAGTGCATTAGGTTGAAGAGGGTAAAGAATGACCACTAATATATCAGTTCTATCAATGGAAATGTTTGAATCTCACAAATAAGTTTCATATGCAACAATGTTTTCTTCAGTTTCAAGAGCTAATTTGCATTTATAAACCTGTAAAAACATATTTTCTAATCCTTAGTCTTTCATTATAGTTATTTTATATATTGTTTTTATAAATTTAACTTAGGAAAAGCCATATATACTTGAGTTAGTGGAGAAGCTTTTTGAGTCCTTTCTACTGATAGGTTCTCCACATGAGCACTATAATGAGTCTTCCCTCGTATTTCTTCATGTTCCAACAATTGTTTCCTTATGTTTTTGCTGCTCACTTCAGAGTGGGGTGTGAGGGGTTCTTTTTTTTTCAGCTTTCAAAGAAATGATCTCCTCTTCCAATTTTTTTACTTTCTCCCTTAGCATCCTTTGACATTCCTCTTCTTCAAGAGTTTTTGTGGGTTTTAGTGTGTTGAATAATTGTTTGGGATTTTTTTTTTCCCACCTTTTCCTCTAACCCGTCCAGGATGCTCGGATGTACCCAATGCTAAAGTGAGGATATCCTTTTGGCCAACACATGTGATCTTCCCTTCCTCAACAGCCTTTGCTAGCTCATCCTCCAAAAAAATATAAGATGCTTCAAGAGTCATATTAAATAAAATAAAAAAACAAATGAAATTGACTAAAACTAAGTATAGGTTTGACAACTTACAATCTTTTTTGCTACAGGCCTCGTAACATCATCATATTCACCTTTTTTCAATCTTGCTATCTTCCACAAGACCCATCTATTAATAGGTTTCCTTGAACCTGTCTTTTGCATCTATCAAAAAACAAAAAAGTGAAGCAATTAAACTTTACAAAAGTAAATGTCCAACAAAATAAAATACACTAATTCAACTTACCAATTCTTCTTGAAGTCTTGAATATCATTTCCTACTCACTCAATGAATATAAACGTATTTTGCCCTCCTTTCTTTTCCTTTTTTTGGTTTAACTTGAAACTCTATTGATAACCTATTAGCCACTAACTTTCTCCAGTCTTCAATTGGAATGTAATTATATTCAATTGGTGGCTACAAAAGGTACTCGGGCTTATCCTTATAAGGCAGGATATACTTTTTCGTCAATGTGTGCCTGAATGACCTAAAACTAGTCCCAATTAATGATATGACGTTGTATTTGCTATTCTCATCAACCAAGAATGCACCCGAAAATATAAGATCTTGATTATTTAATAAGCATGTAAGGTATCACAAAATATAGGAAAATAATTTAAGTACATTACTATATACCTTATAAGAAGATCTTGATTATTTAATAATCATGTAAGGTCTACACAAAATATAGGAAAATAATTTCAATAGATTACTATATACCTTAATGCAATCCCATAATTTCTCCTTCAATTCCACAGGCACTACTCTCCAATCAGTATGATATACTACCACCATGGTTTGTGTTAGCACCCCCAAGTATGATACAAGTTGTACATATCCCTCACCCACTCCCTCACCATCATCATTATATTGAATGTCAATTTTCACTCATTCACTTCTCTTTTTAGCAATTTCAGGTTTTACAGAACATTTTTGGTGAAGTAATCTTCTGTTTTCCTTCCTTTCCATCCATCTACATGACAATCAAAAGAATATGATCAGTCTCATAATACATATATATATATATATATATATATATATATCTTACATTCAAAAGTAAAGCATGATATTTTAATAGTTACCTACTCTTTATCTTTTCTTGGTTGAGACATCTGTAAAGATGTTGCACTTTTCGGCCAAGTTCCAAATAATTAAGAATTATGCACTAATAAACAACACTTGAAAATGTATCTCAACTAAATCTAAAGAAATTAGTTACAAAATGATTTCATAAGTAGGAATAAATCATTGTTGTACAAAACTTGCAATACATGAAAATTAATCTTAAATCTCAATATATATAAATATGATACTAACTGAATTTATTTAAAATAGCTTAGCAAGTATATAATAGTAAAATATATTTGAGAATAATAAAATAAAAACATAACATTGTTGAGCATCACATTGTAGATTAACAATAACTCAAAAATCACATAATACACTTAGTAGTCATAAAGCATAACCCCAAAAAACAAAAAAATTGTAGACCCTCAATTTTGTCCCTTTAGCACATGTCTTTAAGTTCACTTCCAATGCTCCATAGTAGTTCCTTGGTGGCCCATTGCTACTCATACTAACCTTTTTTTTAGCCACCTCGGAGACTTTGGTTGAGGGGTTTATCCAACTCCACATTATGACCTTAGCAGCCCTAATTTAGACTTAGCTACTTTCCTGAATGCCTTAGGCCCACTTAGGTACACTTGGCCCACTAGGCGCCACCTTAAGCCCACTTAAGCACTTTTAAACCCGTTTTTTATATGACTTGCATGATTGCATGACCTACATGACTTGTGTGGCTTATATGGATTTCTTTATTATTTAATTTAATTTAATTTTATTTTATTATAAGTTTTCTTAGCTTTTTGGGCATGAGGAAAAGGTTTGTCATCTATTTTGAAGGAGAATCAACAGAATTTTGAAAAATAGGAGATTTTGTTTTTAGAGGGATAGCACATATATTATTTTCATGGGGAAATCGGTTACAAAAGGGAAAAAAACTAAGAAAGGAAAGTGGATTTCCTTTTTGGATAAGAGAAGTTTTTTTGGAGGGAGATTTTTTTATTGTCTTTGTAGAGAGACAAAAAGGAAAAAAGGAGGGGATTTTCCTCTAACATATTTGGGGGGGGGGTTCTTTGGAAGGCTGATCTACGCAAAAAATGAGAGGAAAAAAAAGCCACAGATTAAGGGGGAAGGGACTCACGGATTTGGAGGAGGATTTTCTCCATGGATGAAGGGGGAAGGACTCACGGATTTGATGAGGAGGATTTTTCAATGGATGGAGGGGATGGGTAGCAGAAGATGAGAGGCTGCTTCGATAGTGTGAATTTTTCTGGAAAGGGCCAAGGGCCATAGGAGAGGATCAGGGACAAAGGCACTATTACTTTGAGAAGCCCACGAGTTCTTGAAGTCTCCAACATATCCCTTGAGGTAAGCTCTTTAGTGTGAAATCCAATTTATTTTATTTTCTCTGTTTCTTTTCCTCTTTCTTCTATTGTCATTAAGATTTGCTACTGTTGATTTTGAGTGTTTCATAAATTTGCCTGACTTTGATCCCATTGTTGCTTCTTTGTTTGTGTTCAAGAATCGTTCAATTCTTCTTTGTGATATTTCAAAACCCTTTTATTCCACATGCATTTAAGCCCACCGATTCAGACATGAAGTGTGGCTTTTTGATAGTTCTTATTTTCTTCATTTATGTTCTTTCTTTCTTTATTATTTTTTTGGCTATTTTCTCCTTGCTCTTGGTGTTTGCACATTCTTGGGCATGGGACTACACACTTGGACGTGAAACCATGGGATGATGAAACTGACATGAAAGAGCTTGAGGCGACATTAATCAAATCAAGATTCGTGGCAAGACTGTGGCTGCTATATTGAGTTAGATGTTTTCCATATGGGTTTGGTTCTCTTTCATGAATTTGCGGTTGGTTTAAAGTCTCCAATTTTCTATATGGGAGAAGCAATATTAAGTATTTTGGATATCTAAGTTTGTCTCTACTTCTGCATTGATTATATGTTGTGAGCATGGTGGGTTTGTGAGGAAGGAAATGTGTATCATTGGGGAATTTAATCTTCATAGAATTACCACCACAGAGGACTACAGTGGACTAGGACATGGTTATAAAGAATCCAGGCTAGTTCCCCAGTCTGTAATTGCATTGATCAATGATATTTTTGTCCAGTGGTTTAGTCATCAGTAGTCACAATTGCTTGTCCAATGGTTCAGTCATCAGTAGTCACGGCCGCTAAAAGGGGGAGGTTAACAACCAAAAAAAAAAGAAGTGGCAATTCCTGAACTAGAGCCTCCGAGATGGTTTGTTATAGACCTGCACTATGTGAACTGGGGAACTGTTGTCTTTCTTCTGTTTAGTGTGGAAGTTGTACTACTTAAGCAAATGAGAAAAAAGGGGTTTGATAATGGGTGTATGGAATGCTCCTACATCGGTATGAATATTTCAGGGTCTTCTCTCGCTGCTGATGTTCTGGACTAAGGCAAGGAAGAGTGTTTTCTCATCTATGATACTATTCCCAATGGAAGCTTGCTGCAATATCTGGATGTGATTGATAACAGTGGGAAGGTCCTTGAATAGTCTACTAGAGTTTCTATCATCAACGACATTGCCAAAGGTGCCAGGTATTTACATGAGAAGAAAGTGATTTATCAAACACAACATGGGCCCTACAAATACTAGAATGAAGATGCATCCAGAATGAAGACCTCCTAGAATCCATACAATGTTCCATTGAAATAGTCGAAGTCCACTCCTTCATTGATGTTGGTAACACAACACGCAAAGCCTGTACTCAAGCTTCTCTAGTCTCTCTCAAATCCTAATGCCAACCTCAGTGGCTTAATACATCTGAAACTGATGCCAAACGGATCCCTGATGAAGGAAATTATGGATACATACAAAAGATTTAAGAATCAGCTTCATCAGTACAAGCCCCAGAAGCAGTTTGCTGGAAATGTACTTAAGCTCCATGAGCAGACCCGTAAGTTGCAGTCGTGTCTTTGATCGAGTTAGTAAGCTGCTCTCCCTCAAGGTTCGAACCAGATAAGGCAACTGGAGTTACTACTGGTTACACTTTAACTTCTTCATGGCCTATACAGTTGGAATTGCAGATGATATGCATTCTGCCATTGACTATATATAGATATGCAAGTGCTCATATTGATGGTATTGCTACAAAATACTCCGAAATTGTCGAAACAAAAGTTATTCAAGCAAAGATGGCAAACTGCAATGAGAGTCTATTGAAGATCTCAGAGATGAGAGGTTTGCTGAGTTCAATAAAGATGGCAAGTAACTTGATGCCGATGTTCACCTCAAGCACGTTCCACGACGGTCATGCTGCTGCATATGTAGTGATTTTGATGGAAGACAGTAAGCCCATTGGTGATAAATCGTTTTATAACTTCCCAGAATGCTTGGGAAGCATCCCTGCTGTTTAAATGAACTTCCCGAGAAGTGCTTGTGTAACTTGCTAAGCTGGCTACCTGAGTTGAACCACTGTGATATCAGTGGGGGAAAGAAACAACAAAGGCTCAACGAAGAGATTGTACCCCGGGAGTTCAGAACTGGTGGTTATGCGTGACGTTATTCGAGATTTATAATCGAAAAGGCTTCCTACATGGCCAGAATACAGAGGATGATTGGTTTGGGATTGAAAAGAAGATGATCATTATTCATCAGCTTCATCCAATTTTGGAGACTTTCATGACAAGATTGTGGGTTGAAGCTGGTCATGTCTTTTCTTCAAAACAAATCTTGTTGCCTGCCAAAAGAGGGCTCATTTCTCATGTCATAAAAAATGCTCATATCCTTGGAGAAATTTGTGAGATAAAATGCGATTATAGTTTGCTAGCTAAAACTCATTTCCAAGGTGCCAATTAAATCAACTGCCAAAAAGTTCGCACTACTCTTTGGGATTTCAATTCCTAGTGATATTGGATATAGGGAGTTTGTGATATTTTGTTCGAGATAGAGTCTAAAAACGCAGGTTCTTCTGACATGAAAGCCATTGAAAACTGACGTGAGCCACCGAACATTTCTGCTCATGACAAGAAAAGTTGTAGGAAAAGTTGGCCAGGTTGTCTGATGACCATTGATGTCCAATCAGTTCGACATTTTCGGCTACAGTAGGCACCAGTTGTGAGTGGCTTTCTCAAGACATCGTTCCTAATTCCTGAAAGCATTTCAGATCAGTATGAGACTTCAAGATGGAAATTAAAGAATTTCCCATGACTGCCAGATTCGGTACTTTGATTTGAACAGAATGGCGTCTCGTGATTTTTGGAATCATGCAAACGAATACACCAACATTGCAAATGGATCAATTTCCTATGACCTGGAATCTCAACTAACTCTCTCTGAGTTAGAGAATTCCAGTCGTAGCCATGTCATGACACTACAAGACACCAGAATTTAAATTCAAGCAGCCATAGAAGGTTTCTTCCAAGCTGATAGCACCACCTAGCACAGGTTTTGGTACCTTAACCTGTGGACAGAGTTTGCTTTTGGGAACATTCCATATACTCGAAATGGCATCAATGTCTTCTAAGTCACTACTTTTGGATCAGTATTTAGAGCTAGATCTTAATATCGTCATGCTAGATTGTCGCTTTTGGTTTCAGAGACATGAATTGCTTGGATAATGCATCCGGCTTGGCAATTATAATTGTAATGTCAGTCATCACCTGCCTAATGTCTCTAGTTACTGGATTGTGTTGGCACCAGAACATCTCCTCTATAATTGGCTTCATATTCTTCTCTGGCGTAATTGAAGCTTTCTACTTCTCGGCTTTTCTCATCAAGTTCCTGGAAGGAGCATGGATTTCTAAGCCACTCCTGAACATGCATATAGGAATGGATGACGAGTCCAATAATCGTGACATGGTGAATTCTAGTTTAGAAATCCCTAATGCAGGTGATGGTCATGCTAATGCCTTTCATGCTAGCGTTGATATTGATATGAATGGTGCCAGCGCTGAAGATCAAACTGAGTAAATTGGGTCTACTGCTGAATATGGTACGGATGAACGACAATCAAGGCAAAACCCTAGTTTTCTTGCTACTGAGATCCACTACTCATCAAAAAGACCTATCCCAAATCAGTCCAACAAAAGGTGGGATCTCTTTTTCCTTAATTTTGCCTTTTTTTAATAGGCAAAATGAGCATAAACAATACTTTATAAGGTGTCAATGAAAATAAACGCTCTTTGCCATCTCAAAACCTTTTTATAAGATGAAAATTAATGTATCCATCTAACCTCTCAAGTTGTTCCTTCATTGCAGGATCTAAATCATCATCAATATCTCCATCTTCCAAACTATGATTATGGTGGTTTTGAAAAGTGTGAACCTGAACAATGTTCGATTCCCCAACTGCATGAGCTATGACTTTCCAAGGACATTCATTAACTGTGCAAACAACTGTCATGTGTTTCGTACTATTCCTCTTGAAGCAATAACGGAATCTACCAGTAATTGACATCAAATAAACGACATCACGGAACTTGGCAGCATTGGGGAAGGTATGTCCACTACCCATAATGGAATTTTCAAACCGCCTTGAGTCACGTTCGAGTATATTTGATTCTACACATCTTTAGGAAAACCCATATGACTCAATTGTAAGAGAGTTATTAGAGATATCAATTGGCGAATCACCACCGGAGGAAAGTAGGTGTGCCGAATTCGAACCAACAATAGGAGTAGGGGCACTACAATATATATATATATATATATATATATATTCATCCGTCTACATATATTTCAAAAGTTGATAGACAAAGTGAATGTGATGTTGGTAAGGCTATAAGTACCTATTCGGTGCTATACAGGCTTCAACAACTTCACTTGATGATGAGACATAGGCTCGACAAAACATTTCATTGAATTGAATAGTGCAGGCATGTGATATTCTATATAGGATTGGTGAACAGTCTCATAGTCTAAGATCATGTTTGGTAGAGAGACAAATGGAACATAGATTTATGAGAGGACAAGATTGAAAGTTTGCATAAAGCAATTCTCTAAATTAAGGACATTTTGAATAGTTCACTAGGAGATTACAAGAGGAAAGAGAGAAGTATGGCTTACAAGCCCACCATGCTTATCTTGATGTATTTGGAAGTGAAGCAATAAAAGAATCTTTGATGATGTTGATCAATCAGAATTGTAGCTGAACAATGTTTTCCTAAATTTTTTGTTGAATGGTCTGCTAGATCAATAGGAAATAGAAGCCTTTCTTTTGTAGATTTCATTTGATATTTCAGCTAGTACTTTAAGGATCAAGGAGTTTTATTTTCCCCATTTTTTTTCTTTTAAAATCCTTATGAACATCACAAGTACAAAGGAAGTGCCCTCTTCTTAGCAATTGTTTCACAACATTTTACGTATCAAAACATTTTTTTCATTCTCCAAAATGCCAAAAAAAAATAATGTCCAAAACATTGATTTTTATTTTTTTATTAATCAATTAAATATAATTTAAAATAAAATAATTAGAATTATATTTTTTAATGATGAACCTTAACTAATTTAAATTAAATATATATTATCAAAGAGTACCATAGTCCAATGGTAGCAGGGATTGAACCCAAGCCACAGTTTTGATTTAATAAAAATTAAGATGGCTAATTAATAATTAATAATTATTTATATGGAGCAAATTTTTCTCATGATTTGTTTCCCCTTTTTATTTATCATACTAAATCTAAAGCTCAAAAGGGTCATCCACTTCTCTCACTTGGGCATCAAGGAGCCCTTTTCTGAAGTTGCCCTCCAAACGAGAGAATCCCTAAAAAGGCCTATTTTCCTCTACAACTCTCAATCCTTGTAGGTACTAATCTAATCACATTATTAATTTTTTTTTTTTAACCCTCGTTTGATTCCCAAGAAAATCCATCCCCCATTTGATTTCCGGGAAAATTCATCCTCGTTTGATTTTCGAGAAAATCCATGCAAAACCCCAAGGAAAACAAAAAAAAAAAATTGCTTTTTTTTCCTCCCTGTGTTTTCTAGATCTGTTCTAGGGGTCTCTTTGCTTTTGTGCCATTGGGTTTAAATTTCACAAACCCTAAATCCACGATTTTTGAGCTAGGTTGAAAAATATAACCTTTGCCTGCAAATCGTGATCAGATTACCAAATAGCATCTTATGTTTTTTTTTATATATATAAAAAAAAAAGTTTGGATAGATTTTGCATCATGCATGGGCTGTGCTGGTAGGAAATATTGGGAAATTTCCCGAAAATACGATAAAAAATACCGATAAATACCAAAATATTTCTCAATATTTCAAACACTGGTGGTTCTCAAATTTTTTTTCCTCAATGATTCCCCACAAACAACCGTCTTGTAAACATAAATATTTAAGATATAACAAAAAAAAATCCCCAAATATTCTAAATCACGGGGTCGTGAACAATGCAAAACAACCTTCAGCCCAAATATTTTCTCAACAGCCAAACAAATCCTTAAATGGAAAACTCACATGCGATTAATCCAAAAGAAAGAGGAAACTCCACTTCGGTTTCCAGAAACCTGAAAAATATTCCACCTTTGATGAAGAAATATGAAGATATGGCTCAACTTTGGCTTCGTTGAAGGTTTTCGGAAGATGGCTATCGGGTTTGGGTCGTCAGCTCGTGAAGAGAGACACTAGGGTTAGGCCAAAATGAGACGAAATGAGAGGAAGTGACAGAGAGTCATGAAAATGCAAAGCAAACGAGCCATGAAAATGTAGATTGGGTTAGGGCAAAATGAGAGGAAGTGACAGAGAGTTTCCCCAAATTTCAAAGTTTATCGAGTCGGGTGTTCTATGGGTTTTGCAAATTTGATAACTTTTAAGTTTTTGATTTTCGTGTTTATTAAAGGCACAACTCTCGGGTGACATGGACACGAGTGATGGTTGCTGATAGGGATGCAGGAGGGGTAATTTCGAAATGCAATTATAAAATGTATATAGTGCATGAAAAGGAAAAATTTTCTTGAAATAGTGGACATATCTTGGGTTATGCAAACTTGGGTTTTGAAAACAATATTATTGGGAAATGGGGCTCTCGAAACACAACTTTCCCTATTTTTTATATTCCAAATATACTAGTTCATGTTAATTAAATTAATTAAATAATTTAATTAAGTTAATTTTTTGAATCTAAATCTAACGAGATTCAAATTAACTAGTTGAATCTAATTCTTACTAGTTTGAATGTGAAAATAAAATTAAATAATCATCTAAAATAAACATATCCATCTATAATTAAATAATCAAATTAACCTAAATTTATTCAATAAAAATAAACAAATTAATTACAATTGAATGTAAAAATAATATTAAATCATCCATATTGAAAATATACTAATTAATTGAAAATACATTAATTAATTACAATTGAAAACAAAATTAATTACAATTTAAAACAAACATACCTTAAAATAATTGAATAATTGAGCAACCTTAGAAAAATTTTGAGCAATGAGAGATCAAATAAAGAATGAAATTAAATGTGGATGAAATGGATGCAAAATGAGTTATTTATAGGAAAATTTTGGGCCAAAATAGCTATTGATAGATGATTTCACTGTTGAAAAACAGTTTTGGCCGTTGGATCAAAATCAGGGCGAAATCTGACCATTGGATCATGAAATAACCATTGGAATATCATCCCAACGTTGGACCAAACCCAAATTCAATCTGGGGAGTTAGATCAATGCAGGCATGATGTAGGCCGTTAGATCATGCTGAAAAGGGGAGGCAAATTTTCTTTAAAAAATCGATGATTTATCACCGATATATTGACGATTTTCCAACATCAGTGATGATTGATTGATAAAATCGTCAATTTATCGTTGATCAGCGATATATCGACTATATTTTGGCAATTTTTTGTTTTTTTGCCTCTTCGATAAATCCCCACAAAATATCGTGTTGAAACTCTCCGATACACGATATATCGACGATATACGCGATATATCTTTGTGTTCCTAGTGAGGTTGATGATTTACTAATATGTTTCAAGTGCAGAATGAGGGATTAATTCTTATTGCACACTAGGGCATAGCCATTTTAAATATCTTTATCAAAGTTAGTGGTTTGATTTTTAGAGAACACTTCTTATTTGTTGATATTGCTATCACCTACAAAGTATGGTTTCATACATCCCTAATTCGAAACAACAACTATCCATTGCATTTGAGCAAGGTGGAGATGTTGTTGGTTATTATTGCATGCTAGGGCATAGCCATCATCATGGATTTCTAATCAAGTTAATGATGCATTGACATTATGACGGATTGATCTAGTTTGGTTGTCTTCATAGTTTATTTTTGTCAATGAATGGCATTGTCATGGATGATTTAAATACATTAATTCGAACACATTCATGTTGAAAACAATCCATGAACACATTCCAAAAAAAGAAAAAGGGTATCTAGGGAATGGATCAATGCATGTATACTGATTATGTTCTATATCATTGCACTGAGAATAATGAATAGGTCTCTTATGACTGCATTATGATTCGATAAGACATTGTCAGTCTCCTAATAGATGTTTTACTTTAGGGCTTTAAGAGAAGGAAATGATCAAGCTTCTTTATCATGCATGCATGCTCTCATCAACACAAAGTTGAGGCATGTCATTCATCAGTATAGATCAGAATGAGCCTAAATAAATCGAAGTTCTAAGTGGAAAATGTTCAATATAGGGTTATACATCTAAGTGTAACATGATTGAATTTTATTCAAATGTATAAACTATAAATGATTACATACCTTTTTTTTTTTTTTCCGAATTCGCTCATACCATTAAGATTTTTCATCCACAAGATACAACCTATATTGCAAAAAATTAAAAAAAAAAATAAAAGTGAAAAAATATTGTATTAGAATATTAAGAAAACTCTACTTATAAATATAAAAGAATCCAATTGTTTAATATTAAAAAAATCTCAAATTTAAAATCTAAATATTGAGGGTAATTTTCTATTTTTCCATCCCATAATGAATGAAACTCTAATATCTCCCTGCGAACTTACTAAAAGGGTCATTATCAACATTTTTCACCTTAGAGCGAATGTAAAATTATAAAATTATTATCTGAGAACACCCACTTTACAAATTAGAGAAAAAAACTAAAATAAAAAGGAAAAGTATACCATAAGGAATATTTATTTCAAGCTCTTTAAAGTACTGAGAGCACCCACTTTACAAAATTGTACTCAAGTCATGTAACATTTGAATCCAACTCATTGAAACTCATTATTTTGTCTCAAAAAAGGTTTTTCATTTTTTTATTATTAAAAAAAACCATAAGCAGCTGATTGTCCTCAAAGGTAGGCATCAATTTATCAGACATTCAAACTAAACCACAGCATCAAAAGATTATAAAGCTAAGAATATATATACCTCCAGGCGAAGGAGCCATTGATGTTATTAAAAGTTTGTTCTTCAAAAGAGCTTTAAGAAGTGATCGATTGTTCTTCAAGAGAGCTTCCAAAGAGCTTAAGGGGCCTTTTTCTGTATCCAATTTGTTGATCACACTCTCAACCAACAGTAAAAGAATAAACCTAATCAGGAAAGATTAAAGCTAACCATAAAAGAACCAAACTCACCTCAGTATATATGAGTTGGATTTTTTTCAAGAGACAATGAAATAGAGATGCTTCTGAGAGGAGAGAGTGAGGACATGCAAAGGAGGATTTGTGTGAAGAAAGAATCGTTTACTTTCCAAAGGGACATGCGGGCTTCTTCACAAGGAGGATTTAAGTCAACTGGTAATGGATTTAAACAGCTCCATGGTAACAAAAATAAATAAAGAAATAAAGAAAAATGTGTCCTCCAACAGTTTATTGATACAGTAAAGTGGACGAATTACACTGCCATTATGAGAAATGACACATGTGAAGGAGAGTCTTTTGATACAATTGAGACATTAAAGTTTAAGCACTCTATCTAACTTATAATCTTATAAAAAAATTTCACGAGACAATTAAATGAATCGTACATATTTCATGTTATTTTTTTTTTTTTTTTTTTATCTTTATTCTATCATACTTTAATTGATATTATGAACTAAATCAATAATGTCAAAAATCAAATTGATGGTCAATGATATATGATATATATATATATAATTTATATTTTAAAAATTTAAAATAAATTAAAATATATAATTAAAATTTTAACAACATTCCTTTTTTTGTATTTATATCTCAATTAATGATAAATATAAATTTATTAATATATTAAATTTTATTAAAAAGAATATATATAATATTTAAATAGAAAAAAATTATAATATTTAATTTTATTTATGTGTTTTATTATTTTAAATTTTAAAAATTATTATATTAATTAATTCATATTATTTTCATGTTTATTGTTGATCATTATTATAAAAATAAATGTAAATATATATAATTATATTTGTTTATTTAAATGTTTTAAATTATAAAAGATTGTTAAGAACATTAATATATATACATATATAACAATATATTTCATAAAGGATCTATGTAGCACAATGGTTCTTTCTTTGTTTTGACAACCTCCACTTCATGTTCAAACCCTCGTTATATTAAAATTCTTTTCTATAATATTCAATCCCACATCAGAAAATGACAAAATAAATAAGCTATATAAACAGTTTATACATTCCAACATAAAGCAACAGGTGATGGGAAACTGTGACTTCAAGGAGTTTTTGGGCTGAAAGAAGGGGAAAGTCCATTATGGTTTTTTTGTCGAATAAACATGTTGACAGATTCACACAAAATCGGGCGGTTCGTCTGATTCGGCGGTCTAGATGATTCAATGGCGATTCAAACTCAGAACAGTCCATTCCAGCGAATCAGACCGAAGGTCGGACCGATTTTAAAACTATGCCTTTCACCAACGAATCTGATAAAATCAAATTTGATTTTTACAAGCCGAATTCATAAGAAGACGAGAAAGGGAGTCATTTCTGAACAGTAGACACAGAAGAACTTCATTGAAATTGGTGTTGCTTTTTGAAAGAGACGAAGTCGGCCAGCTACTTGGAAAGTTTGACTGGACAAGACTTTGAGTTGATTTGATGGGAGGTGGAGCAGTTTATTGGGACTTCAAAAATATTTTTCTCTTCCAACCGTCCTTAGATTTAAAATATTTTTTATCAAAATGTTTATTTAGAATTTTTTTCTTAATAGAATCACTTATTAAATACTTAAAAAAAATTAATAAAATTTCCTTAAAAGTTTAAACATCATAGGATATTTAAATTTTTGAATGACCATGTTTCGTATTTATGCCCATAATAATTTCATATTAAATTAAAATAAAATATTTTTATTTTAGTTATTAAATAATAAATGATATTTAAATTGAATTTATAATTAAATGATTAGTATCAAATTTATTTCTTTTTAAGATAAACAAAACAAACTTTACTAATACTAATAGTATTTTGATCAAACCTGAAGCAATGGTCATTGTAAGTATATTTCCCACCAAAATAATATAAAAGTAAACAATAATACCCTTATTAACTAAGGACAAAATAAATTGGAGTCCAACTATTTTTTTATTTTATCCAAATTTACCAAAAGACATAATAACTCCATTTTTTTTTTCTAATTTAAAGATTCGAATATGACAAATATATAAGAATTTATATAATTTAAAATAAGATATAAAAAAACAATTTTTAAATTTTCTATTAATTTTTTTTACCTCAAATAAGCACTTAATTTTTTTTAGAGCATTTACTATAAAAGAATTTAATTCTCACCTAAATAGAAGTAAAAAATAATAATTATTATTATAAATTATTTATCTAAAATTATAGTATGAAAATCTTAATAATTTTTTATATTGATATTATTATTTTAAATGTTTATTATTATTATTATTATTATTATTATTATTATTTGTAGACCCCCACTTAGGGCTCATTTTTGTGCAGCCCAATTTTGCCAAGTGTCATGATCTCAAGGAGCCACGTGTCCACGCATGGTTGGTTGTTGGGGCACCAGAGTAGTGTTTTTTATGGCCAACCAGAGGTCGACACGTGTCGGAGGAATCTGCAAAAAGCTGCAGACGGTTAGAGGAGCGGGGTGGCCAGCTGCTTGGTCTCTCTTTTTCCTGGCCGTTGGAGGATATTTTCTGAGGGGGGACATTTTTATCTAGCAGCTGCAGAGAGGTGCAGGTGGTCTGGGCTGCCATTGGGTGATATGTTGGAGGGGCAAATCCGGGATAAAAGAAGAGATATTGGCAAAGGTGGCTGTGGGCTGCATGGGGTTGGTTAGAGAAAGGTGGCAGAGAGCTTTAGAGGGAGGACCTTTGGTTTGGTTATTTTCGGTGAGAAAGAGCATGATTCTGGCAGGGAGGAGCGTATGAGAGAGGGGGAGGATACTTTTTTTCCAGCTGTAGAGAGTAAGAGGGAGGACAGAGAGAAAAGAAAGAAAAAAGAAATCAGAGGAGGGGAATAGGGAGGTTTGAGGCTACAAAGGAGAGGGTTTCAGATGGCTGTTTGACGGAGATTCTGGGCGTGTTTTGGCTAGTTGGAGCTTAGAGGAGGATAACCAGAGAGAGGCTTTTCTTTTTCTGGGTTTCTGGAGGCTGTTGAGAGAGCAGAGAACATTGTGAGTAGTTTTGAGAGACTGGAGAGGAGGCTGTTGCAGAAGGTGCTGAGGGAAGGCATTTTCGTGGTGGCTTTACAAAGATACGCAGAGGACACACCTGGGAAGAGGAAGACTCAGGTACCATTTCTATAGTTATGTTTATTTTTTCCATGTTCATGCCATTTTCATGGTGATATCTGAATGTCCAGTGAGATTCTATCTTGGTGTTTGAATGTATTTGCTTAGATTTCACTTGACTCATCTTTGAATTCTAACTTGTTTTGTGTCCTCTGTTTTGAGATCTCTAATGAGATGTTGGCATTCCCACCTCTGTTTTTGTTTTGAAACTTACTTGAAAAATCGTTTTGACCCCCTCCTACATTTGAGCTCATTGATGGACATGTGAAATGAAGCTTGTATGGATTCATTTGGTCCCCATTGTCTGTGTTCTGCTTTGGTCATCTTCCCCTGTTCCTGGCACTCATCCATGGCATGCACCTGATTCATCATCTCCGCGTGAAGAAGATATATGGGAGCTATCGGTGGGTCATTCTGGGTCTATTCTATCTCAGTGTGTTCTTGCTGTTTGAGAGTCTCCAATTTCTGGTTCATTCGATGGTCTCTGAATAGCTGGCATCGTTGATGGAACCATTGTGGTATGAGATGGCAATTTGATAATAATAAATGAAAGTTTTGTGGGGAAGATGATATGCGATCAAGGGAAATGTCCTCAGCAACACCACTTTGATTGTCACCACCCGTCAAACTGATGAGAAAGCTTCCCATCTACTGACTGACTCACCGGAATCTCACTCTATTCGCCGGAAACTGCCGACCCATTTCGCCGGAGACTCACCATCATGGACGTTGACTTCTGGGCTTCAAGGATTCACTCGGCCAAGCACCTCACTGCTGTCCAAGCTGCTCGCCTCACCATTCTCCATCAAATTCAAAATAATTCAGTCGGATGTTGCCACGCTGGGTAAAGCAAGCACATGGCACGAAGAGCATGGCCATGCATGGACCCCCCATGAGACTATTTTCAAAACCTATTACCCCTCATGTCCATCACCATTCTCATCCATTATCTTTCATACCCATTATTTTTTTTCATTACCCATCAAACTATCTGTCAAACCCATTTTCTCACTCTAAGACCTTCTCATATCTATTATCCTTTTCCTCACCACTCCACCTTCATTATCTCATACCCGAGCATACCACCCATCCTTCCAATACCCATATTACCCACATTTCTTACCTTCTCTCTCTCTACCCGTGACTACACCTCATCCATGAGATCACATGCCTTTCATATTCACCATTCACCCCTCATTCCTTACATTACTCACTTGTTGTCCATTTTCTCACATGTATGAGGTCCCATAATCCTACAAAGAGCAGAGGAAGCCCAAAACATTGTAAAATCGGCAACCAAGGGTGCGCCTTCAAGGGTGACACGCAGTGGCAGTTTGATGATGAAGAAGCTGACTTGTGGGGGTTTCTGGGATTCTGCTTATATGAGAACGTTTCCTATGGGTATGGATTTCGTGATGAGGCGTCTCATTATGCTTCATGCAGAGAAGACTTAGAAGGTCTTGGTTTCATGCCGTTTTTGCGAGACATGCAGCCATGGTAACGGGAACCGAAGCAGACCAAGAAGAGGAGAAAATTGAAGAAGGTTCCGATTTGAGATGACTGTGATGCTGAATTTGCATCGAAAGTCATGCTGAGAGCTCTTGATTGGCTGAATGAGGGAGCAGATGCGCTTGAGGAACAAAGGTTTCATAGTGGCGTTAGTCAACAGTCTCCATCATACCAGTTTTCTTCATCCCGCTTCCAAAGAAGATTACTCAAATGTCAAAAGAAAAGCATTTGATCCTCTCTTGAAGAAAGAAGAAGGACGTCCAATTCCTTGAAAATAATTAATTCTCATGGTATCCTCGTGAGTTCATTTCATACTGTGGGGTTCAGTTTGTGGGTGAACATGATGGTGAAGTTACAAAGCTGTCAATGCGCCAATAGATGGCTACCCTTTGCTTCAGCTTCAACAGCCGAAAACTGGACCATTGAATTAGTAAGCGAAGTTATGGGCCCCAGCAAGCCAAATGAATATTCGGGCTGTTCTCATGGATTTGGGCCTGGAATCATAGACAGAAGCAAGTGATAAGTCTGGGCCATGAGCAACCCAGATGCAAAACAAATCGTGAAGTTTGGAAGGTTGTCAAAATTTTCATGCACATGTTTATATACCAAGGAGCAGAATTGGTTTGGGTGTCTGAAACTGGGTGAATTTCTGGATATTGTTACAAACACAATTTCCTTATCTCAAGATCATTACTATTGAAGCAAAGTTATCATCCAAGGCATTGTACCATGAGAAGATCGTCAAAAGGATGGTACCCATTCTCTCCTCTGGGTGAATACATCATCACCAGAGTTGATTCATGGGTAAAAGCAATGCAATAGAGGCTACTTGCGTCTATACCTTGAATTATTTCGTCCAAGTGTCACCCCTTCAGCATCATCCTGGTCTCCCATGCTTCAGAAGCGTCACAGCGACTTGAGCATCCTACCTATACGATTTGCTAGATGATCAATACCTGCATCAAGGAAAGATGTGGATTGGAGTTGCTGTACCGAATTCTAGAGAAACCAACCTTTGGATCAGGGCAGTTGTGGAGCTTAAAACAACTCGTCGATGGTGAGTTCGGTTTGGAAGTTTGACTTGCAAGGACAAGATGGAGGATTTTTCTCTAAAAGCGAGCTTTTGTAAAGGAAAGCAAGGTAGTAGATGGGATTTTCATGGGTGACTGGAAGTTTAGCTCAATCTTCCTCAAGCTCTGGTATCTTTTTCCAAGGAGACGGGCAGTCTCAGGCCATAGTTAACTCTCACACGAGTTCATCATTTGGGAACTTGTCAAATTCTATTCCTGGAATGGGGTGTTCTAATCTTGGTTCGGTTTCTGGGGACATGAATAACACAGTTTTGAATAGTGTAGCAAATTTTGGACCGAGTGTCGGGGTGAGTTTGTTGGTTGCGGATGACAACTCGGCATTTTCATAAGGCCCTTCAAAGGGCAGATCTGCCTCAAAGTCAAAATCCACCAGTCACTCAGCTGCTAATCGCCATCTGGCAGCTGCAGAGATGCAACGTCAGAAGCTGAGAAACGTGAAGCCATGCTGGTTCAGGCTCTTGAAGAACTAAGGCAAACGCTAAGTAAAACAGAGCAGCAGCGCTGTGATTGATGACGGTCTGATCAACAAGGAAGAGTCTCAATTGGCTTGGTTCAAAACCAACAAAAAGGAAAGCTTATTTGCTGATCGGGTATTTGACTTGTTTGACACAAAGCATCACGGAATATTTGGCTTTGAGGAGTTTGCTTGTGCTCTATCTGTTTTTCACCCCAACGCACCTATCGACGACACGATTGAGTTTTCTTTTCAGTCATATGACCTCAAGCAACCCTTCATAAGGCAGGAGGACACCGTCATTCAGACCTGCTTCGTTGCTACCTCCGGCATCACCTTCAGCGGTGGAGTAAAACTCGGTGCAGCAAGCATATAGCACACGAAGGTCAAATCGGTTATCTGTCACAGTCCAAACTCACAGCTTTGGGGATTCTAAATGCTCAATTAGGGGAGACATCCAGACTGGTTTGGCTCAGGGTGGAAGTAATGACTTTTGAAAGGAAGAGAATTACGCGAACAAAGGAAATTAGCAGCAAGTGTTGCACTGGATTTGCTGTCACTGGGCTCACTAATTCCACTTAATGAAGATCAACCAAGCGGTTTCAGCGAATTCCATGTTGACCAGATTATAAGGGAAATGTACCGAGAACATGAACACCCTGGTTCAGGCTGAATGTTTCAGAAGTGGTAGCAGATAAATTGAGTGGAAGAAATCCAGTTTCTGAACGTTTGCGCTGGAGAGCTGTGATATATTCCAAGATGGACAACTCAAGAAAAGAATACATGGGTCGTAGGGGTGCAGTTACCCATTTCACAATAGTACCCCAATAGCCGGCCGCGTGCCTAATAAAGTGACTCAGAAGTCCATTTGCTACCTACTCCCTGTTGCATGACGTGCATGGCCTTTTTTGGGCCATAATGCCATTTCCCATTTCACCATCTCTCATTTTTGAAAGATATTATTTTAAATCCCTTTCTTCAAATAATTTTCTAGATCCTAGTTTGTTTTAAAATAATTTCATACTCATCCATTTTTCATCCTTAGTTTTTTTTCTTAGATTCCCAAAATCCATTTTTTTTTCCAATAAAATTTTGCTGCCACTTTTCTTCTTGGCATGCCATTTTCACACCTCTTCTGTTTTTTTTTTTAAAATGTTTTAAAATAAGCAAGAATCGAATTTCATAATTCTCAAGTGATGAGATTTATGGAATTGACTCGTGCAAAATAAACGGGCTTTGGTGGGGGCCCCACATATGAGAATTCATGATTGATTGATTGTTTGACTGATTTACTTATCTTGTGTGTTTGATCTATCTTGTTCCTTGATATGTGCTTAATTATATCTTGTTCATTGCTCACTAACCCTGTTTCATGATAGCGCATTCGAGATTGCTGCCCAGGTACGCATTCACTTGCTCTGATAATTCATTTTATATATTCTGATTCTCATACATGCATGATTGATATGGGTATTCATTGATTTTATTCATCCATTGCCATGTCATCTTCATCTCATTAGTAGAGACCCGACTTTAGGGACTTAGAGGGGTGCTACGGTTTTTACCGTACCTTCCCAATGAGTAACCTGACCCCCGAACCCGATCCGGTTTTTTTTTTTTCGCAGACCACCTTTTCCAAAAATAAGGAGTCACACTTAGGGTTTTTCTTTCTTATTTTGTTTACCCTTTAAAAATAAAACA
This sequence comes from Vitis riparia, assembly GCF_004353265.1. Taxonomy (NCBI): domain Eukaryota; kingdom Viridiplantae; phylum Streptophyta; class Magnoliopsida; order Vitales; family Vitaceae; genus Vitis; species Vitis riparia. The sequence goes on along the minus strand of NC_048432.1, from coordinate 3,540,764 downwards.
AAAATAAGTGGCGACTCCAAGTCATTTTTCAAATAATCAATAAAAATAATTTTTTTTTAAATAAAAATCAAGTTCGCCATCGAGTGGGGAACGCATTGAGCTGAAATGCGGGGTCCACAAAATGGCGACTCCACTGGGGACTTTTAGAGGGTCAAACTTGAACTTAGAGTGAAGCAAACATGGCATTTGGTGAGTCGATCAGTGGGTACTCATTTCTTGATTGCACGTTGAGGGTTCTCGAGTTTTCACTCGGGACAATGACAAGATTGATCGTATTGGTCGATTATCTTGATTGGGGATTCTGACACAATATTTTTCTTTGTGCTTCATTGATATATTTGTTTGACATATTGATTATGATGATTGATTCGTATTGATAGAGGATTCTAGGATAGCTATTTTCTCTGTGCTTGATTGCCATGTTCGCTTGAGGTATTGACATGCTGATTGTATTGATTGCCTATCTTATTTCGCTTGGTATAGTGATTCTGATATTTGCCATGATTATTCTGATCGCCTTGCATGTATGGGTTCGTTGTTGGTTTGATTTGACATGTCGATTCTCTGGCTTATATATCATCTTGATCGTCTTTGAGCATGGTGTTCTTATCACTATTCATCCTGATTGTCATAGCTTGTATGCGTGCATGAGTGATATATCCTGTACTCCGCCTGACTGCATGTCGCATGACTGCCTTTCTTCTGCTTGATTGCGTGTCGCTTGTCTATGTGGGCCGCACATCTATCCCCCTACCTCCAAATCTCTTGGTTTTCGGTCATTCCTTTCACCTCGGCTCTCACTATTGCAAGTGTGAGGCCTTCTATGTGCTTGCTCCCTGACCGAGCCAGAGATTAGGAGTAGGGTCTAGCGACGGGCTAAATCGATGTACGGGAGCATTCTAGAGGAGAGCGACACTTTGATGTCAATTGGAGTCCGATCATTGAAGACCTGTATAGCCCCGAGCTAGGTTTCATGGATAGTTGTGCGACCAGTGTGTTTCTTGTTCTGCTCTAGATTCATAGGGTTTTCGGATGCACCCACACCATCACTGAGCACTCTAGTTGACTATTGAGCGTTGAGAGTTTGAGAGGTTTCACCATAGGAGCCCCCTGGGATGCGAGGTAGTGCATGTGTGGAGGTGATTACCACCTTGCATGGAAGCGCCCTGTCTCTTTGGAGGCGTGCAGAGGGTTGCATACCGCTGGAGGGTATGATCGCTTCTGCTAGGGATATTTTAAAGTCCACCCTTATCCATTTAGAGCCACCTTGACCTTGTAGGTTAAGTTGTAGATCCTTCGATTAGGATTCCCTCCCTACACGTGGGTGCATCTGAGGGCTTTCCGTGCCTCTGTAGCCGCAGTTTAGGATCCGATTTTCCCTCTGTTTAGTCTCCAGTTGAGAGTACACTGAGATCAAGACGAGTTTGAGTACGGTCGGACCGCTCATCTTCACTTGGATGTTTTGCTTGTTCCTGTTCAGATTATCTTTTCTTCTATACTTTCCCCGAGTCATATCCTTATTCCGTTCTTCGTGCTTTCCAGGATCGGACTTTTGTTCCTCGTCTTGATATACCTTTGTGGATCAGAGCAGAGGAGGAGTATTTTCAGGATCAGGATTTTTACTCTCAGTCTGGGTATAGTTTCGTGGATCAGAGTAGAGGGCAGATTAGTTTGGGTTTCAGATACACCAGATATGGATCAGCAAGTCGTCACAGTCGATCAGTTCACGGCCACCATGACTTCTATCCAGGAGGCTTTGGCTAGCCTCAGGCAGGAGATCGGTGGTCAGCAGGGTAGACCACCTACAGTTCAGGATGAGGCACCGTATGACTCACATCCACCTCCACCACCCCTACCCGTTCCTTCAGTGCATCAGGCATCACCATATGTATTACACGGGCATTCTGAGATCGCTCCGCCCGTAGTCGCCCAGGCCGCCGTCGCTGATGACACACATGCGCGCATGGACCGCATTGAGCAACGCGTGAGACAACTGAGAGTGTCTGATGGAGCTGCTGTTTGGGATGATTTGGAGGGTATGCCGGTAGCCAGCTTGCCGGCTAAATTCAGGATGCCAGATATTGAGAGGTACACTGGTATCGGTTGTCCACGCATCCATCTCCGACTGTATAGCACCGTGATAAGGGCTCATGGACTGGACGAGCTTCAGATGATCACTCTTTTCCCCTTATCTCTGAGTGGGGCGGCTCAGCGCTGGTTTGCATCTCTGGAGTCTTCGAGACGCCGTACATGGGATGACTTGGCCCAGGAGTTCCTACGACAGTTTTCGTTTAACACTGTCGTAGACGTATCGAGGAGAGAGCTCGAGGCTCTGAGGCAGAGGACAGAGGAGTCCGTTTCTTCTTTCATTTCCCGCTGGCGTGGGAAGATTACTGAGAGAGTGGATAGACCATCAGAAAGAGACCAGATTCAGATGGTTCTGAGGAGCCTACTACAGAGGATCGCCAGACATGTGGTCGGGGTCCCGTTCGCAGATTTTGGGTCTCTAGTTATGGCTTTGTATGATGTCGAGGACGGCATCTCGAGAGGTTTATGGACAGATTCTTCCCCTAGTGATATTAAGGGGAAGAAGTCCTTTATGGGACCGAGGGCGACAGATGTTAGTGCTATCAGTTCATCCAGTCAGAGGCCTCTCAGGCGCCATCAGCCGACCCCACAGTTTTCCGAGCCTCATTCTACTTATGCATCTCAGCAGTTTAGGCCACGGGCACCTTCCCCGGCTTTTGATCAGACATATCAGGCTCAGCCATTGACTCTACCTTACTATGCCACTCAGGGCATTGAGAGGCCTCCCGTTTCATATACGGCCACTGGACAGCCATGCTACGCTGCACAGTTCACTCCGAGGCCCGCACCTTCATACCCTAGGCCTCGAGCTCAGCAGACCTCTGCACCTTTTGCTTTGAGGACGCAGAGACAGTTTTCGCAGATAGGCATGCCGTTGAGCCAGGCTCTTCGGAAGCTCATAGAGGCCGATTTGTTGACTGCACTCACTCCAAGACTGCCCCCTCAGCCTCTACCTCCTCAGTTCAGGACAGATTTGCATTGTGCCTATCATCAGGGGCTAGGACATGAGACGGATCGATGCACCGCACTGAGGCATGCCATCCAAGACTTGATTGATCAGGGTTTGGTTCACTTGGGTCAGCCGAGTGTAACCCAAAACCCACTACCGGCCCATAGCACGCATGCAGTTTCTCCACCAGACGGAGGTATTCATTTCCTGGATTTTGCTGATTCTGATGACCATGTCTGCATGATGAGCTGGGATGACACAGATCCAGAGCCCATAGAGTTGGGGGATATTTACGGGATGAGCGGCATGTCTTTGGGACCTCAGGTGCCCACTCCTTTCGGATTATTTCCTGAGACAGCCTCGGTACATGTGTCCATTGTTGAGCCTCTGACTTCCATGCGCTATAGCGTTCAGACGCCTTTCGTCTTAGTCCCAGATGTTGAGGAGTTTCAGGCTCCACACAGTGATGATCCTCAGACTCCGGACGTTCAGTATATACTCCGAGGAGGGAGAGTATTGAGACAACCACCTCCAACCGCTGTCGCTAGACCCTTAGGGGGTACGTCATCCTAGGAGGAGGTCAGAGCAGAGGACGACGAGATTTTGAGGCAGTTGCAGAGCACTCAGGCTTGTATTTCTATCTAGAGCCTCTTAGCGTCCTCTAGTACTCATCGGGATGCACTGACTCGAGCTTTGAGCCAGATCAGAGTTGATACCACGACCACTCCCGAGGGACTCATTCATATGATGACGGCTGGCAGAGCCACTTGTATTGTCTTTTCTGATGACGACTTGCCACCAGAGGGTTCAGACCACACTCGTCCTCTCTATATATCTGTTGGTTGTTCAGGTCGCCGAGTTCCATCTGTCTTTCTGGACAATGGCTCGACCCTGAACGTATGTCCTCTGGCCACCGCCATCGCTCTTGGGTACGCTCCTTCTGATTTCGGTCCCTCCACTCAGATCGTTCGCGCATATGACAGTACTCGGAGGGAGGTTATGGGTACATTGGAGATCGAGCTGCTGATCGGTCCGGCCACTTTTATCACCGTCTTCCAAGTTTTGAGGATTCCTACATCCTTCAACCTGCTTTTGGGCCGACCGTGGATTCATCGAGTTGGAGCCATTCCTTTTTCACTTCATTAGAAAGTGAAGTTCATCCATGAGGGCCAGGTAGTCGTCGTACAGTCGGTAGGGGACATGTTCATTTCCGCTGAGCCCGTGCTCCAGATCAGCCATAGCGATGACGATTTTTTTCTGACTGGATTCACCTTTGATGAGGTACAGACTCTTGAGCTAGAGGACTTTTGCCGGGACTTCGTCGCTATGTCCTTTGACCAGCATGGTAGCACTGTAGAGCTCGATATGATGAGAGGCATGTCCTATCTTCCTGGCATGGGATTGGGTCGACGTCAGCATGGACCGAGCGAGTTCATCACCATTCCTGATCATGACGTACCATTTGGACTCGGGTTCGTCCCCACTGAGGTCGATTATCTCTATATGGCGCGCTTGCGCAAGGAGAGAGTGAGGGCTCGGCTGACTCATACGCCTTTCTATTATCCTGTGCGCCCGTACACCAGGAGCCTAGCAGATTATTTTGTGAGGGCATCGGAGCCACATGCACCATCTGATGGGATCATCGGAGGACTTAGCACCACTCAGGAGGCCGAGCTTCAGCGCCTTGTCCAGCAGTTACGATTGAGAGATGGAGCCCCTGGTCCTTTGACTTCTGTGTTGATTGCTCCTTCCTCTCTAGATCACACGAGCCTCATGACACTTTGTTTCCCTGATGAGATCGATGATCATGGGGCATTTGCCGAGATCAGCCACAAAGTGGACGGAGTCGTGCCACACGACGAGTATATCGACGAGATGCTCGCCCTGAGCCTGAGCCAGATTGAGGAGACTATTCAGCCTGGGCTTGCTTCATCCTTTGACCTTTTCGGGGTGTCCTTCGTCGAGATCGTTGAGGAGAGCCTGACTGCCCCTGCTCTGGAGTCTGCTGAGGACCTTGTAGCTTTTGATGATTTGATTGATAGCCATGTTGGCATTGTTGAGGGAGTGTCCGACTTTGTGGACTCACCTCTTTCATTTGACGTTCTGTCGGGGTTCGTCTCCCGTTCTGACATTGTTTTCCATGATTCATCTATGGATTTGAACATTTTTGAGTATTTGCCTGCGTCTTGTGATATTGCTTTATCTACACCATCTTCACCCACATCACAGATTTTTGACATTGATGATGAGATTGCACAGCATGATTCAGATGATGACTCATCTCCCGATTCCGATTCGGATCCCGTTGATCAGAGAGTTTCACCTGCTGTAGGGGACACAGAGATTGTTGATTTCGGCACAGCAGATCAGCCTAGGGAGTTGAGAATCGGATCGGATTTATCTGTTGATGAGAGGGACAGCCTCATCCAGCTGCTCAAATCCTACTTGGACGTTTTCGCATGGTCCTATGAGGACATGCCGGGCCTTGACCCATCTATCATCCAGCATCGTTTGCCACTTCTGCCCCATGCCAGACCGGTTAAGCAGAAGTTGAGACGATTGCACCCTCGTTGGAGCTTGCAGGTGAAGGAGGAGATCCAGAAGCAGCTCAGTGTAGGATTTTTTTCGATGGTCGAGTACCCGGAGTGGTTGGCCAATGTTGTCCATGTTCCCAAAAAGGACGGCAAGGTGAGAGTCTGTGTTGATTTCCGAGATCTCAACAAGGCCAGTCCTAAGGATGATTTTCCTCTTCCACACATCAACATGCTAGTTGACAGTACGGCAGGTCATTCGATGTTGTCCTTTATGGACGGATTTTCCGGGTACAGTCAGATCTTGATGGCTCCAGAGGATATGGAGAAGATGTCCTTCATTACCGAGTGGGGTACTTATTGCTATAGAGTCATGCCATTCGGATTGAAGAACGCAGGAGCCACTTATCAGAGAGCAGCGACCACGCTTTTCCATGACATGATGCATCGGGATGTCGAGGTTTATGTAGACGACATGATAGTGAAATCCCGAGGTAGATCAGATCACTTAGCAGCTCTAGAGAGATTCTTTGAGAGGATCAGGCAGTTCGGATTGAGATTGAATCCCAAGAAGTGCACTTTCGGAGTGACTTCTGGGAAACTCTTGGGGTACATGGTCAGTGAGAGAGGCATAGAGGTAGATCCGGATAAGATCAGAGCCATCCTAGACATGCCTGCACCGAGGACAGAGAGAGAGGTCAGGGGCTTCTTGGGCAAACTTCAGTACATCAGCAGATTCATTGCCAGATTGACAGATATTTGTGAGCCCATTTTCCGACTCTTGAGGAAGAGTCAACCTACTGTTTGGGATGATCAGTGTCAGCATGCATTTGAGAGGATCAGAGAGTACTTGTTGTCGCCTCCAGTCTTGGCGCCTCCTACACCAGGTCGTCCTCTGCTCCTATACTTATCTGTCTCAGACGTGGCTTTGGATGCATGTTAGCTCAGCTCGATGATTCGGGCAAGGATCGAGCCATCTATTATCTGAGTAAGAGGATGCTAGACTATGAGACGAGATATGTCATGATTGAGCGTTATTGTTTGGCATTGGTTTGGGCCACTCGTCGACTGAGACATTACATGACTGAGTATTCAGTGCATTTGATATCCCGTCTAGATCCCCTGAGATATTTGTTTGACAGACCCGCCCTGGTCAGTCGCCTCATGAGATGGTTGGTACTTCTGACTGAGTTTGACATCCATTATGTCACTCAGAAGTCTATTAGAGGGAGCATTGTCGCAGATCACCTAGCTTCTTTACCAGTTTCCGATAGCAGAGCCATTGATGATGATTTCCCAGACGAGGATGTCGCTGCTGTGACTAGTCTATCAGGTTGGCGCATGTACTTTGATGGCACGGCCAACCATTCTGGATATGGGATAGGCGTCTTGTTGATATCCCCTTATGGTGATCACATTCCCAGATCTGTTCGTTTGGCATTCTCGGATCGTCATCCGGCCACGAACAACATTGTTGAGTATGAGGCTTGCATCTTGGGATTAGAGACGGCTCTAGAGCTCGGCATTAGACAGATGGAGGTGTTTGGTGACTCCAATCTGATATTGAGACAGATTCAGGGCGAGTGGAAGACTAGAGATGTGAAGCTTAGGTCTTACCACGCATATTTAGAGCTACTGGTCGGGAGATTCGACGATTTGAGATATACCCATCTGCCTAGAGCGCAGAACCAGTTTGCTGATGCCTTAGCTACTCTAGCTTCCATGATTGCCATACCTACTGATGCCACTGTTCGCCCATTGTTGATAGAGTCGAGATCTGCTCCCACATACTGTTGTTTGATTGATGATATGGAGATAGATGATGGTTTGCCTTGGTACCACGACATATATCACTTTTTGAGACTTGGCGTATATCCTGAGGCCGCCACGGCCAAGGATAGGAGAGCATTGAGACAGTTGGCCACCCGATTTGTGATTTGCGGCGAGACGCTATATAGACGATCACATGATGGGATGCTACTATTATGTTTGGACCGGGCCTCTACCGATAGAGTGATGCGAGAGGTTCATGCGGGAGTTTGCGGACCACATATGGGAGGGCATATGTTGACCCGTAAGATCATGAGGACCGGCTATTTCTGGTTGACTATGGAGATGGATTGTTGCCAGTTCGTCCAGAGATGTCCCGAGTGTCAGATACACGGAGATCTCATTCACGTGCCGCCCTCCGAGTTGCATGCACTTACTTCGCATGGCCATTTTCCGTATGGGGTATTGACATCATCGGGAAGATTTCGCCGAAATCTTCCAGTGGTCATGAGTTCATCCTAGTCGCCATCGATTACTTCACCAAGTGGGTGGAGGCCACCTCATATGCGAGATTGACATCATCCGGAGTTGCTAGTTTCATCAGATCACACATCATCTGTCGCTATGGAGTCCCTCATGAGTTAATTTCAGATAGAGGGGTACATTTCAGAGGAGAGGTTGACACCTTAGTACAGAGATACGACATTCGGCATCATAGATCGTCTGCGTACAGGCCGCAGACGAATGGGGCAGTAGAGGCCGCGAATAAGAACATTAAGAGGATATTGCGGAAGATGGTTGAGCCTTCTCGGGATTGGTCAGAGAAGCTCCCTTTCGCATTGTGGGCATATCGGACTTCTTTTCGCACCTCTACAGGAGCCACACCCTATTAATTGGTATACGGCATGGAGGCAGTGCTACCCGTTGAGATTGAGATGGGATCATTGAGAGTAGCACTAGAGCAGCAGATTCCCGAGACGGATTGGGCTCAGGCTCGATTTGATCAGCTCAATCTCCTAGATGAGAGGAGATTGAGGGCAGCGGACCACGTTCGTGCATATCAGAGGAAGATGGCCCGCGCTTTCAAAAAGCGGGTCAAGCCTAGACCACTACATGTAGGTGACTTGGTCTTGAGAGTCATCAGAGGATTGATCAGAGATCCGAGAGGGAAGTTCAGACCCAGTTGGAGCGGACCTTATTTCATCAGGGAGTTGACTCCAGAGGGCGCTGCATGGCTGATGGATTTAGATGGAAACCAGTTCTCAGAACCGACCAATGTGGATCAGCTAAAGAGGTATTATGTTTGAGTCCATGGTCGCAGGATGGGTGGCCATCATTTCGGTTAGCTATATCCCTTTATCCCCTTTCTGATATATATAGACTATTGTTAGCCCATTGAGCCTCGCACGCGCATTATAGCCTTTCTTTCTTATTGCCTTGCTCACACTTCCTCACCGGGTTAGGGGCCCTTTAGTGTATGCATGCATCATTGTTTAGGAGTTTCATGAGCCTTGGACCTAGGGGCGCATTCTCCTCATTTTATTCTCTATATGATCGCATCACTTCGTTTTCATCTCACCTCATTGGTTGTATTATTCGTCTCATTTTGTTTATCATATCTACTCATTTGCATCGTTTTCTTCCACCCTGAGTGGTGATCCTCCTCAATTCACTACATGGAGGGTAGTCATGTCATTTCCACTATCTATCCTACGGATGTTGGTCCAGGGATCCTTAGTTTGAGAAAGTCACATCATCAGAGAGAGTTCATGTTATTTTGACATTTGAGAGTATGTTTATCCTTTTTGACGTCATCTTTGGGATTTCTTGGTTTGCGTTCAGAACATGTATAGGTATGTAAAAAAAAAAAAAAAAAAAAAAAATGGGTGCCTATGTGTATTATTTCTATCGTTGTGTATGTTGATGTTCAAGGGTCATCTGATTGATCATGTTTGTTGGCGGGAGTTCGTATGTGAGCTTCCCGGGACCCTTCATTCTTTGTATTTGTTTTTGTCATATGTTTTGAGAGTGAGATGAGTGATTTTCTCTTAGGAGCCCTGGGTCATCGTCCATTCCATCATTGCATTCGTTATTGACATGACTCCCCTGCATATTTGATTTGAGCGTATCATCACTCATTCTCGTGTTCAGTACTTCATCATCATCCTCGTTTTCACTCCTGATTTATCGTTTTCATTCCACATTTTAGCTTTCTCTTACAGTGACCCATTCTCGGGTTTGATATTCTCTTCACATCATCATTATACATCTCATTATCAGTTTGATCTGTTTCATTTGTCTCCTCATCGACACTATGTTCACATTAGGCACCATTGGGTCCATGGCTCACGGGATTTACTATACTTGTTGCATTTCATACATGAGGGCATGGGTTTTGATCATCGGGTATTTGAGCTTAGTTTCCCTTCGTTTCTATCACCCTATCACCCTAGCCTACGTTACGTCCCGTGTCTTAAGACCACCCTGAGGCCATGGGATCGGATATCGTCTTCTACAGCTTCTATGTGGACAGGTGTTTGAGATTCGGTTGATATTTAGATATTTGCCATGCATCTTCTTCTGGGAGACACTTCTCGGATGTTTAGATCCGTTTCGACCGTGTTTGGATTACCAGGATCATGTGTTTGATGAGGGATGATTCGATGTCACCTGTTTTTCCTGATTTGTCGCACGTCAGATGCCATACTGGGGCATATTCCGTTTCGAAGGATGCTTATGGATCTTCGCGGAGACCACATGTTCGATGATAGATGATTTCATGCCATGCGATCTCCGACCTATCATACATTCGGTGCTATACTGGAGCATGTTTCTGTTCGGATGAGATTTACAGATCATGAGGGAGTTGCGTGCTTATCCTTATTTGCGAGATGTATGCCGAGATGATGATCTATTCACTATCCTCATGACGATTCCTTAGTGGAGCCCATCGGGAGCCATTTTGCCAGGCCCGCGGTTTTAGACGCTTGGATGTCGTCATGCTTCCTTCCGAGGGATGCCGCTTTAATTTGTGGGTTTGATTCAGTTGTAGACATGGTTGACTTGGACCACACATTCGATGACAGATGATTCGAGCACATCTGGTTTTCCGACCTGTCACATTTCGATGCCACACTGGGGCATATTCCCCATCTTGATCGAGATTTATAGATCTCCACTAGTTTACATGATCATCCACGGTTATGAGATACACGCCAGGTTGATGATTGATTTCATTTTGTCCTGATACTCCGAGGAGCTTCTCTTGAGTCATTCAGCCTGATTCTTACTATCTGATATAGTCATGGTTCTGGGACGAAGTTATGTTGAGTGCCTGGATTCCCACGTCATCATTTCAGTGCGGTACACATCAGGTCTTTTACACATCCCCATGGTGTTATTCTCGGGTCATCAGGGCAGATCGGATACATCCGATGCCACACTGGGGCATATTTCCCTCATTTAGCCGTGGAGACGATCGTTCTCTCACAGATCCGTTACAGTTTCCATCACTCGGCCGAGATATGTTGTATTCGCCTCACTGGCCATTATTCCTGAGCTCTTCATCGATATGAGCTCTCCATCGATATGAGCTCTCAGTAGAGCGTCGTTCGAGACTCGTAGAGTCCCATTAAACCATTCCCAGCGGTTTGAGATTCGCAGCGTCATGCCACACTAGGGCATATTTCCCCCCCTCATCATTTCCTTCTAGTTCGGCGTTTAGAGCCATCATCATCGCTCTTCAGTTTCGGCATTCAGAGCCATCATCGGTTTTCAGATAGACGTTCAGAGTCGCGGCGTTCAGAGCCATCATCATTCCCCAGTTTCGGCGTTCAGAGCCAGCATCATCGCTTCTCAGTTTCGGCATTCAGAGCCATCATCGGTTTTCAGATAGACGTTCAGAGTTGCATTCTCGGTTTCAGCGTTCAGAGTTGTTATCACTTCTCAGTTCGACGTTCAGAGTCATCATCCTCACTTCTCAGCTTCGGCATTCAAGGCCATCATTACTTCTAGTTCGGTGTTCAGAGCCATCATCATCGCTCCTCAGTTTCGGCATTCAGAGCCATCATTCGGTTTTCAGATAGACGTTCAGAGTTGCATTCTCGGTTTCGGCGTTCAGAGTTGTTATCACTTCTCAGTTTGACGTTCAGAGTCGTCATCCTCACTTCTCAGCCTCGGCATTCAAAGCCATCATTACTTCCTAGTTTCGGCGTTCAAAACCATCATTGTCGCTTCTCAGTTCTCGGCGTTCAGAGCCACCATCACTGGGCCATCACCGTGTTTTCAGTTCGGCGTTCAGAGTCATCATCATTCCCCAGATTGACGTTCAGAGTCGCATTCTCGGTTTCGGCGTTCAGAGTCGTCATCACTTCTTAGATTGACATTCAGAGCCGCATTCTCGATTTCGGAGTTCGGAGCCATCATCCACTGCTTAGTTTCGGAGTTCAGAGCCACTACCATCGTCTTGTTTAGGCTTCCAGAGCCATTTCTGTCATCTCGTTTCGGCTTCTAGAGCCATTACTGTCATCTTGTTTAGGCTTCCAGAGCCATTACCGTCATCTCGTTTTGGCTTCCAGAGCCATTACTGTCATCTTGTTTAGGCTTCCAGAGCCATTACCATCGTCTTGTTTAGGCTTCCAGAGCCATTATCGTCGTCTCGTTCGGGCTTCCAGAGCCATTTCTGTCATCTCGTTTCGGCTTCCAGAGCCATTACTGTCATCTTGTTTAGGCTTCTAGAGCCATTACCATCGTCTTGTTTAGGCTTCCAGAGCCATTATCGTCGTCTTGTTCGGGCTTCCAGAGCCATTTCTGTCATCTTGTTTCGGCTTCCAGAGCCAATTCTGTCATCTTGTTTAGGCTTCTAGAGCCATTACCGTTGTCCTGTTTAGGCTTCCAGAGCCATTTCTCCCATCTTGTTTAGGCTTTCAGAGCCGTTACTGTCGTCTTGTTTAGGCTTCCAGAGCCGTTACTGTCGTTTTGTTTAGGCTTCCAGAGCTATTGCTTTCTAGTTTAGCTTTTAGAGTTAGTTTTTGGTTTGGCTTCCAGAGCTATTGCTTTCTAGTTTAGCTTTTAGAGTTAGTTTTTGGTTTGACTTCCAGAGCTGTTGTTTTCTAGTTTAGCTTTTAGGGTTAGTTTTTGGTTTGGCTTCCAGAGCTGTTACTTTCTCAGTTTAGCGTTTAGAATTAGCTTTTTGGTTTGGCTTCCAGAGCTGTTGTTTTCTCAGTTTAGCGTTTAGAGTTAGTTTTTTGTTTATTGGGCTTCCAGAGCTATTATCTTCTAGTCTAGTGTCAGAGTTAGTTTTTTTGTGGTTTGGCTTCCAGAGCCATTATTCTTCTAGTTTAGCGTTTAGAGTTAGTTTTTTTGGTTTGGCTTCCAGAGCCGTTGTTTTTCTCAGTTTAGCGTTTAGTGTTAGTCCCGCCATTCCGAGTCTCAGCTCCTAGCATTCATATTCTCTGGCATTGCACGTCTCACCTTCATGGATGTGCACTTATTCTCACTCTCCTCACCTCGTTACCTGGTGCTTATTGCCTATTCATCTCGTAGTCCACATAGGGCAGTCTCCTTTAGGCGCATTCTTGATCGCACTCCAGGGTGGTTCGACCGTTACTCATCTTTGACATCGATCTTCGAGTCACTTTTTGGAGACGTCTTAGAGGGAGCTTGGATCCTTAGTTCGGCTTCAGAGGCATTTTGAACCATCTTTCTCTTTTAGGATTAGAGCCTTTGTGTTCGTCTGCTAGCCTGAGTGACTTTGCGTTTCACCAGTGTCCCTATGGGGGTCTCTTTGATTCTTCGGTAGAGTTCACTTCATTCCACTCACTATTCACACTTGCTTTTCACTCCAGTGTTCATGATCCTTACACTCGTGAACTCTACCGAAGAGGGGCATATTTGTAGACCCCCACTTAGGGCTCGTTTTTGTGCAGCCCAATTTTGCCAAGTGTCATGATCTCAAGGAGCCACGTGTCCACGCATGGTTGGTTGTTGGGGCACCAGAGTAGTGTTTTTTATGGCCAACCAGAGGTCGACACGTGTCGGAGGAATCTGCAAAAAGCTGCAGACGGTTAGAGGAGCGGGGTGGCCAGCTGCTTGGTCTCTCTCTTTCCTGGCCGTTGGAGGATATTTTCTGAGGGGGGGACATTTTTATCTGGCAGCTGCAGAGAGGTGCAGGTGGTCTGGGCTGCCATTGGGTGATATGTTGGAGGGGCAAATCTGGGATAAAAGAAGAGATATTGGCAGAGGTGGCTGTGGGCTGCATGGGGTTGGTTAGAGAAAGGTGGCAGAGAGCTTTAGAGGGAGGACCTTTGGTTTGGTTATTTTCGGTGAGAAAGAGCATGATTCTGGCAAGGAGGAGCGTATGAGAGAGGGGGAGGATACTTTTTTTCCACCTGTAGAGAGTAAGAAGGAGGACAGAGAGAAAAGAAAGAAAAAAGAAATCAGAGGAGGGGAATAGGGAGGTTTGAGGCTACAGAGGAGAGGGTTTCAGATGGCGGTTTGACGGAAATTCTGGGCGTGTTTTGGCTAGTTGGAGCTTAGAGGAGGATAACCAGAGAGAGGCTTTTCTTTTTCTGGGTTTCTGGAGGCTGTTGAGAGAGCAGAGAACATTGTGAGTAGTTTTGAGAGACTGGAGAGGAGGTTGTTACAGAAGGTGCTGAGGGAAGGCATTTTCGTGGTGGCTTTACAAAGATACGAAGAGGACACACCTGGGAAGAGGAAGACTCAGCACATTCGAGATTGCTGCCCAGGTACGCATTCACTTGCTCTGATAATTCATTTTATATATTCTGATTCTCATACATGCATGATTGATATGGGTATTCATTGATTTTATTCATCCATCGCCATGTCAGCTTCATCTCATTAGTAGAGACCCGACTTTAGGGACTTAGAGGGGTGCTACGGTTTTTACCGTACCTTCCCAATGAGTAACCTGACCCCCGAACCCGATCCAGTTTTTTTTTTCACAGACCACCTTTTCCAAAAATAAGGAGTCACACTTAGGGTTTTTCTTTCTTATTTTGTTTACCCTTTAAAAATAAAACAAAAATAAGTGGCGACTCCAAGTCATTTTTCAAATAATCAATAAAAATCATTTTTTTTAAATAAAAATCAAGTTCGCCATCGAGTGGGGAACGCATTGAGCCGAAATACGGGGTCCACATTATTATTATTATTATTATTATTAATTCAATTAATTAATTTATAAACTCCTAATTTATGTGAAACTTTTATTTTCTAAATTTATTTTTACGAATCTTCTATTTTCTTTATTTAATTAAACTAAATTTCTTCGAAACCTATTTCTTTTATTAGTAGAACTAAACTTATTACTATTATAAATTTTATTACAATCATTCAACATGCTTAATCCTATTAGTATTTTTATTATTCTTTATTATTACTATTTCTAACACATTCTTACTCACGCACATTACCATGTATCAATCACTTTCCATCCACTGTAATTACGTATCTCTTTCACTTTTCCTATAGCTATTTTTTTTTCTTTTTACTTTTTTTTTTCATATTAAATCCACCGTCATTTTTTTGTTTAAACACCTACAAGCACGCGCAGAGTGGCCACCCAACCCAACTCATTCCTTGCATCATCATATCATATGCACACAATGCAACGTCTCCTCAGAGGATGATGTTAATTGTCAGTTGTCACTCATCATTTCGTACTTAAATGCCATTACAAATAGAGTTAGTTCAAGACCTTATTGAAAATCGAGTCTCTTCTAAAAGGGAGAATTGTGTTTCGGGCCCAGCTGAGCCCAAAAATTAAGAGAAGGTCTATGTAATTGACCTAATTAATGATAAGGATATTAGATGTTAACAGACGAAAAGGCCCTTTACTTTTCCAACTCAAATGGTTGTAAATTAATGGGT
This sequence comes from Vitis riparia, assembly GCF_004353265.1. Taxonomy (NCBI): domain Eukaryota; kingdom Viridiplantae; phylum Streptophyta; class Magnoliopsida; order Vitales; family Vitaceae; genus Vitis; species Vitis riparia. The sequence goes on along the minus strand of NC_048432.1, from coordinate 3,525,533 downwards.
TTCACAACTGATAAACTTGAAATGTCATGTCACCAGAGTGAAAATTCTGAATCTTCCTACCCTTTTTCTCTCTCCGTAAAAAACATATGCACAAACGATGTCGACCGTGACTGTCCCCCAATCGCTTTCTTCAATAGCCGAGGATTGTGAGCATTTCAGAAAAGCTTTTGTAAGTATTTTATCATGATCATTCCCAAATCCAAATGACAGGGGTCTGAATTATTTGCTGATATTTTGATTTGATCAGGTTGAGGCGTTTATAGGTATTTTATTATCATCGTCCAGAGTGAATAAATGGGTTTCGTCCAAACGGTGAGCTTTGGGGAAGAAGATTGTCCGATGATGATGCAATTAATCCAGAATAGCTATCCTTCGGATAAAAAATATTTCGAAAGTAGAGAAGTTGGTCAACCTAACGAAACAGAGAAAATGAAGAACTCCAATGAAGATATAAACCGGCCACAACTGTGGTCGTGATGATGGCAGTGGCCCAACAACCTCGTGTGAAGATGGAAATATGTTAAATAGGGTATATGTCCTATTGTGGGGTAAGTTTCCATTTTATAAATTGATGGCTTCCACCAACTGCTATGTCCACCAATTGACTACTCATTGTTAGCATATCAAACATCTATGTAGTCCATCAACTTCAGTTTTAGTGGGTTATGGGCCATATGGTGCACCAGTTGGACAATGCAAAACCTCCGTTCTATTTGATAAGTCTAGACCTCTAAAAAGCCTCAAATGTAACTATTGTTTTGTGGCTAACAAACACTGGGCAAGATGTATATGCATAAGGTGTTGTGTTCCTTTGGAACATTCTAGGTTATTCCATTTTTTACATTTTTCCTTTTTGTTTTGTATACCTTGACCTGGTTACATGATGCATGTGCAGTTAATGCTACTTTTGGTCTTATTGTCTTTCTATGTGGCTGGAGACTTTTATAATAAGGCTTTATAAGCTCTATAGGCTTGGGGCGCATAGAAACTGATATCATGAGATTAATTTAGGATCCACTATCTCAGAATCTCTCTTGCTCTTTGTGTTAGTTGTAAGTTCATGACTATTTCACATTCTATTAAAAATTCTATTAGCTATCTTGATTTTATCAAAATCATGAGCTTTTGCTTTCTGCTTGAATTCCTAAATTTTCTTTTTGAAGATTTTTCTTGTCTTAGCCCACTCCACCCAACTTTTCCTTTCTCGTTCTTTTGATTAGTATCTGAAACAATTCTTATTTCGTTGATCAATGTATATTCTTGCAACAAATGAATTAAAAATTTAATTTGTGCCCAATTAGTTTGGTGTAAATTTCATCCACATTTATCTCATGTAATTTTAATTGGAAATATTTGGTGTTTATGGGAATAAATAGGAAGCTTGAAATTGCTAATCATTGGCATTAAATTGAAGCAGGTTTAGAAATGAAAGTTCTGGATCAGGAAAGAATGGATGAGAAGGAGAATTGCGGACAAAAGAAAATAATGTCTCCCTGTTTGGCTCTGAAGAATTGCTTGGAGGAGAAAAGGGTGACTACTCTAAAATTCAACCACAGTTAGAAGCATTTTGGTCTTCTTCAGAGTTTCCTCGTAAATTATAGACAATTGTTAAGCCTGGTGCCACATGTGATGTTTAAAAAGTTGTTCACTAGTTGAATGGAACCCATCTTTAGGCATGTTTTTTACTGAATAAAATATATGTTTGAATAATAATTTGTCATGCTTAACATATAATCTTCTTCTTAATTCTAGTTGGAAAATTGGAATTAGCTTTGAATAGCTTCACATTAATGGACAAATTGCTGTTTTTTTAATTTTCTTGTATTGTTACAAAAGTATAGGGAACAAATTGATACTTCAATTTTTCCTTATTTTATTAACCAAAAGATTGCAAACATGATTAACCTATGCATGAGCAAACATTCAATAGTGGTTGTATGGAATTTCTGTCTGTGTACAAGACATTTACACTAAGTGTACAAGGTACATGTGCTTAATGTACAAGGGTGTACAAAGGTACCTACGTTGAAGTATTTGCAATCGTTTTAAAATCATGTCCATTTTGAAAGGATGAGGAACATTCCCTCACACACATTCCTTGATCATGCACTCATCCCGTTCAATTTTATTACTTCATACATGTTGATTGGATGACCAACCACAGTAATGATGAATAGGAACCTATATTGGGTTTTACTTCCCTCTTTTCCCTTAAGCATCACATTACATGTTGATTGGATGACCAACCACAGTAATGATGAATAGGAACCTATATTGGGTTTTACTTCCCTCTTTTCCCTTAGGCATCACATTGGAACATGATAGCTCACCCATATGCACGCTTTTAGTTTTAAGTATGTCAAATTTTTTCCATTGTATAAGACATTTACACTAAGTGTACAATGCAAATGTGTTAACTGTACAAGTGTGTACAATGCTACCTATGTTGAAGGATTTCAAATGGTTTTGAATAAATTGCTTGCTCATTTTTTTTTTTTAAGGGGGACATTCCTCATAGTCATTCCTCATTTCCCTTCGTACACATTCATTGGATGAGATAACACACTTATGATGAATAGGAACCTAAATTGGGTTTCATTTTCCCCCTTTTAATTGAGCCATGACATTGGAATGTGGTTAACCCGCCGATATGCACTAGTTCTATTCTAGCTAGGTTGAATTTCTACAACTGTACAAGGTAGTTACACCAAGTGTACAAGGCCAATTTACTAAATGTACATAGGTGTACAAGGGTGTCTATCTTAGGGGATTTCAAGTGATTCTGAAAAACTTCCTATCTTACTATTTCCAATCGTGGGGGACATTTCTCGCACATATTGCTTGACAACACACTCAGTGCATGCATTTTATTTGATGTCTACTATGTTAATTCCTTCTATTAGCTTCCCTAGTAATGATGAATATGAACCAAAATTAGGGTAAAGTTTTTTTTCATTTTCCTTAATCCATGAGAATGGAAACATTGGTTACCCACCCATATGCACTCGTTCGGTTGTGCCTATGTGGGATTTTGTGACTATACAAGGCATTTACATTAAGTGTACAATGCAAATGTGCTAACTGTACAACTGTGTACAATGCTACCTATGTTGAAGGATTTCAAATGCTTTTGAAAAAATTGCTTGCTCATTTTTTTTTTCTAAGGGGGACATTCCTCATTTCCATTTCTACACATTCATTGGATGAGATAGTGCGCTTGTGATGAATAGGAACCTAAATTGTGTGTCATTTTTCCCCTTTTCAATGAGCCATGACATTGGAACGTGGTTAACCTAGCCATATGCACTAGTTCTATTGTATCTAGGTGGAATTTCTGCAACTGTACAAGGCATTTATACTAAGTGTACAAGGCCAATGTATTAAAAGTACATATTCACTTGAAAATATGTACCTATTAAGGATTTGGTGATTGGACAAGGCATTTACACTAAGTGTACAAAACAAATGTGCTAACTGTACAAGTATGTACAAGGCTGCCTATCTTGAAGGATTTGAAATGCTTTTGAAAAAATTGCTTGCTCATTTATTTTTTCTAAGGAGGACATTCCTCATTTTCCTTCGTACACATTCGTTGGATGAGATAGCGTGCTTATGATGAATAGGAACTTAAATTTGGTGTCATTTTTCCCCAACTCAGTGAGCCATGACATTGGAACATGGTTAACCCGGCCATATGCACTAGTTCTGTTGTATCTAGGTCGAATTTCTACAACTGTACAAGGCATTTACACTAAGTGTACAAGGCCAATGTACTAAAAGTATAAGGGTGTACAAGGGTGTCTATCTTACTTTTTCCAATCGTGGGGAACATTCCTCACACATATTGCTTGATAACACACTCATTGCATGCATTTTATTTGATGTCTACCATGTTAATTCATTCTATTAGCTTCCCTAGTAATGATGAATATGAACCGAAATTAGGGTAAACTTTTTTTGTCATTTTCCCTAGTCCATGGTAATGGAAACATTGGTTACCCACCCATATTCACTTGAAAATATGTACCTATTAGGGATTTGGTGAAATGATAATAACCTTTCATTGATCGATATCCACGTGGGCCCTCCTCATGATTGTCTTCAACTTGATAAAGGGTATGTGTTTTTTTTTTCCCCTAGTGAGAAAGCAAATAAAGGCATAATAGAGATATGAGTGTGTTGGCTGCCAAGTAGGTACTGGTTGGTGTTTGATGATGTTAAAAGCCTTTGTAAAGCAGCCTCTAGTAAGCACTGATTTTGAGATTTAAGTTCTTTTGAATTTGATCATTTTTCCCTTTCTTTTCCAAGGTTTTTCTTTCCACCTTGGTTTTGTGAAGAAAGCTTGCATTATTGGAATGATTGTTATTTAATGTCGTTGCAGTTGCAAATGACACAGCTATTCACCAAAGCCCAACCTCTGTTTTGAATCTGAGACAAGGTTAACAATTCGTACAGTTCAAGTCCTTCAAGGCCTTCTAGAGAGTGAGCATGCAGCACATGCATAAGCAAACAATAGGGCAAAAGCTCTTTCTGTTCAACTACAATCCACACAAGGAAAACTTGATTTACTTCAGCAACAATTAACATTAGTTTCTTTGAATAAAACAACAGTGGACGGTAAGCTCAACACTGCTTCCCATGGGAAATGTTTGAGAGTAGATGACTTTGACCTGGCTATTGAATCTGTTGAAGATATGGATGGTAATGAAAGAATAACAAGAGAAAATAAGATGTCAACGATCACAACTAGCCCTCTGAAGTTCACGTAGTCAGAAGATGGTGTTTAAATATTTAAGGCCAACGAGGACAACAACAGCCAACATACGAACCCAGAGGACTATACAAAATTCATTGTGCTGAAACTTATGGAAGAACTCACAAAACATCATTATGGGGCTGAGCTGCTTCAGTTCAAGAATCCCAACAAGAGAGACATCTTGCTTTGTATGAGAAACACGTGCTTCAAAAATTGTAACGGTTGTAAGTTAGGAATTATAGAGGTAACCTGTCTATAATCTAACGAGAATTGACTTGATAGATTAGCTTTTTAACCAAGTACTTAGTGCTGAAGAAGGTGTTTTGTGCTTGAACGGTGTCATTCCCATTAGTCCAAAATTTTGGGATGACAATCGCCATTTTTCGATGTGCTGAATGATTACTTTTAAGGTGTGGAGCTACTGCATTCTGAGAATGGTTAATAATAATTTTTAAAATCATACATAATAAATTCGAAAATAAAGACTAATAATTTTCAAGTGATTATGGATTATTCTTGAGTTCCCCTTTTCTCTTGTGTGAACTTGCTAGTTCTCAATACTAAAGTAAGAGTCCAGGGATAATTTCAACACAAATATTAACTATAAGTCTCTGACAAACCTTATTCTTATAATCAATTAAGCCAATATCCACCCAACTAACCCAAGGGCAAAATGGGTTCTTATTACCAAGCCATGGGCAATTTTGCCCACCAAAAAACCTAGGACAAAAAAGGGAAAAAGCCACACCAACATGTATGATAACAAATAAGAGCAACCATACACTCTATTAGGCATAGGCATCTGGGTTGGCGTGGAGGTACTCTTCCACAACCTTGTACATCCCCATGGCCTTGTCTTTGCCGGTCTTGATGTCCTCGTCCTTGAGCTCAATATTTGAGTGATAATGGCTAGTCATCTTGCACATAGAGCCTGAGCCCTCGAACTTTACCTCGTTTGAAATGGCCTTGTTTTTACACTCTTAATTGCCTAATTTTCCTTTCTAAGAGGCTTCCTTTTCCAATTCTATCTCCTTTCACACCTCCAATGGGAATTCAGGAGACAACTTTTAATATTGTGTCTTAGTTTGATTGAAGGTAAAATTGAAACCCATAACAACCCTGACTTGTTTGAACCCCATGTCAGAAAAAGTAAAAAGAAAAACAACGAAGTGTATAGATTCTTCAAATAGATGTATCTGTAATTGAAACAAAACAGGTGGAACACACTTGTGAACTCACCACTAACATTACAAGCAACTAGAATTATTGCTGCCTTGAACTAGATATCATAGAGAACACCAAAAGGAAAGATCTATATATAAAACATTAAATCTTTGAGTAATCACAATGCTACTTTCTATTCCTAATTTTCCGCTTCCCATCTGTGGGAACTGGGTGCCTTCCATTCCTGTGCTATAAGGTCCCAACCCCATTTGATAGTTTCCATGATGGTGAAGGTCCCACAATAGAATTCAAATTCCTGCAGGAAAATTTTGAGAACATTTTGTTAGTATACATGGGAACTTACTAGGTAACAATAGTTGAAATGAGGAATAAATCAGTTTACATTACCTTAGTTCTGGACTATTTGCTGGCTTTGTATTAGGTTTCTTGATTTTTGACTCAATCCCATTAATCATGCAAGTTATATTTGCATTATTGAATTGCCAAAGCAAAACGGCATCAGAAGAAGCACTGATGGCAGCATCCTCATGCAAATCATCATTATTAGCAATGTCATAATGATTGTTTGCCATGAATATGTTATATGATTGATCGGGGAAATGCTTTGAAGAATTTGAAATAAGTTTTTGGTAGAAAGCATCAGGCAAGTTCCTATTCTCTGTTTCCTAACATCCTAAAGGGTTTGGAACTCTAGGCACAACATCTTGCTTATTCACCATAACCATATATACCCACTAACCAGAGCCAATGTCTTTGTCATCCTCCACATAATTTTGCACAGCACTATTGACTGGAGGCCAAGGAGGTGAGTTCCCTAATAACTCCTCAAGATCAAAGCTTTAGTTCTTTTGTCTCATCATGGAATTGCTGCGTGCCTACATAATCAGAACATCAAACTTGAATTCTGGTTTCACAAAGACTTGGATGCATAATAATCAGTCAACTAAAATAAAGTCATTGTTTGACATCTACCTAGACCACATCTATGTGGAACCTAATCATACATGAACTAGAAATTACTTTTTATGAGAATTTCAATGAATGTGATATAATACATAGTTTATGATCATCTTCAAACTTAGGCATGGCGTGTCATGATTATAAAAAATAAAGGTTCCCTCACCATCATCAATTTGCTATCATTCAAGTTTAAATACACTTATGTTATTATTCAAAGCCAAATATCAATGATTGGGGTAAAGAAAGAGGAATATCTCATCATGATTAAAAAAATATTTACCTCGATGTTGCCTGCATCCCACATTGGTTGCCTGCAACTATTTTGATCATCTAACATATCTCCAGCCTACTTGTTACAATGAAAAGGTGATAAATCACTGGTTTTTGTTTTGTATCTTTCAGAACTGTTTGTTTTGGTTCTCCTCTTTCCTTGCTAGAGCTACCTTCAGAGTAGCAATTTGAAATAATAGTTCAATGTTTTCAGAAGAATAAATAAGAATTGAGAAGAATGATAAATAATGAGAGCATTCAGAACCTGTTCTTTCAGCTCTTTCACATCTACACTATCCTTGTTTACACGAGTAGCACTAAGTTCTACCGTGGCAAATTGCTCTGCAAATTTAACTGTGCTAATTGTTTCTCCATCAGCATCCGGTTCAGGGCTAATGTGAACAAACATTAGTGTCTTGGCTTGCCCCCTAAAGAGAATTACAATCTAAAAGCCATATTATAATTTAAAAAATAAAATTAAAGAAAACAGAATCAAATATGAAGTTCATACTTTGAAAATGCATTAGTTTATTCTTACCAAGTGAGTCTTGAAGAAGTTCTGTTAGTTTACTATTCCTATAAGGGACATGTGGACTCTTCTGGGCAAGGGAAGAGATGACATCCCCTAGAGCAGAGAGAGATCTGTTAATATGATGTTCCTCCTTTAGTTTATCTCCAGTGACCTCAGATTTGTCTACTCTCCCACTGTCGGCCAGATTAACAAGATGCATACAACCATGAAGAATAGTTCCTGACATCAAGTCTCTTCCCTGAACATGAACAGTCAGGCATATGCAAGTTGATTGAAAATCAAGTGAGCAAAACCAGTAGAGATTACTAAAAGAGTATTCCTAGATAAATATATAGAGGAATATGATCATACCTATGAGAGCAACTACTATGGTTTCATATGTTCACCAGTGGCAGAGAACCAGGGTTTTAATTTCTATGCAATTTTGAAAATTCATTCTAATAATATTTAATCCTCCTTGTTTACTTACAATGCAATGACAATCAACTTAAGTCAAAAAGCAGTCAAACTCCTACTAATCCCATAATCCCGGTGTTCATTTCCGCATGTGGCACCATAAAAAAACATTTAAAGAACTACGTTTGTCCACCATAAATTACATACAAATGTGCTAACTTTATACAGTCTCGTCACAAATTACAATCCCCATTAATCCCTTCGGACATGGTCTTGGTGTGCATTTTGTGTTGAAAACAACATACTCCCCATAATCTTCAACCTATAATGTTTCAATTTCCCCTCAACAAATCAACAAATTAATTAATTAGGCTTTTGTAACTATTTTAACATTAATGAGATAGTCATAGATAATTCCTCCTACGTACCACATCGATTGATTTGGAGAACCTGCCCATTGACCACAACTCCATGAATTTCATTACAAAAACTCCGCAATCGTGCCTACGTCAATATCATTACCAAAACATTATTAAGTATGGAATTATAAATAAGAGAGGAACTTCAAATAAGTTGCAATCCATTTTAACATCATCCCGGACTACAAGGTCAACACTCACTCATTAGGCTGGAGGGGTACATCAGGTGTTAGGAAATTGAATGTCCTCAAATCATAAGGTGATATCTTTTTTTTTTTGTGCAGCCAACCATAGGACAACCTTAGCCTGAAACATTTATTTACACAACAATTTTTTTTAATTTTTTATGGGAAGACATACTTACAAATTATTAGTTGTTACTTGTTACTTTACCAGATTTTGTTGAATTCCACTCAAAGTTGTCTTCTTCCTACCAGGACAAGAATCTAGCAATTGGATTCTCTTGTTTGATAGGTCATATATGTACAGTGTCCAATGGTTCTTTGTGAGAACCAGTAAGAAGACCTGCACCAATAGACTGCCATTAAACATACATCTAAATATTGTACCTTCATGCAATAAAAATACAAATCCAAGCATTAAACACAGGAATCCACCTCGTTAACATTGACATATGGAATATCCATCTGATACACATGTGGTTCAAAGCGTCCTATAACTGCCTCCCTCACTAAGTGTTTTGCCTGGGAGTGGATTACCATTTCCTGCATATCAAATAGGGGATAACATCAGGTTTATCATTGTAGGTAATGTCTGGTTCAAGACATGAAATAAAGTTAAGCAATGATTTAATGGAATAGTCATCATTACAGCTATGTAGGGGGATAGAAACAATTTCGTCTTCGGTTCATATTCATATTGCAACAACTACAGTAGGCATCGACGACCTGATTTTGTAGATCATAAAAGTGTAAGCAACTAATTATATTAGAACCACACTTTCATTTTCAAACTTAAAATAATGCATAAAGAGGGATAAGAAGTCATATGCATGTCATTCCCTATCCAACCATTCCCTTCGAAGCAGCCCAAATTGCCTCTGGTTAGGATAGTGTCATGCATAGACACTAGTTCCTCACTGTTACAAACATATACAATTTAGTTTTTGTGTTATCACTATCATACAATGAGATGAGTGTCTCTGAAGTATGTTACCTAGCATCCAAATCCTCTCCAAATACTAGTGCAGCTACTTGTTTTAAGTCCATTCTAATGGCAGATTGTTTGGTTTGTGGTTGGGATATGTATGGGGACAACAGGTTTGGAGCCATTCGACGCACTCGGCGTCTTTGGACGTTCCTATTTGTGGGGACAACATTACCTTCTAGTTGTTCTTCACCATCTGCAATACGAGATTTAGAACTAGTCAGCAAAGGTATACATTATGATTGAGTACTTGAGTTGTTAACCATATGGGTGTTTGCATAAATTTTATCACTTACCGCTTACTACATTAATGGGTACACTGGGCTGCAACTCAAACTCAGGGGCGACAACACGATCTGGTGTGTCTATCACATGGTCTGCAGCATGCGAAGCCATGTACTCATCACCAGGAAATGCATGGTCATCGGCTGTGGGAGTGTTGGCTAGTGCATCGCCAGAGTGACCACCAGCATCTGAATTTACCCCACTATGTCTTCGAGCCCCTAACTTATGCATAAGGCCACGCATTATTCTTAGCTGCTACTGAATGCCCCGTTGATATTGGTCGATTGCTCGTTTTGCATCATGATATTGATGCCATTTTTCCTATCACATGATATTGATGTCAATCTTTGAGCACAAAATGTCACAATAACATATTTATTTGTAGTTAAGAATTAAAAATAAATTACAATGACAATGAAATGAACATTTATTAATTTTTTTAAAAATTAACAACTTACATCACTATTTTCAGCATCAACATTTGTGTCATGGTCCACATCAGTCTCTGCCTCCATAGTTCTTTCTACGGTTGGAGATCTCTAGGATGCCTATAATTAGCACTGAAGATTAATACTTAAATAATGAGTGTTATGCTAGTAATGACAATATATTTATGCATGCATCACTTACAAAATCAACCTCAGCATGTCCGAATGCTCCAAACTCCTTTATCTTAGCGACTAGTCGCTGCTTAATCAAATCATCAGTCCATGTCAATGTTGGGGGCACTATAATGGGGACTTGAACTGAAGGAATTTGGAATTTAATGACATAATGCAGCTGCATAATAAATACAAACATCAGTAGGCAAATGTTACTTAGTTGTGCAATAAAATTATATAAAAAAAATGGAAGACAAATACTGAATAAGTTCACTACCTATAGAAATAAAACACAGCCATGTACCCAAGAGGTGTTAGACTGTTGGTATTGCCTAATTCCCTTAACCAGTTGATCAAGCACAAACTGGGCCCAATTAACGTCATTTCGGAATCCATCCTCATGGATGGTATGCCACATGTTACGACAACCATTGAGCCTAGACGTGGGGGCCAACAATGTGGCACATGCGTAGTAAATGAATGCTCTACGAAACTCCTTGCCTATAGGTAAGTTTAGGAGTTTCTCCTTGCATGCCTGAATAGTCCCAAATGGATGCTCTGATGATGTAGAGGTCACCTGCAGAATCCGCCCTTCTGTTGGGAGGCTAAAGATGAGGCCAACATCAATGGCTGTAATAGGATAGTGTTTCTAGGTTGAGAACTCTATCCGTCTAAATCCAACATTGAAATGTTGGATTAGAAAGATACAGATGTTTTGGCGCACCTCTGTGCAATTTAAGTTTAAGGGACCTCCAAATTGGAGGTCTCTTATGGCTTGTATTTTTTCCTCTGGTAAACGGTTGTAGAGTTTCTTAAATCGTGCAGCTGAGCATCGTGTAAACATTGATGGGCCCTGCATGCAATGTTTGACAACATGGCCATGTTAGGAATAACAACATCATTGCAGTTGGTAATGCAAAAAATAAGTGAAAAAGTAAAGATATCATTTCTCATAGTTACAAAGACTTGTTTGCTTGTATTTAGAAATAATATACAGCAGGGTAAGACATGAGATGGGGTTGGGTGCTATTGACAGTGAGATATCCTGTAAGAGGGAGGATTGTCAATTTATGAATAAGGCTATATAGAATAGACAATAACAGTAAAACTGTACAGAATAGACTATAAAAGTACAAAAATAAATATGGGAATATTACATGATATATAAAAGAAGGAAATCAAGTCAATTTATGGAAATAAATTGACTAATTCTATTAGAGAAAGAAACCATCAACAAATCAATGAATAATCCTATTTAATTCCTATTTAGATTGTAAGACAACTTGATATAACCAAAATCATTGGTAATGAATTTGTGATCTTCAACAACAATGAACAAATGGAGTAAACAGAAAATGCTATGGAAAAGCAGATTTCTTTCATTGCCTTAACATGGTTACAATAAAATGCTTGAGAAGGTGGAAATAAAAGCTCACTAACTCAAAGGCCTTTTCTTCGTATTCCCTCGCACACACTAGGTTTTGTGTCAGGAATCATCTTTGCAATAATTGTATTCCCCCAAGTGTTTTCCACTATACCTAACAACATACTGGCTGCTAAGGGCCTTGCATTCATGGATGTGAGCAAGGAAAAAAACTTAAAGAGATCTCTTTGTTTTCCCTGTTCTTTTCATTCTTCTGGCTATTTAAAAGGGGTCTAACCTGCTCCTTTTGATACTTCTGACAGACACAAAATCTTGAGGAACTACTAGAGCAAGCACTTTGCTATTGCCATTGAACATGGACAAGGTTTGGAATCCAAGCTTCCGTTGAGCGTATTCCCACATGGTAATTACTATCATTGAATAATTGTACACTATCTTCTAATACCATGAATCATGTGTTCGGCCGAAGTTAATTCATACCTAAGTTGTTAGCTGAGTGAGGATCCATGGGAAAATAAATGAAAACTAGGACTCTAAATCTAAACTTGTGAAAGTTTTGAGGCTTGAATCTGATTCACTGGGCATAATAATCTAAAATTTGCAAAATAGAGGAAGTGGTCATTTCAAATTAGGTACTAATACAATATGAACTGCTACTACATAATTTTTTGTAGAATAGTAAACAAAGAGTATCTTTGCCCTTGAAAACAAGAATAAATAAGGTGAATCCATGAGTCTTGGAGAATTAAATGAATGAAGAGGAGTTTGGAAACCATAAACTCCAACTGGTAGATGGCCAATACAACAAGAACATCAACTAAGGTAAGAAACATCAAACATAGTTTCAAGTAGAGGTTATGACACTGCTTGTTACACTTGAAACTTCATCAGCAGTTCTCCTTCATTACCACAGCAGTTTAACTAGCATTAAGTTATGTTTTATGCCAATGCATCAGTCTTAAAACCAAAACATAGTTTACAACATACACTTATAATATCCTGCTTAATTACAAGTTTTTTGTTTGCCTAAGAAATCAAAATTTTAATATCAGGCAGGACTCAACTAGAGTTTCAATAGCTTGGTTGCATACCAATTTATAGATGCCAAATTATTAGATATTTGAGAATATTCTGAGGCTTTAATTTCAAGACTTAAACTTCAAGAATTACAAAAATCTTTAGAGAAAGAGGACTTAATTATTTGGACAATATTTACAACAACAATAATAATCATCATCATCATGAAGATTGATGTTTCAGTTCTAATGTTTCAGTCAGTTCATGCACCAAATCTTCTATCAATTTCACATGGAGCCGACCTATTCATCCACATTCACATTTGGTTGAGCGGGATATTGGTCCAACACATTAAAATACTGCCCCAAAAGGAGAATTTCTACCTTATCGCCCTAGAATCCCAACTATTTAATTGAATTTTTTTTGAGGTACAAGTCAAGAAAACTTCTGCAAGGGATTACAATCATATGTGCCAGATTTTCACGGAGAGCACCATTTCATATCTTTTAAAGGCTGGATATACAGTTGAGAGAATTAGAGTGCGTTTGGAAATGTTTTTTCTCGAAGTGTAATTAAATAAAAAGTTTTCCTTTCTTATAGATTAAAAACATAAAATATGAAATTTTTGATAAAATGGAAACCACTATTTGGGGTGGGTAAGAATAGCTAAGAGATTGTATGCAATAAAAATCATGAAGTTAGCTCAAAATGGGAATGAAATTTTCATTCCATTATAGAGTATTAAGTGTAACCAAATATTGAAATGAATCTTTATTAAGATTTTCTAGATACCATTCCATTCTCAGCAAAGGAACAGTCTTATTAATTCTAAAGTAAGTGTTAAGTACCTAAAGGAGAACAAAAATAATATAAAAGAAAAAAAAATTAAGAAAATAAATTGTAAACATTTATTTATCTTCTTTTCCTTGATTTTCTTAGCAATCAAATAAGAAAACAATTTTATAAAGTTAGAAACAGAAAATATGAAATTAATAAAATTGAAAACATTATTTAGAGGTGGAATGAGAAAAACTTAGAGATGTTGATGAAATAAAAATAATGAATTAAATTAATATAAAATTGGAATGAAATGTTCATTGCAGTTCAACTTATTAAAGTGCAACAAATATTAGAATGAATATTCATTACCATTCTATAACTAGGAAACAAACACAAGACGAACTGAATGCCTCAAGCAACATCAACTATCCATTACTTTGATTTCCAGAAACTAGAAATCCAAGATTCACCCAGGAAAGTGTAAGAAGTGATCTGAAGTAAATAGAAATCTTTAGTGCCAGTTAGAAGGTGAGGCTACTAGATTAGCAGTAATCTCTATATCTGAGCAGCTCTTGACAGTGAACTGAAGTTGAGCGTAAAAAATAACTCTTGGTCCGTATAGAAAGTCAAATTTCATTTTTTCACTCAAATAAGCTAAACAAAGGCCAAAGAGGAAAATAAATACAATCAAATTTCATTTATTTGGAGATTTAAAATTTAGGGAAAGAGACTCACTTCCTAGGGTTATTTATCATTAGTCTCTGACATGCAATTCTGATTCGAGTATGGCAAGGAGTTCGGTGAGCGAGTTGGTTGTTCATCAGCAATCTAGTTGCTGACTCAGCTCCTAAGGTTTTATGGCTTTGGAAGAAGAGTTCAATGGCCATCACTAGCAACGTCTCTCAACATTGAGGGTTGAGAAGAGTGAATAGAAGAAAAATGTCAAACAATTAGTAAGAAAACAAAATCACAAGTCATTTGAAGATTCTCACCAGTGGGTTCTCAACAATTTAAAGTAAGGAAGTGGCTCTTAGTGGGTTATTAGCTAAAACTGGGGCTACCTAGTAGAACCTGTTGAACCGATTCCAAACCGGTTCAACCGATTGAGAAAAGTTCTAAAATTTAACAGAAGATTCCTCGAAGAATAAGGAATCCAACAAAAAAAACGACGCTCAATTTTGAGCTTGGATGAGGGAGAACCGGTCAAAACAATGCAATGTGTTTATAAAACGGGGCTGCCTAGCAGAACCTGTTGAACCGATTCCCAACCGGTCCAACCGATTGAGAAAAATTCTAAAAATTTACCAGAAGATTCCTCGAATAATAAATAATCCAAAAAAAAAGACACTCAATTCCAAGCTTGGATGAGGGAGAACCGACTGAAACAATGCAATGTGTTTATAAAACGGGGCTGCCTAGCAGAACCTATTGAACCGGCTCCCAACCGATTCAACCGATTGAGAAAATTTTTGAAACTTTACTAGAAGATTCCTCGAAGAATAAGGAATCCAAAAAAAAAAATGAATCTCAATTCCGAGCCTGGATGAGGGAGAACCGGCCGAAACAATGCAATGTGTTTTATAAAATGGGGCTGCCTAGCAGAACCTGCTGAATCGGTTCCCAACCAGTACAACCGATTGAGAAAAATTCTGAAACTTTACCAATAGATTCCTAAAAAGAATAAGGAATCCAACAAAAAAAACGACGCTCAATTCCAAGCCCGGATGAGGGAGAATCGACTGAAACAATGCAATGTGTTTATAAAATGGGGTTGCCTAGCAGAACCTATTGAACCGGTTCCCAACCGATACAACCGATTGAGAAAAATTCTGAAACTTTACCAGTAGATTCTCAACCGACAAAACAGCCTCCATACCATACACTAAAGAGTAAGGTGTAGCTCCTATGGAGGTGCGAAAAAGAGGTACAATATGCCCACAATGCAAAATGAAGTTTCTCTGACCAATCTCGAGAAGTTTCAGCCATCATCCTGAAAATCCTCTTAATATTCTTATTCGCAGCCTCTACTGCCCTGTTGGTCTGTGGCCTATATGCTGAAGATCTATGATGTCGGATGTCATACTTTTGCAACAAAGTATCTACCTCAACTGGGAAGTGCACCCCTCTATCTAAATTAATTCATGGGGAACCCTATAGCGGCAAATAATGTGTGACCTGATGAAACTAGCAACCCTAGCAGATGTCAAAGAATAAGGAATCCAAAAAAAAAAAACGGCGCTCAATTCCGAGCCCGGATGAGGGAGAACCGGCCAAAACAATGCAATGTGTTCCTTGTAGAAGGCCAAACCCGAACCACCCAACCTTATTAAAACTAAGGCCACAGAGCTCATTAATCAACCAACAATGCAGCCCCCCTGAACTTAAGAAACCCAACTGGAAATTCAGCCACACAGACATCCACATGCGGCCACCTAAATCTCCTGAAACCAAACTGAAATTTCATTCACCTGAAGCCTTCCACCTACAGCTACTTAAATCCCATGGAACAAACTGAAATTTCAGCCTCCTATAGCCTATGAATCCAGTTGAAATTCAGCCACCTAAAGCCCCCCTCCCAATGCAACTATTGGAATCACCAAGAAGCAAACCGAAATTTCAGCCACATGGGGCCTCTACATGTAGCCACAAGACCCGGGGTTTAAGTCCAGATTATTGATGGGTAGCCCCAAATTAAAAAAATAGAGAAGGTCATGGAGACCCTTTCTCAATACCAAGCAAATGAGGTTTCAAGAAAAACCAAGTGGCAGAAATGCCCATACCAACATAGCCACCTGAATCTAGCATTTAAGAAGTTCCTCAATCCAAAGCTACAAGGCCATAAGAATCCTTCCCTTAACAATCAGGAGGTCACAATGACCTTCAACCAAAACCAAAGCTAATGAAGGCAGTGACCCTATTACTCACACATCAAAAGTAGGTCACACACCCCCCCAATTCCTTATCAAAACCAACCCAAAATGAGACATCCACAACTAACATAAAAAATGAAACCATGCAATAGTTACATATCAAGAGCATCCATAAAGCTTACCAGATTGTTCTCCCCTCAAGCAGAAATCTTATTGGCTTCAAGGCCGTCTTTCCTTCAAGTTCTCACCAATCAAGAGTTCCTTACTCTCTTCCCTCTTTGCTCACTTCACGTGCACCCAGAACTTTCTTAGATGCTCAAAACCTTCTCCACACTCTGTTCTTTTCCTTCACCAAACTTGGACAAAGTTTTTTCCCTTAGAAAAAAATGCAAAGGAAAAGGTCCTTCTCTATTTCCATTCTGCCTTTTTATACCAGAACCCCTGCTCCTCCCACTTCCACCTTCGTTTTTCCCTCCTTTAGCTCTGGAAAGTGCCCCCATCAACCTCGGAATCCAACTCCATAAACACTCCTCACAGTCACGAGGTGAGCTGCTCTCTCCACATTTACTCCATTGCTTCACCTCCAAGAATCCATATGGATTCATGGTGGGCTACAAGGAACCCAAACCAAGGCTCAAAATGGACCCAAAATATTTCCCAAGACCGATCTGGAGGTTATGGGCCCTAGTCATGTAGGATTTGGGCCCCAAAATCAATGCTCTATACAAGTTGGCCCAACGAACTGGTTGAACCGGTTGATAAAAAAATTGAAATTTTGACAGAATATTCCTTGAAGAACAAGGAGTCCATAAAAAAAATGGTGTGTGATTCTGAGTTCAGATGAGGAAGATATGATCGAAACAAGCCCAAGTGCTCCGTATTCGAACCTGCTCCTATGAACTCCAATTGAATTGAAGTTTTGGGGACCGATTGATCCGGTTGAGAAAAAAATTGAAATTTTGATCGAATATTCCTTGAAGAACAAGGAGTTCATAAAAAAAACGGTGCACAATTCCGAGTTCGGATGAGGGAGATATGATCGAAACAAGCCCAAGTGCTCCGTATTCGAACCTGCTCCTATGAACTCTGGCTAAACTAAAGTTTTGGGGAGATCTCACTTCCTTCTTTTAGCATGATGTGAAAAACTAGGGAATTAGCCATGACAACACTCCAAAATGAACTACACACTCACACTACATTGGACCGCAGATGAACCTACACAAGGCTCGAAAACCGATCAAGCCCAAAAGGGGGCCATGGCGGTGCCATACGGAAAAAATTGGGTGCATGTGACACCCCTAAGATAAATGCAAGTGTCAAGGATAAAATTGAGGGTCTACAGTATTACATTTTTCAAAGAGATTATGGATGTCATGGAAAACTCTTTAAAGATCTCAAATTTATCAAATAATCAATGGCTCGATGATAATACACTGTTGTTGATTCCAAGATTTTCAAATCCGAGTGGGCTGATGGTGACTCACAAAACCGTTCTTCAATTCTGTGGTTCAAATTAGTGGACTTCTTTAAACCACCTTTCAAATTGGATAGTTGCATAGAGGACAAAACTGCTTTTGATGGATTTTAAAGCTCTTCAAATCCATGAACTTCAAAGGTTTTTAGATTCGTCCTCAAAGCCTATATAAGACCCCTATTTCTCTTTAGAAGGCATCAACATTTCAGTAGGAAAATTGAGAGCAAACAAGTGAGATATCCTCTTGAGTGAATGACCTTGTAATTGAAAAAACTCAAAGCTCTCAAAGTGTTTGTAAGGCAATGTTTGGGCCTCAAATGAAATGGTAGCAAGGGAGAAAATCAGGAAAGAGAAAAACAACCAATGTCTAGGGCTAAAACCAAATACTTTGGAGATAGTAAAATTAGGGCAGGATACGTGGAATTCCAACTTAGATTTTTGTGATTTTGTTTTTTCATAATCAGCAAAGGCCATTTTCGAAAATATTAAAAATTCATATTCTTCTTCTCAATTTTGACACTTCCTTTAGGTCTTAGGCTTAAATGACGAGAACTTATATGGACCAAAGATTAATTTTTGGACCTAGCTGGATCCAAAACACAATTCTCCCTATATTATGTACACCTGAAACATTTTTCAAATTAATTTTATGAACTAATTTTGAAATATGCTTCATAGCATATACACAAAGCATATATATTGTGTATGTACTATTAATAAAAATTTGTTTACATGAAATTAAAAATAATCATGTTTTAAAATAATAAAAAAATTATATCTGGAAACCTAAGAATATACTATTATTTCAATAGAGATAAAATTGTTAAAATACTAATAAATTAAATATCTTAAATTGATAAATTATATGAATAAATAAGAAAAGAAAAAATATATATATAAAAAAACAACATGCAAACATGTGAAACTAAAAAGTTCAAAGGCATGAAATTCAATATGGCAAAAATTCAAAAAAATGGAACCACATTTGCATTTTTAACTTCATACATTTACATTTATTTTATTTTATTTTAAGTTTGTCTTATTTATATGTTATACAACTCTATTATTTTAAAATTATTAATTTATTGATAAATAAAATAGTAATTATTATTATTATCAATTTATTTTTGTTTAAGTAATACTAGATCCTTAAGTTTACATGTATAATATTTTTATCATTAAAGTATATATTTTTAATTTCAATAATAATTTTTAAAAGCACTAAACTTCAATAGTGAAGTCTTATTTGGCAATTACAACACTATAAAAATGAATTCACATCTGGCAATTGGGGTTTTAACTTAAATTTTTTTTATAAAAATGATAACATGGCTCCTCCATGTCAAGAAAAGGGGCATTTTAGACAAAAGTTTAGGAAAGTGGTTAAAATAAAATTTTCCCCATAATAGGGCTATTTTGGCCCAAAACACTTCAAAAAAAAAAAAAAAAAACTCCTAAAGTTTTTGTTCCTTTCTCATTCTCATTAATGTCTAATATTGGAGCGAAAACAAATGATTATTCAAACCTTATAGTCCTAGGTACATTCAAGCACAAGAATCAAAATCATCAAATCCATTCCTATTAAAAAAAAATTGGGATGAAAACAAAATATTGATTCTCTTTCCCCATTTTTATGTACCAAACATGGCCTAAACATGTGAGATAAAGAAAATGATCAAACTTCTTTATTATACATGCTTCCTTAAAAAAAAAAAAAAGTAGGCATTAATTTTATGCATTGGTAATGATCAAATTGAACCTAAATAAATCAAGTTTTAGGCAAACATCTAAATAAACTTGACTTTATTAGCACAAACATGAAAATATTTAATATGAGGTTATATATCCATGTGTAACATGATTGAATTCTATTCAAATGTGTAAAAATAAATAATTAAATAATTACATACCTTTTTTTCCGGCTTTGCTCATGCCATTAAGATTTTTCACCCACGAAAAACAACCTATATTACAAAAAATGAAACAAGATGAGCAACATTTTTAATGCTAAAGCAAATGTTAAAATTATAAAATTATTATCATTGGACACATACTTTTTTAAACATATGAGCAAGCTAATTGAAAATAATAAATATAAAAAACAAAGATTTTTTATAATGCTTATAAATAAGTTAAAACAACAAATAAAAAAAATATTAATATACTGAAAAATCCAAGTTTATGAAAGGTATTAAGAATCCAGTGTATAAGTTGAACAATTAAATAGGAATTTAAAATTAAAATATTATACCTTAAATTGGAAATAGCTAGATACTTGGTGTTTATCAGAATCTTATCTCTACCCTATACAGATCATAAACAAATTAAAGAAAAAAAATAAAATTAGAAGGAAAAATATACTATAAGGCATATTTATTTCGAGCCCATCGAAATACTGAGAGCAACCACTTTACAAAATTGTATTCATGTCATGTAACTCACTGTTTTTTCTCAAAAAAAGTTTTTTTTTTATGAAAAAAAAAAAAAACATACCTAAACTGTTGATTGTCTTGAAGTAATTCAAAGAATAGCCCTCGATGTATCATAAATTCACATTAAACCACAAAATCAAAAGATTGTAAAGCTAAGAATATATATACCTCCAGGGGAAGGAGCCATTGATGTTGAAAGCTTGTTCTTCAAAAGAGCTTTAAGATGTGATTGTAAAGCTAAGAATATAAATTCACACTAAACGACCTTTCTCAAACATTAACGCTAAGAAAGAATCCGACTCTACCTCGGTATATGCTTCGGATTTTTTCCAAGAAAGAATGAAAGAGAGATGCTTCTGAGAGGAGAGAGAGAGGACACATTTGTAAAGTGGACGTAATACAACCTCTACCATTATGGGAAATGACACATTTGTAGTATCGGGGTTTGTGGTATTGGAACTTTCAGATAAGGAATTTGAAAATTTTTAAATATATAATTAAAAAAAAAAATTAGTCGAATAAGAAAGTCCTTTCAATATGATCTTTATGAATAATAAAGAAATGTTTGCATGAAGATCAACTCAATATGATCTGTATGTTCTAATTAATTTTCTTTTTTTTTTTTTTCATATTAATTTTATTATTAATTCTACCACCAATCCTGAGAAGATCAAAATTAATTCCTACAAGCCTAATTCATTGAAAGACCTTTTCTCGAGAAAAGAGAGTTCAGAGATATTTCTGAACCGAGAGTGGATACAGAAGACCCTTATTGAATGTAGGGTTCCTTTGAAAAGAGACGAAGTCGGTCAACATCTCTGAAAAGTCTGAATGGAGAGGACTCTGAGTTGAGTTGATGGGGGAGCGGACCAGCTTATTGGGACTTTAACAGAGATATTCTCTCTATCACGCTGCCCTTTGAGCTGTCTCCACTTGCAACTTTTCTTTTGTACCAGACCATCCTAACAAACAAAAATTTAAATTTATAAAATATAATTATTTAAAATTAATTAATATTTTACATTTTTTAGTTAAAATTACTACTTTTACTGTTTAATAACAGCTTTTTAATGATATAAGTATTATTTTTTATTATACTAAATACTATTTTTAATTGATGAATATATAAATTTTGAATTATTTTGAAAAAATTTTATTTTGTAAATATTTTTATATAAATACGTCAAAACTCTTTTTTATTTTTTCAAATGAATATAAATATATTCATATATATTATAATTGATTCTTTAAAATATTTTAGACATTTTAAAATTTTATCCAATTCCTTTTTATAAAAAACCATTTTTTAACGTTGAGGTCATTTCCAAAACTACTCTCAAATGTTATTTCATATGTAAAACCAATTCAATCTTATTTTATGTATTAATTTTATTTTATGAGTTCAAATAATAATAGCATAATATATATTAAGCTACAATACTAAAATATTTTAATTAACATTAATATTTTAACATTTTGGATTGGAAATGCTCTAATGAAAGATATTTTGCTGCCCATTGCATTAAAACAAGCATTTGACAAAACATTTTATCTTACATAAATTAAAATTTTACTACTATAATATGGAAGCAAACGTCTACCCACCATCCTTTAATTACTATTTAGAGTAAGCCTACATATTGGCACAACAAAATTTCATTATAAATCTACAAAATAATCCATCACAATGAATAGCATGCAAACATTTTCACCATGATTTCCAACCATGTTTCCCTATGATCACTACTATTTAGATCACTACTATTTACGAGGAAAGATTTAAAACTTGTTTGTCAAAATTGATTTATTAACTATAGTTTTAATTAATAATTAATCAATTATTAATTTATTTTTTTTGTTATAAAAATTATACTTCAAGGATTTTATTACATGTTCATGGTTTTACACTATTCTAAATAAATCAAAATTTAGGTAAAATAAATTCATTTTTCTTAAGATTTAAATTAAATAAAAATGAGCTTAAAATTCCACCCATTACCTCCCTTAAAATATTATAACTATTCAAGTTATACACTACAATCAAACATATTACAAAAAAAAAAAAAAATCATTAGTAAGATTAATTCAAGAGGTAGTGTAAAGCATAGTATGTTAATTTTGACCAAGTGTTGCTTCCAATTCTTATACAAAAGTCTATATATTACAAGAAATTAAAGTGAGAAAAGGATTAAAAGTTTAAAAACATGGGAATGATAAAACCCCAAGTAAATATCTATTTGAAACCTTGTAAAAATTTGCCTCAATTTGCCTTTTGAATTAACTTTACTATTATAATGGAAGTATAAATTTTAAAAAGATTCTCTGTGATTATAGGATTTAATTCTAATACTCTTATACGTAGCCAAGGGTCATTGGACTCATGGCAGCACACAAACATATCCCCTTGTATCTATGGAAATTGACATGCAAAATACAAATATTTCCTCTTACATCCCTATTGTGTTATAGCATGAGTATGAATGTGTATTGTCATCTTAAGCAAACTAATTAATGTTGTTGCCAATTTTTCTTGGACGCTTTTTTTTAAAAATAAAATAAAATAATGTAAGGCTATATAGCAGATTCAACTGATATTTTTTTCATCTTGTCCTACATATGAAAATTACAAGTAGTTCAAGAATCCTTGTTGAATGAAATTGATTGAAAACAAATCTTATTTATGTAAATTCTCAAATACTTACAACAACAAGCCCAAACCCCCACCCCATCTTCATGAACTTCATAACAAAATACTATAATCCTCCCTATGAAATAGGACTAATTAATTTAATATCAATAAATCCAAATTGCTTTCAACATCATGCACAAGGAGGGATTTGAAAGTTTGTGGTTTTATACAATAGAACCATCTAGAGGGAGGTTGAATAGATAATCTTTTATTATTAGCTCAAAAACTTCAATTTTTATTTTATTTTATTGAGTTATATAATTGTGAATGTTTAAACATCTTATATCGTAAAACTACTTGGAGGTGATTAGTGTCTTTGTGTATTGGCAATTCTAGGTTGAAATTTTCATCGTATTCACCTAACTCAATTACTTCAAATCCTTCTTCAAACTCTTGTCATTCCTAAATTGCTCATAACTGAAGATTGTTAAAGGAGATAGTTGGTGTTCTTGAGGCAATTGATGATATTAAACATTGATCAACCGAGTTTTAAACTTTTATTCTTTTGCTAAAATTGGAGTTGAAGTTTAAGGATATCAAATTTTGTATTTAAATTATTTGGATCAATTACTGATTGATCATGCTAAAAGGTAACAATTTATGTTGTAACATGAATTTTACAATCTCATCTTATCTATTAGAATTTGATCAAATCTATAAAATCTTTATTTTTTCCAAACAAATATGAGTTATTAGATGGAGATTAAAACCTTAGTATTTAAGCCCTTTTTTTTTTAGAAAAGGCTTTAACAATTGTAAGAGCTAGGTGGCTTTCTTGAGCTTCAAATTCTTTATCTATTTTGGGATGTTTGGTTTGAATTTTTTTTATTTTTTATTTTTTTTTATGGGTTTTAAGTTAAAAATCCTTCAAAATGAGTTGATTCAATATAGGTTTCATTCACACTCTTGCATTTGTCATCTTTAGGATAAAATCTAAATTTCTTCTTATGTAGGTTCAAGAAAAGGTCGAAAGTTTGGTGTGAACTTTAAGTATGCTCTAAAAGAAGAAAGTGGGTAACTTAAGTTTGAAGGTACTAGGCAAACAATTCCAAAGAGGATTGAAGGTTTGAGTTAAGTAAATTCTTGTATTCAGTTTTTTTTTTTTTCATAGTGTTTGTTTTTTTTATCATCTATAGGCCTGTGATAGTTTACCTATTCAAAGGTTTTGTATATTAAATCTTGTTGTTATTATCTCTTTATTTCTATCTTATATTTTCATTAGTCTATGTTGTGTCTATGAAAGTTCCATTGATTTGTTATATATGTTGGTTGATTGAGAAAATGAACTAAAAAATGATCATTTAAACTTTGGCATAGTATGAAATAATTTATGATTTAGTATTAATGAGAACTAAAACTTTGTAAATTATCAAAACTATGTAGATTTGAGCTCAGATGTTGAAGCATCTCTTAAAGGCAGTTGAGGTGCTCTCAACACTTGAGTATCACTTGAGCATCTTTTTAAGACTCTAGGGTATGCTTGAAGCTCAACTTCAAAATTTTATTTTTTGATTAAAATAAACACCTACTTTTTCAATTTTCATATTGTCTACTTCATGTATTCTTAAATCATCATTATCCTTTTTGTAACTCCCAATATTTATCAGCATCTTTCTAAGTTGATTCTACAACAATCTTTCATCTTCAAAAGAAGTGGAAGTCAATGGAACCAAATTGTCAACCTAATCTAAATAGATTAATGTACCATCACTTTAATTAGGATATAATTAATCAATTAAAAAAATAGCATTTAATCATATAAAGAAATATATGATTTATGTGAAAAAACCACCAATAAAGCATCCTAGAGACCTTACATATATAAAAGTCATAGGGTTCATAGATTGTCAAGTTAAATCCACTAAATATGAAGAATAAGTACATAGATTTAGCTAGTAATTATTACTCTCCCTCAAACTTATATTGGTAGTCACCAATTCTCAATTCCATAACATAGTTACTTCCATGCTGCTTAGTGGATTGCTCATGACCTTAAGGGAATGTGATAGACAATGTGAACTAAAAACAAGGCAAGCTCATTAAGATGTTCCTTTTTAATGCATAAGGTGTGCAATAAAATGAGATTGAGAATCCTATGCTTTGAGAGAAGGATACTACAGTAAAAAATGGTACCCAAATACTATTGAATGACAACATAGCTCTTGTTGCTCCTTTTTTTTTTTTTTTTTTTTTTTGTAATTATCTCTTTTTTTGTTTTGATATCAACATTAGAAATACAGAAGTCCAAACATTTTTTTTAGTGCTTGCATATTGAAGGTTCATGCTATAAGAGTTGGAAAAACTTGAATAGAAACTCCCTTGAATGATGCTTGTTGGAAAAAATGCTGCTTGTTGCACATTGTTTTGATATTAACATAAACATTTGAGTAGAGTAGGATAACATTTCTATGTCATATGAAGAAATATACTAAAAGGGAACCATGAATACGATTGGAGAAATATATATTATAATTTAGAGGATTATTATGGTCTATTGGTCATATTCAAATGGAAGTAATATGGTAATCAATATTTCCATGTCATTTGAAGAAACATAATAAGAGGGAACCATGCATGGATATGATTTGAGAAATATATATTATAATTTAGAGGATTACTACCTTATATTGGTTATATTCAAATGAAAGTAATATGGTAATCAATATGTAATCGGTAAGAAAATAGGTTATGAACAAGTCCTATTATAACTACCTCAAAAATCAATAATACAAGGATGAAAGAGGTATACTGAGGAAGGGTCACACCTAAAGGATCACTTTATTAGCACAAGTAGGAAAATGTTAACATAGGGTTATGCATTTAAGTGTAACATGATTGAATTCTATTACAATGTCTAAAATTTAAATAATTGCACACCTCTTTTTCTGATTTTGCTCATGCCATTAAGATTTTTTATCCACAAGAAACAACCTATATTACAAAAAATGGGAAAAAAAAATCTAAGCAAGAAATTTAGGGTTCTTATAAATAAAAAAGAATATAATTTTTTAATACTTAAAAAAAAATTCCAAAGTTAAGAATCTAAAAGCCTATTTGGTTGTGTGATTTAAAAACAATTTTCTGTTTTTAAAAATAGAAAATTGTTTTTAAAAATTTCTAATTAACATTGTTGGGTTGTCATTCTCTAAAAACAATTTTTAAAAACAAAGTGAAATAGAGAATAATTTTTAGAGAATAAATATGAATTATTTTCACTAGTTTTTACAAATAAAAGAAAAATGTGGATTCATTTGGGTTATGCTTTTTTAAACTTGTTTTTTATTCTTCAACTTAAAAATAATTTTTAAAAACAAATTTAAGAAAATATGGCCAAAAAAACCCTAAATGTTTACAGTAATTTTCTAATTTTTCATCTCATAAGCAATCAAACTCTAACATCTCACTATTAACATATTAGAAATGCATTATCAACTTTTTAAGTGATACAACATTTTGCATATTAAAGGGAATGTATAATTATAAAATTATTATCATAGGACAAATACCTTTTTAAACATATGAGCAACCTAATTTTGAAAAAGAGAAAAAAAGAATGATAAAGAGCACAATTTTTTTTTTTTTTTTTTTTGTATAGTGCTTAAAAATTAGTTAAAACAACAAATAAAAAATTTTAATTTACTGAAAGATCTAAGTTTTTGAAACATATTAAGAATCCATTGTGTAAGTTGAACAATTAAACAAGAATTCAAAATTATCCTATTGTATTTTAAACTGGAAGTAGCTAGATACTCACGAGGTTTATCAAAATCTTGTCTCTATTCTCCATAGATCATAAATAAGTTAAAGAAAAAATAAAACCAAGAAGAAAAAAAATACTATAAGATATATTTATTCCAAGCTGGTCGAAATACTGAGAGCACCCATTTACGAAATACTGAGATCATGTAACAATTGAATCCAACTCATGCGACTCATTGTTTTTTTTCTCAAAAACAAGTTCTTTTAATTGCAAAAGAAAAAAGACTTATCTGTTGATGGTCTTGAAGTAATTCAAAGGATAGCCCTCAGAGGTAGGTACCAAAAACCACAATATCAAAAGATGGTAAAACTAAGAATATATGAAGAGTCGGTACATTAAGTGGGATTTTTTTATAAGAGTACTGTAGTTTTAGAAAATAATTCTCAAACTACCATAGTAGGAAAAATAATTCCAAATCTACCACAGTTTTTACCAGGCAGGAAAGATGATTTTTTTTTTTTTTTTTTAAATCGTCTCTTCAAAATACTATTTATAACATTTTTTAAAAAAAAATTTAAATCATCTTTCTAAAATATGAGAAATTGTCTCTTGAAAATACGACTTTGGAAAAAAAAAAAAAAAGACGATTTTCAAAAGAAAGAAAAACTAAGAAGTAAGAAATCATCTTTTGAAAAGACGATTTTTCACCAACAATTTTCACAAAAAAAAAAATTCATAAAAAAAAGAAAAAAAGAAAACTTCAAAAATCCATTTTTCCATTCCCTACTATACTTATACAATAATACAATTATTATAAATATATATTATAAAATTAATTAATTTTATTTACTAACTTTAATATTTTTTCTATTATTTTTTTCTAAAAAACAAATTATTATTAATTTATTAAAAAAATCAAAAATTGAGAAATTGTCTCTTGAAGAGACGATTTTCACCAAAAAATAAAAATTCAAAAATCAATTTTTCCATTCTTTGTCATACTTATACAATAATACAATTATTATAAATATATGTTATAAAATTAATTAATTTATTTACTAAATTTAATATAAGATAAATAATATTTATCTATTATTCTTTTTTCTTTCACTTTGGAAAAAAAAATATTATCAATTTATGTGAAAAACGAGTTTAAAAAATAAATTTATTAAATAATTATTTACAAAATAATTAATTTTGTTTTTTTTTTAATTTTAATATTAATTTTATTATATAAATTTTAAAATTTAAAATATTAATCTTTAAGTTAAAATTTTACTATAAAAAATGAATAATTTCACATATTTTTAGGCGAATTTTACTTATCATAAGGCCTCCACTACACACATCATTTCCCCTAATCCAACAATGCACTACACCCATAGCCCATAGGAGAATCTTACCTAGTACACTCCATCACTTCATACACTATTACACTACAATTCCATTACATCACTCAACCAATTTGCCGAGAGTTTGAGGTGTTGCCATTTCTTCTAAAACATTCAAACGTGTATATATATTATATATATATATATATATATTTAAACACACACCCCATATCCTACACACTATACCCACCCTACCTCTTCCCAACTTCACTTACAATATAAATCAATTTCAAACTTCTTCATCCTCATTTTCTCTTTCTTCCCCATTTGAAACCAAGTTTTTCACTTTTCATCGCTTTTATCCAAATCTCCCATTTCTCTTTGTGGAACTTCTCTGTATATCTCCTATTTTTTCTTCAGACACTCACGCTGTTTATCTTGAAAGGTAATATTTTTGCTTTATTTTTATTTAAGTTATTTTGTAATATATGGTTTTTATTATTATATAAGTTTTAAAATTTATTTGGATTATGTAATATTTGTTTAAATAATATTTATTGGAAATTATTATTTTAAATAGATTAAATCATTAAAAAATAAATAAAAGTTATATTATTTTATTTTTAGATAATATTTTTGCCCTTGTTTCATATTTATTTTGTAATGCATGATGGATATTTATTGTTATACATATATTAATTTATTGGATTTATGCTAATTTTTTTAGAATATTATTTGTTGTAAATTATCATTATATAATTCAAAAAATAAAAGTGGTATTAGTTTATTTAATTAATATGGAATAATAGGATTATTGATTATGTTTATCAATCAAATAATATGTTTTATAAAATAATAAAATTAAAAATTAAAAATAAAATAAAATATTAGGAAAATGAGAATGGAAAATAATAATAATAAAATAATTATATATCTATGTATTTGCATAAAATATTATTTTAAAAATATTAAAGTCTAAAAAATAGAAATACAACATTATCTGAAATTATGAATTTATCCTATATATTTTTTAAAATTAATGTTAGCCTTAAATCATTGAAAAAATTGTTGTAAAAATAAAAATATAAATAAAAGTAGAAATAAAACTAAAATGTTATTTGATATATTTAAATGTATAGAATATAAAATAAAAAGTAATTGTGTATAATATAAAATAGTAACCGTGCATATTAAATGTATATAATATGTAAATGTACATTTAAAATGTTAAATAATAACCATATTGTGGACCCCGGATTTCGGCTCATGCGATTTCCACTTGATGGCGAGTTCGATTTTTATTCGAAAATGATTTTATTTATTAAAAAAAAAATGACTTGGAGTCGCTACTTATTTTTGTTTTATTTTTAAAAAGGTAAACAAAATAAGAAAGAAAACCCTAAGTGTGACTTCTTATTTTGGAAAAGGTGGTCTGTGAAAAACCGGATCGGGCTCGGGGGTCAGGTTACTTATTGGGAAGATACGGTAAAGATCGTAACACCCCTCTAAGTCCCTAAAGTCGGGTCTTTACTAATAAAATGAAGCTGGCGTGGCAATCAATAGGAAAATCAATGGATACTCAAATCAATCATGCACATATGGGAATCAAAACATGCATAGAGAATGAACAGAATGGGAGTGGATGCGTACCTGGAACACGAACGAGCGATACGCTATCATAAAAATAGAGTCGGCGTACAATAAAGAACACAAAACATGTCACATGCATTACCCAACAATGATTAAGCTGTTCGAGGGAGGATTGAAATTTATTTGAGGATTGGAGTCTTAGAGATTATTTAAAAATCGAATTTTTAGGAATTAAATATAAGTATGAGAATTTTAGAAATTAAATTAGAAATAAATTGGGACTTCGAGATTTATTCGAGAATTGGAGATTTGCAAAATAAATTTAAGGACTGGAATTTCGAAAATTAAATTTGAAAGAAATTGGAGCTTTGAAAATTATTTGGGAGTTTGGGATTTTTAAGAATTATTTGAGAATGAATGAAAATTCGATTTGAAAGGAATTAGAGTTTTGAAAATTTACTTGAAAGTGAAATTTTAGAAATTAAATTCGGAATTATGGAATTTTTGGAAAATTAAGTCTTAAAAATTTGAATTTTGGAAAGTTAAATTTTAAATTAGAATTTGAAAATTATTCCGAGAATTGAATTTTGAAGAATTAAATCTAAAAATTGGAGCTTTGGAAAATTAAATTAAGAATTTGAGTTTTGAAAATCAACTTTAGAAGTTGAGGATTTGAAAAAACATTCGAAAGTGGAGACCTTGAAAATTAGATTTAAGAAATTAAACTTTGGGAATAAAGATTTTGAAAGTTAAATTCGAAAATTAAAAAAAAAAATGGAAAGTTAAACCTTGATATCAAAGAGGAAGAATTTGAATAAATGAATAAATAAACAAATATATATATATATATATATATATATATATATATAAGAATAAAATGGAGGTGGTCGTTGGGGGTGCGGGCCAAGGGTGGCCCCGCGAAGTGACATGATCACCTCATGCTCCAGACTTGGACATCTTCTCCAAATAGTCACCATAAGCCGTGGGAACATATCCTTCATACATCTCTGGGTAAGGCCTAAGCTGATTTACAACTTGTTGTCTAATAAATTGGTGGCGCTCAGGAGTACAGTAAACTTGATTTGACATAGAACGAAACTGACATTACCATCTCCTTAAACTTTAAGCTCCGCCAAACCAAATAACCGCAATCAGTCCAACGGTCTCTGATGATCTAGAGTTGTTTCATCAAGAGAGGGTATTTCTCCATTGATTTTAGGAACATGAGGAATAGAGACCATCTGATTTAATATTTTGCCTACTTCATCATCGAGTGCATACTCATCTGTCAAATCTAGAGAATATGACCAACCCTCCCCATTGTGTGACTTTTCGTCAGGACTAGAACATGAACTAGAAAGTCCCATACCATCTATATCTTCCTGGCCGCTCTCATGCCTAAATCCATAATTTTCCATAGATTGATTGGGCCATTCTTTTGGAAGAATAGATACTTGCAAATCCTCTACCACTTCATGTGAAAATCAAGCTATTTCGTCAACAGCAAGTCGTGATAGTTCTTCTTAAAGAGCATGTTCGATAATCTCACCATTCTCCGCATTGCCACATTCATTATCATAACGATCTTCCTTGAAATATTATCCGTCATAATAACTTACATCATTTTGCACAATGGTGCCACCATACCCGCACTTAGAAAACGGATCATCATCAGAAGCCGGAGACCCCACCGAACAACAATAGGATCTTGCCCACATGCGATCATTTGCAATGATATCAATGTCGGCTGCATTGATCTTGACAGCAGCTAATTCTTTCTCCTTCATTCTCATGGCATTCTTGTTAGCATCGGTCGACATAATGACAATAAGCAATTTTTGAGGTTCTTCTTGAATTTTATCAAGGAGATATTGTCCATCCATGCAGCTGCCCCATTATTTTACTTTGACCGGGACCTGAAAAACTTGCCTCACTATTCATTCCCGCATGCACCCTTGAGAATAGCTTTGGAATATATGCTCTTTCCGGGAATTTGATAAAAGAAACTGATCAATGTGCACCTCTGGGACCAATATTAACAGCCAAGCATGACAATACTAAGATCCAACTCTAGGTATTGATTCAAAAGTAGTGGCTTAGGAGGCATCGATATTATTTTGAGTGTATGGAACGTTCTCAAAAGCGAACTATGCCCACAGATCGGAGTAACAAAACCTGTATTAGGCAATGCTGTTAGCTTGCAGGGAGTCTTTCATGACTGCTTAAACTCGAATTCGGGCATCTTAAAGTACCATGACATGGCCATAGCTGAAACTCCCAAACCCGAAGAGAGTTAGTTGAGGTTCCAGATAAAGAAAATTGGTGCGCTTGAGCTCATCAGGTGCAGAAGGTATGACCTTAACCGATTCGGTGGGTTTGGGGTTGTTAGGTTTAGTGGTTGGAATGTTTTGGTAAGAAGAATAGGATGAGAGACTAGTTGAGCTAAGGGATCAAAGTTGAGTTGTATCTGATGGGTGATCCAGATGACGGTTTTCTTCTTGTTAAGTGCAACGGATGAAAAGTTGGATGGGGTATGAGGAGTATTTGGCTTTTGGTTTATGCTCGGTATAGAACAAATGTCATGGGAATGCGTTGAAAGGATGCTAGGGAATCATACGTGCGTGTACACAACATCTGCGTGGGAGGCTAGGGAAATAATGGGTGGAAAAGAAAACGGGTCAAACGTAAGGGGTGATTTGAAGATAGTGAGAGAATGAAATAAGTGTGTATGCTTGTGGTGGTTATCGAAAATGTGAGGGGTGGGGAGTGTGATAGCTTCAATGGGTATGAGAATAGGGATAAGCCGACAGGGAGCACGATAGAGGGTGGATTTTGTAAAAGGTCTTATGGGCCATGCAAAGGTGGAAGAGATGGGGTACGTGGTAGGTATTGGAAAAATGGTGTGTGGTGTAGAGAGATGAAACGGGAGGTGAGCAGTGAGTGGGATGTAGGGGTAAAAGGGTGGCCATGCACACATGTGGAGTAAACCCATCAATATTGCACTTCCCAATTCATCCCGTGGCCGATGAATACAACATCCCGGTGCTACTTCTCATACCCTTTTTGCATTTTCTGGGCATTCAACATTTTTTTTTAAGTGGAAGTTCCCTCAACTTTTGATGGCCCCACATGCATCAACTGAAGCTCTTTGTGAGCTTCATTGTTCAAATCTGCATCCATGCTATCAGATTCTTCAGTCTGTACTAGCTTCACAGCGTCCGGATTAAGTATCCATTTATTATCTTCTGATAAACCAAGCTGCAATGACCAGATTCCTTATTTGGTATCCATTGATTCATCAACATGAAGTGATAGTAAGCTTTTCATAGCACTAAGGCTTTTCCAGGGACGAAATGAGGCTCTTCTGCTATGGCTGTTCCCTCTTTTCTATTGATGAGTTACTCTGGGTTGAATGGTTAGCAACAAGCTACAGTCCTCGCTCCTTCAATCACAATATGCTCAGAACATATTGAAAAGATATGAAAAACATGCTTCCCAGCACTAGTTTCACCTCAACTCCTTTAAATGACTGTAACAAGTGACATAGAAACCACAGTCGTTCATCATGGCCCAAATTCTTATACCACCCACCTGTTCAAAACTGTTAATGCATTCTCAATGCCTGAGCCTATTGACCTTCAGCTCGTATAATGGGCAACATGACAGTATCTCCCAAAGGTCCTGATGCGGAGTTCCCTTAGAAACACTCCAATTCAGATGGCCAGCTCAAACAAAACCCCAACGCCCAAAAAAAGAATGCTAGAAATAGAAGATGAAATAAAGAAAAAAATAGAGTACGTGAAAGAAGTAATACCATCAAATCCCACTCCATTTTTATGGGAATCAAGGAGTTTAAGAAAACTGGTGGGAAGGCTTGAATGGTCTTAACATGCGAACAAATATCATAGCCAACATGCAACTCAAACAGGGAAAAATAGAGACTAATCCATATAGGAAATGAGGAACAAGTTTAATACATCAAATGGTTAAGACAAACATCCAAATATCAGAAATGAGGCAAGGTGTGACTGAAAACGAAACAAAACGAGATAAAAGTGGAGACCCTAAGGTGCAAATTGATCAATCCTGAGTGATTCCTTTGGAGCGAAATCGTTTGGTTCGCAACGAGCTGCAAACACCTTCCACTTTAAAATATCTCTCAGAAACCTTCACTACCGGAACATCTCTGCAACCTTCATCCGAATACGCTCATCCGCTTTCCAGGTCCCCCCTTTCTCTTTCTTTCCGACCTTCCTTTT
The DNA here is from genome assembly GCF_004353265.1 of Vitis riparia. Classification (NCBI taxonomy): domain Eukaryota; kingdom Viridiplantae; phylum Streptophyta; class Magnoliopsida; order Vitales; family Vitaceae; genus Vitis; species Vitis riparia. The sequence goes on along the minus strand of NC_048432.1, from coordinate 3,491,435 downwards.
TTTTTTTCTTTTTTTTTTCCTTTCCTTCTCATTTCCCTCTAGAACTCCTTATTTATGTCTTCCTTGGCAAGCCACTACCCGTTCTCCTATTCACCGATCAGCCAGCATGTCCTCCTCAACTACTGCCATGGCCGGCCATGCCTCTTTGCCACACGTCCCATGCGGCTGCTTTCATGCATAAGGAGGTCCCCCCTCCCACTTTAAAAAAATGACTAAATTCCACTCCCGGGTGATTTATGAAAGGCCCCTTTGTTTCAACTTGTAAAAATAAAAAGGTAATAATAAAATAATATCATCAAACCATTACACTTGGTTTAAAAATAGGGAGTTTACTAGTGTAAAGAATATGAACATCGAAATGAAATGAGAGTGTGAAGGATGAGTGGAATGAAGTGAACTCTACCGAAGAACCAAGGAGACCCCCAAAAGGATGTTAGTGAAACTCGGACTCACTCAAACGAATAGACGAACACAAAGACTCTAATCCTAAAAGAAAATGATGTCTCAAAATGACTCTGAAGCCACACTAAGGACCCAGGCTTCCTCTAAGACGTCTCCAAAAGTGATTCGAAAAACCATATCAAAATGAGTAACGATCGAACCACCTTGAAGAACAGAAAAGACTACGCCCAAAGAAGGTTGCCCTATGTGAATTACAAGAGAATGCCAGGTGCAAGGTGCATAACAACATGGTTGATATAAGTGGCGTGAACTCGAATGACCATGTCATGTGCAATGAAAAGGGGAATCTAGGAGAGCAATGATGAATGAACGATAAGCACAAGGTGACGAGGTGAGGAAAATGAGGGTGAATGCAAACCCATGAAGGCAATATATGCAATGCCAGTGGATATGAATGCCAGGGACTATGACTCTGAATGATATGACTGAAGGGAAATGACTCTGAACGTCAGAAAGGGGAAAGAAGATGGTGACTCAAAATGCCTGAATGGATGCGTACGACTCTGAACGCCAAAACTAAGAAAAAAAAAGACCCAAGATGCATGAATGAGTATGAAACACGACTCTGAAAGCCAAAACTAAAGAAAAGAAATGAACCAGAAGGCCCAAAGGAGTGTGCCTAATGGTTCTGAACGCTAGAATGGGAAAATGGTGATGGATCGAACGAAAGGTAAACATGAGGACTTTGAGTGTCGAACTGAAAACGTTGCTCTAAACGCTAAATAGAAGATGAGTAATGGCTCTGAACGCCTAAACGAAGATAAGTGATGGCTCTGAAAGATAAGAATGGCTCCGAATGCTAATCTAACAGAAAATGGCAATCCTAAATGCTAGTAATGTAGTTCTGAACGCTGCCAAAATGGACAATGGCTCTGAATGCCAAAATGAATACACAGTTTTGAACGCCTAAAACTAATGAAAGTAGCTCTGAACGATAAGAATGATTCCGAATGCTAATCTAAAAGAAAATGGCAATACTAAATGCTAGTAATGTGGCTCTAAACGCCTAGATGTAGATGATGACTCTGAACATCTGAATGTGAATAATGGCTCTAAACGCCTGAATGTGAACGATGGCTCTGAACGCTTGAAGACGAACGATGACTTTGAACGCATGAATGTGAACGATGGCTCTGAACACCTGAGTGTGGACGATGACTCTGAACACCTGAATATAGCTTTGAATGCTGAAAAGGTGGCGACAAACACCCGATCATGATAGGATGATGGCTCTGAATGTCAAGCTGGGAAGGAATGGTGGCTCTGAAGGCCCAAACCAAGAAAATATGGTGGCTTTGAATGTCAAACTGCGGAGAATGATGGCTCTAAACGCCCGAATGTGAGAACGACGACTCCTTGAACGCTTGAAACTGTGAAGAGGTAGTGGCTCTTAACGCCAAACTAAAAAGAGATGATGGCTCTGAACGCCGAAACTGAAGATGCGATGATGATGGCTGATTACTACTCAAAAAGTGCTATTTCATAGCTTGTAATTAACTCTTATAAACACTTTTGAGTAGTAGTTATCACATTTTAACCCAATTAACATATTAAGGACCCTTGCAATCAATTCTAATCAAATTGTGTTAAGTTTTGGTGTTTTGATAGCTTTTTGATCACCAAAGCAATCAGAGATTGAGGAGAGTTCTTTGGAATCCATGGCAAAGCAATGGAAAGATTAGAAACATGAAGAACAGAAGCTTTGAAGTCCTTTGCCATAAGCAAATCTAGAATGCAAGGAGTAAAAGATGTCCGGATAGGGCGTCTAGACAGGATGGCGGCGGAAGTCAATGATCCGGACAACATATCCGGATAGGATATGCTATCGTCCGAATGTGATGTTCACGAGTGTCGTGTGCCTCTCCCTGAGGGAGTCCGGATAGGAGAGCACGCCACATGTCCTCTTAGGGCATCCAGATGGAGTTGATCCGGATAGCCTTGCGCGCTCCGTGTCATCCGGGAGAGGGGTCCCTACACCTTGCACACGGGGAAGAATTCTATCCGGCTGGCATTCCATCTCATCTGGATATCTCGCATCCGGATGGGAGAGAAGGAATTTCGTGCGCCAACATTTTACATCCGGATATCCCACAACCAGATGGGAGAGGAGGACATTCCGCCCGCCGACATTTCACATCCGGATATCTCATAGCCGGATGGGAGACGAGGACGATTCAACTTCTTCGGTTAGACATATCCGGATCTTCAGATAGCACTTACCCGGAGAGTTTTCTCTCAGTATACAGTGCCACGGTGTTCTCCTGAAGCTTCCTGATATTTCCGACCGACATCTTGAGATATTTTTGACCGACAACTTGAGATATTATCGATCGACATCTTGAGATATTTTACTTTAGATATTTGTTGTGTAAATCCCCAAAGTCTCCTTGTAACCCACCTATCATAGGATTCCTTAGTCCTTAAGTAAGAACAAAGGGGTGAATAACCTCTTATATATAACTCTGGGAGCTTGTTCTCAGACACATCCTGGATCCTTTGTACAGTTTTGTAAGGAAGTAAAATATAAGAGCACTTGCTCTGCTTTTCTTATATATTTTTGTTTTCTCGTTAGTTTTCTTTCTAGCCAATCAAACTCTGAGGATTTTTCCTCAGAGGATGAGTGGCTAGGCTCTTCGTCTCTTGGAGTAAAGAAAGCCGGGTAAGTTTCTTAATGCATAAATTGGAAGTTTTGTTGTTTTAGTTTTTAATGAAGAGAAAGTGTGACCCATTAATGGATGGTTTTTATCTTTTTAGTTAACTTAAAACGCCTTTAATTCACCTGGGCCAACATTTGATAAGGCTAATGATCTCCATCCATTGAGATGCACTTGATTATCTCTTGCGAGCCTTTGGGAGGTGGTTTAGAGGTAGGATTTTCTAGAATAGCCAACACTTGGTAAGCTTTTGGACTCTAAGGAGACATCCATTAGTTATCTCTTGCGAGCTTTTGGCGGGTAATTCAAGGTTAAAGATCACCTTGAATGGCAAATACTAGGTGAGAGGGGCATGAGCCATTGCAAGGTGCATCAGTGAGAGGAATTTAGTGTTTGAACCCATTAATGGGAAGCATCTGTACCACACCAGTTAGAGAATTAACTATATGTTAATTCTCTAATGCGAGGAAAAGAAACAAGTGACCGGAACTCTCCTTTTTGTATGAGGAACCTGAGCCTAGTAATCTAAACTCCAAGAAACACTTTTCTTTGTAAGTAAAATTAGTTACTATTTTTGGTTAGTTTAAAACCAAACCTTTTTCATTTAAACATCTTTATGTTTTCTTTTAAAGCTAACCTTGAAATGAAAAGACACCAATTCATCTTTGAATTAATATCAATTGTGAAGTGAAAACTCATCCCAGTGAACGACCCTAGAGCCACTATGCTATGCTAGCTAAGGCTATTCTAGTACATGGTGTAATAGGTTATAAATTTTGTTGATTACTCCCTGAGGACCACAATCAAGGGACACCAGCTGGACACGAATCAAATGGCACCACTGTCAGGGACCATTAAGAGGACATGAATAAGTTGAGACACCAATTAGGAACGAATCAATGGCTCTGAACGTCGAAACTGATAATGTGACTCTTAACGTCAAACTGAAAATGTGATGATGGCTCTGAACGTCGAAACTGAGAAGCGACGATGATGGCTCTGAACGCCAAAACCAAAAATGCGATGATGATGGCTTAGAGTGCCAAAACTAAAAATGCGACTCTGAACGTCAAGTTGAAAATGTGATGATGATGGCTCTGAACGCCGAAACTGAGAAGCGATAATGATGGCTCCGAACGCTGAAAGCAAAAATGCGATGATGATGGCTCTGAACGCCGAAACTGAGAAGCGACGATGATGGCTCTGAACGCCAAAACGGAAAATGATATAATGACCCTGAATGTCGAACTATGAACATGGCTTTGAATGCCAAACTAGGAATAAATGGTGGCTTTGCCGCCGCAACCCTCAATCCATTGGAAGGGTCTGAAAGAGACTCCATGAGTCCTGAAAGATGCTCTGCTAGCGAGTCAGAATGATTACGTTAACGGTCAACATAGTCTCACGACCCGCTCGATGAAATCACGAGGTCTGTTGGAGTGTTGCAATAAGCCGAACTCCTCTAACTCATAATGCTCTGCCGGAAGAATCTATCATCATCCCGAATGGATAATCCGATAGTCTTAGGGAGTAGTCTGGTAAGAGACATACCACGATCTCGACATAACAATCTACTGAATAGTCTTGGCTAGTGGGGTGATCAAAACCCGAATATTGTGCTCCACTGAAAGCTCATCTTGACGAAAAGCACAGGAATAGTGACCAGTGAAGCAAATGCAATATCTCTTGACCGAGTAATGAAAACTATAATAGATCTGTGAGAGAATGATCATCTCCATAGCTAAAGGAGGGAAATATGCCCCAGTATGGCATCAGATATATATGATCTGACCTGATAACTCAAGAATAACTCTATGGGGACGTACAAAGGATCTAACATGTACTCCACTGAAATGGTGACGTGGGAATCCACGCGCCTGAGATAACTCCATCTAAGAATCACAACTATATAAGCAAACGTGAATCTGGCTGAAAGACTCAAGAGAGGCTCCACGGAGTATCATGACACAATGAAATCGAATCATCAACCCGATGTGTATCTCAAAATCGAGGGTGATCATGTGAATCAGTGGGGGATCTACAAATCTCGATCGAAATGGGGAATACGCCCCAGTGTGGCATCATAAATGTGACAAGTCGGAAAGTCAGATGAGCTCAAATCATCCATCATCGAATTCGCGATCCAAGTCATCCATGTCTATAACTGAATCGGACCCACAGATCAAAGGGGCGTTTCCAGAAGGAAAGCATGATGACATCTAAGTGTCGAGAAGTGCAGGCTTAACTGGGCAACTCCCAAGAGGCTCCACTGAGGAATCATCGTAAAGATAGCGAATAGATCATCGTATCGATGTACGTCTCGCAAATGGGGATAGGTGCGCAACTCCACCAAGATCTGTAAATCTCATCCTGAATGGTAATATGCCCCAGTATGGCATCAAACATATGATAGGTCGGAGACCGGGCAACATGAAATCATCTATCATCGAACATGCGACATCTGTGAAGATCCATAAATCTCATCTGAAATGGAAAATATGCCCCCGTATGGCATCAGGTGCATAACAGGTCAGAAGAACAAGTGACATGAAACCATCTCTCATCAAACATGTGACCTTTGTGAAGATCCGTAAATCTCATCTCAAACGGAAATATGCCCCAGTATGGCATCGGATGTGTGACAGGTCAGAAGAACAAGTGACATGAAACCATCTCTCATCAAACATGTAATCCTGGTCATCCAAATCCATAACTGAATCATGCCCACAGATCCAAGATGTACCTCCCGGATGGAGAAGCATGATGGCATCTAAGTGCCTAGAAGTGCGGGCCTAGCTGGATGGCTCTCGAGAGGCTCCACTGAGGAATCATGATAAGGTAATGATCATGTCCACGTCTCAGTGAGCATCTAGTAAGTGATGATGATCGTGCAAGTCCATGAGGATCCATAAACCTCTAAATGAAATGGGATATGCCCCAGTGTGGCATCAGAGGTACGATAGGTCAAAAATCGGGTGACACCAAATCATCCATCGTCAAACGCATAATCCCGGTAATTCGAACACAACTGAATCAGACCTACACATCAAAGAGGAAGCATGACGATATCTAAATATCAACTGGATCTCAAACACTCGTCCAAGTAGAGGCTGTCAAAGACGACATCTGATCCCAAGGCCTCAGGGTGGTCTTAAGACACGGGACGTAACGTAGGCCAAGGTGATAGGGTGATAAAAATGAAGGAAAACTAGGCTCAAATACCCAATGATAAAAAACCCACGCCCTCATATATGAAATGCAACATGTATAGTGAATCCCGTGAGCCATGGACCTGAGGATGCCTAACATGAATATGATGTCGATAAGGAGACAAATGAAGCAAAATGAACTGATAGTGATATGTGTAATGATGATGTGAAGAGAGTATCAAACCCGAGATGGGTTGCTGTAAGAAAAGAATAAGACGTGAAGTGAAAATGATGAATCCAAAGCGAAAACGAGGATAATGATGAAACAAATAACACAAAGAGGAGTACTAATCAACTCAAATCAGACATGGAGTGAAGTCACATCAACAATGAACGTAATGATGGAAGGGACAATGACCCAGAGCTCCTAAGAGAAGATCACTCATCTCGCTCTCAAAATATACAATAAAAATGAATACAAAGCATAGAGGGTCTCAGAAAGCTCACATACGAACTCCCATCAACAAACATACTCAATCAAGTGACCCTCGAACATCAACATACACACTCAATGATAGAAAATAATACATATGCGTTTTTTTTTTCTTTTCCTTTTTTTTTTTTTTTTTTTTTGTTTTTTACATATATACAAATGTACACACCTTGAACATGAACAAAATAAGCCCAAATATGATATCAATAATGGATAGACGAGCTCTCGAACGCTAAGGTAACAAAAACCCTCTCTGACAAGATAACCTTTTCAAACTATGAATCTCTGAACCAGTGTCCATTGGATAAATAGTGGTAATGATGTGACTACCCTCCATGTAATGAACTGAGGAAGATCACCACTCGGGGTGGAAAGAATATGAAGCAAAACAAGTAGTAGATAGAATAAAGGAGAATAGATGAAGAACACAACCAATGAGATACAATGGAATGCAGTGATGCAATGATGAGAAGAGATAATGAGAAGAATGTGCCCCTAGGTCCAAGGCTCACGAAACTCCCAAACAATGAATGCATACACCAAAAGGGCCCGTATCCCGGTGTGAAAATGTGAGCAAGGCGATAAGAAAGAAATGCTATAATGCTCATGTGAGGCTCAATGGGTTAGCAACAGACTATATATCAAAAGGGAATAACAAGGTATATGGCTAACCGAAATGACGACCACCATCCTACGACCATGGTCTCAAATATAGTACCTTTTTAGCTGATCCACATTAGTCGGCTTTGAGAATCGGTTTCCATCTAAATCCATCAACCATGCAACATCCTCTGGGGTCAACTCCCTGATGAAATAAGGTCCGCTCCAGTTGGGTCTGAACTTCCTTCTAGGATCTCTGATCAATCCCCTGATGATCTTCAGAACCAAGTCACCTATCCGTAGTGGTCGGGGCTTGACCCGCTTTTTGAAAGTGCGGGCCATCTTCCTCTGATATGCACGAATGTGGTCGGCTGTTCTCAATCTCCTCTCATCTAGGAGATTGAGCTGATCAAATCAAGCGCCTGAGCCTAATCTGCCTCGAGAATCTGCTGCTCTAATGCTACCCTCAATGAACCCATTTCTATCTTGACTGGTAGCACTACCTCCATATCGTATACCAAAGAGTAGGGTGTGGCTCCTGTAGAGGTACGAAAAGAAGTCCGGTAAGCCCACAATGCGAAAGGAAGCTTCTCCAACCAATCCCGAGAAGTCTTAATCATCCTCCGCAAGATTCTCTTAATATTCTTATTCACGGCCTCTACTGCCCCGTTCGTCTGCGGCCTGTATGCAGGTGACCTATGGTGTCAGATGCCATATTGCCGCACTAAAGTGTCAACCTCTGCCCTGAAATGTACCCCTCTATCCGAAATCAGCTCATGAGGGACTCCATAGCGACAGATAATGTGTGACCTGATGAAACTAGCAACTCCAGATGATGTCAATCTCGCATACGAAGTGGCCTCCACCCACTTGGTGAAATAATCGATGGCGACCAGGATGAACTCATGACCACTGGAAGATTTCGGCGAAATCTTTCCGATGATGTCAATACCCCATACAGAAAATGGTCATGGTGAAGTCAGTGCATGCAACTCCGAGGACGGCACATGAATGAGATCTCCATGTATCTGACACTCGGGACATCTCTGAACAAACGGGCAACAATTCATCTCCATGGTCAACCAGAAATAGCCAATCCTCATGATCTTACGGGTCAACATATGTCCTCCCATATGTGGTCTGCAGACTCTTGCATGAACCTCTCTTATCACTCTATCGGCAGAGGCTCGGTCCAAGCACAATAATAACATCCCGTCAGCTGATCGTCTATACAATGTCTTGCCACAAATCACCAATCGGGTGGCTAACTGTCTCAATGCTCTCCTATCCTTAGCCGTGGTAGCCTCAAGATACACGCCAAGTCTCAGAAAGTGATATATGTCATGGTACCAGGGCAGACCATCATCTATCTCCGTATCATCAATTAGACAATAGTACGCAGGAGCAAATCTCGACTCGATCAACAATGGGAGAATAGTGACATCAACAGGAATGTCAATCATGGAAGCTAGAGTAGCTAAGGCATCAGCAAACTGGTTCTGCACTCTAGGCAGATGGGTATATATCAAATCATTGAATCTCCCAACCAGTAGCTCTAAATATGCGTGGTAAGGCCTAAGCTTCGCGTTTCTAGTCTTCCACTCGCCTTGAATCTGTCTCAATACCAAATTGGAGTCACCAAACACCTCTATCTGTCTAATCCCGAGCTCTAGGGCCGTTTATAATCCCAAGATACAAGCTTTATATTCAACAATGTTGTTGATGGCAAGATGTTGATTCGAGAATGCCAAACGAACAGATCTGGGAATGTGATCACCATGAGGGGATATCAACAAGACGCCTATCCCGTATCCAGAATGGTTGGCCGCACCATCAAAGTACATGCACCAACCTGATAAACTGGTCACAACAGGGACATCCTCGTCCAGGAAGTCATCATCAATGGCTCTGCCGTCGGAAACTAGTAAAGAAGCTAGGTGATCCGTGACAGTGCTCCATTTGATGGAATTTTGAGTGACATAATGGATGTCAAACTCGATTGGAAGTACCAACCATCTTATGAGGCGACCAACCAAGGCGGGTTTGTCAAAAAAATATCTCAGAGGATCTAAACGGGATATCAAGTACACTAAATACTCTATCATATAATGTCTCAGTTGGCATGTGGCCCAAACCAATGCCAAACAGTAACACTCAATCATGACATATCTCGTCTCATAGTCTAGCATCCTCTTACTCATATAATAAATAGCTCGGTCCTTGCCTGAATCATCAAGCTGAGCTAACATACACCCCAATGCTACGTCTGAAACTAATAGGTATAGGAGTAAGGGACGACCTGGTGTAGGAGGCGCCAAGACTGGAGGTGACAACAAGTACTCTCTGATCCTCTCAAATGCACGCTGACACTGATCATCCCAAATAGTAGGTTGACTCTTCCTCAAGAGTCGAAAAATGGGCTCACAGATGTCTGTCAATCTGGCAATGAATCTGCTGATGTACTGAAGTCTACCCAAGAAGCCTCTGACCTCTCTCTCTATCCTCGGTGTAGGCATGTCAAGAATGGCTCTGATATTATCCGGATCTACCTTTATGCCTCTCTCATTGACCATATATCCAAGGAGTTTCCCAGAAGTCACTCCGAAAGTGCACTTCTTGGGATTGAGTCTCAATCTGAATTGTCTGATCCTCTCAAAGAACCTCTCCAGAGCTGTCAAGTGATCTGATCTATCTCGGGATTTCACTATCATGTTGCCTACATAAACCTCGACTTCCCGATGCATCATGTCATGGAAGAGGGTGGTCCTCTCTCTCTGATAAGTGGCTGCTACATTCTTCAATCCAAATGGCATGACTCTATAGCAATAAGTACCCCACTAGGTAATGAAAGACGTCTTCTCCATGTCCTCTAAAGTCATCAAGATCTGATTGCACCCGGAAAATCCGTCCATAAAGGACAACATCGAATGACCAGCCATACTTTCAATTAACACGTCGATGTGTGGAAGAGGAAAATCATCCTTAGGACTGGCCTTGTTGAGGTCTCGAAAATCAACACAGACTTTCACCTTGCCGTCCTTTTTGGGAATAAGGACGACATTGGCCAACCACTCTGGGTACTTGACCACTAAAAAAATCCTACACTGAGCTGCTTCTGAATCTTCTTCTTTACCTGCAAGCTCCAACGAGGATGCAATCGTCTCAACTTCTGCTTAACCGGTCTGGCATGGGGCAGAAGTGGCAAATGATGCTGGATGATAGATGGATCAAGGCCTGGCATGTCCTCATAGGACCATGCGAAAATGTCCAAGTATGCTATGAGCAACTGGATGAGGTTATCGCTCTCATCAACAGATAAATCTGATCTGATCCTCAACTCCCTAGGCTGATATGCTGTGCCGAAATCAACAATCTCTGTGTCCCCTACAACATGTGAAACTCTCTGATCAATGGGATCTAAATCGGAAATAGAAGACGAGTCATCATTTGAATCATGCTGTGCAATCTCATCATCAATGTCAAAAATTTGTGATGTGGGTGAGGAAGGTGCGGGTAAAGCAATAACATGAGAGACAAACAAATACTAAAAAATGCTCAAATCCATAGATGAAGAGTCAGAAACATCATCATGACGGGAGACAAATCCCGATAAGACATTAAAGGAAAGAGATGGGTCCACAAAGTCAGACGCTCTCTTAACTAAGCCAACAGGACCATCAAACAAACCATAAACAACTATAACATCCTCAGCAATCTCCAGAACAGGGGCGACCTGGATCTCCTCGACGATCTCGAGGACAGACACCCCGAAGAGATCGAATGGTGAAGCGAGCTCAAGCGGGGCTATCTCCTTGATCTGACTCAAGCTCATCGCGATCATCTCATCAACGTACTCGTCATGTGGCACGACTTTGTCTACTATGTTGCTGCTCTCGATAAATGTCCTGTGATCATCGATCTCATCTAGGAAGCAAAGTGTCATAAGGCTCGTGCGATCTGGGGAGAAAGGAATGATCAATGCAGAAGTTGAAGGGCTAGGGGCTCCGTCACTCAATCGTAACTACCGGACGAGGCGTTGAAGCTCAGCCTCCTGGGTGATGCTATGTCCTTCGATCATCCCATCAGATGGTGCATGTGGCTCTGACGCCCTCACAAAGTAATCTGCTAGGCTCATGGTATATGGGTGAACAGGATAATAAAATGGCATATGGGTCAGTCGAGCCCTCACCTTCTCCTTGGGCAATCGCTCCATATAACGATAATCAGCCTCAGTGGGGATGAACCCGAGTCCGAATGCTACGTCGTGATCAAGGAAGGCCATGAACTCACTAGGCCCATACTGACGCCGCCCTAACCCCATGCCGGGAAGATAAGACATACCCCTCATCATGTCAAGCACTACCGTGCTACTGTGTTGGTCGAAAGACATGGCTACAAAGTCTCGACAGAAATCCTCTATCTCCAGAGTCTGCACCTCGTCGAAGGTGAATCTGGTCAGAAAAAGATCATCATCAGTGTGACTAATCTGAAGTACAGGCTAGGCAGAAATGAACACATCTCCTATAGACTGCACCACAACGACCTGGCCATCATGAATAAACTTCACCTTCTGATGAAGGGAATAAGGAATGGTCCCGGCTCTATGGATCCATGGTCGGCCCAGAAGTAGGTTAAAGGATGTAGGAATCCTCAAAACCTGAAACACGGCAACAAAAGTGGTCGGACCAATCAATAGCTCAATCTCCAATGTACCCATGACCTTCCTCCGAGTACTATCATATGCGCGAATGGTCTGAGTGGAGGGACCGAAGTCAGATGGTGCGTAGCCGAGGGCAATGGCAGTGGCCAGAGGACAGACATTCAGGGCTAAGCCATTGTCCAGAAGGATAGATGGGACTCGATGGCCTGAACAATCGACAGATATATAGAGTGGACGCGTGTGGTCCGAGCCCTTCGGTGGCAAGTCATCATCGAAGAATACAATGCATGTGGCTCTGCTGGTCGTCATCATATGAATCAATCTCTTAGGAGAAGTGATAGTATCGACTCTGATCTGGCTCAGGGCTCGAATCAGAGCATCACGGTGAGTGCTCGAGGATGCCAACAGGCTCTAGATGGAAATACGAGCCTGAGTGCTTTGTAGCTGTCTCAAAATCTCGTCGTCCTCTACTCTGACCTCATCGGGAGCAGATATACCCTCAACTGACCTAACTGCTACGGGAGGTGGCTGTCGCAACACTCTACCTCCTCAGAGAATATATTGAACATCTAGAGTCTGAGAATCATCAACACGCGGAACCTGAACCTCCTCAACATCCGGGATCAAGATGAATGACGTCTGGACGCTGTAATGTGGAAAAATCAATGGCTCAACAATGGCAGTTTGTATTGATGCCACCTTGGGAACTAATCCGAATGAAATAGGCATCCAAGGCCCCAAAGTCACTTTGTCCATCTCATAAATACCATTTGACACAATAGGCTCTGGGTTTGAATCATCCCAACTAAGCATATGGACGTGATCGTCAAGCTCAACGAAGTCGAAGAAATGTATGCCATCGACCGGTGGAGGAACGACATGTGTAGTGTGGGCATGTAATGGGTTTGTGGTCACACTCGGCTGACCCAAGTGCACCAAACCTTGGTCGATCAAATCCTGAACGACATGCCTCAAAGCAGTGCATCGATCGATCTCATGTCCAGGCCCTTGATGGTATGCACAGTGCAAATCCATCCTGAACTGAGGTGGAATAGGCTGAGGGGGTGGCCTAGGGGTGAGAGCAGTCAATAACCCTGCCTCTATAAGCTTCCGAAGAGCCTGGCTCAACGGCATGCCTAACTACGAGAACTGCCTCTACGTCCTCAAAGCAAATGAAGCAGAAGCCTGCTGAGCTCTGGGTCAGGGATAAGGCGCTATGGGTCTCGCAGTGAACTGAGCAGCATAACACGACTGTCCTATGGCCTTGTATGAGATAGGTGACCTCTCGATGCCTTGGGTGGCATAGTAAGGAAAAGCCAAAGTCTGTGGCATGTAGGACTGATCATGAGTCGGACGAGGCGCCCGTGGCCTATACTGCTGAAGTGGATATGAAGGATGAGTCTCGAGAAGCTGTGGGACCGGCTGATGGTGCCTGAGAGGTCTTTGACTAGAAGAACCGATGGCGCTCACATCAACTGACCTCTGTCCTCCAAAGGGTTTCTTCCCCTTAACATCACTAGGGGAAGAATCAGTTCACAATCCTCTCAAGATGCCGTCCTCGACATCGTACAAAGCTAAAACCAACGAACCAAAATCTATGAAGAGTACCCCAACCACGTGTCTGGCAATCCTGGGCTGTAGGCTCCTCAAAACCATCTGTATCTAATCCCTCTCTAGAGGCCTGTCAATGATCTCGACAATCTTCCCGCGCCAGCGGGAGATGAAGGATGAAACTGACTCGTCTATCCTCTACCTCAGAGCCTCGAGCTCTCTCCTTGATACATCCATCACAGTGTTAAATGAAAACTATCATAAGAACTCTTGGGCCAAGTCGTCCCATGTCCGGCATTGTGAAGACTCTAGGAATGCGAACCAGCGTTGGGCTGCCCCACTCAGAGATAGCGGGAACAAAGTGATCATCTGTGACTCATCCAATCCGTGTGCTCTCATCACTGTGCTATAGAGTCTGAGGTGGATGCGAGGACAACCAATGCCCGTGTACCTCTCAATGTCGAGCATCCTGAACTGAGCTGACAAACTGGCCACCGGCATACCCTCGAGATCATCCCAAACAGCTGATCCATCTGACACTCTCATCTGCCTCATATGCTGCTCGATACGGTCCATATGTGCATGAGCGTCATTAGTGAATGTGGTCTGAACGACTACAGGTGGGGCAACCTCAGAATGCCCATGCAATACATAAGGTGAGGCCTGAGGCATCGTCAGAACAGGTGGTGGCGGTGACTGTGGCAACGAATCATGAAGAGTCTCATCATGAACTACGAGTGGTCTACTCTACTGGCTGCCAATCTCCTACCTAAGGCTAGCCAAAGCCTCTTGGATAGAAGCCATGACGGCCATAAACTGATCCACTGTAACAACCTACTGATCCATACTTAATCTCTCGAAATACCGGACTAATCTCCCCTCTACTCTAACCCAAGAAGGCGTATCCAGACTGCGAACAAAGATTCGATCCTAAAAGCACGAAGAAATGAATAAGGATATGGCTCGGAGAAAGCATGGAAGAAATGATAATCTGAACGGAAACAAGCAAGACATCTAAGTGAAGGCAGACTTTCTGACCGTACTCAAACTCATAATGATCTCTGTACACCCTCAATTGAAGACTAAAGAAGGAGTATCGAAATCTAAACTGTGGCTACAGAGGCTTTGAAAGCTCTCAGATGCACCCACATGTAAGGAGTGAACCCTAATCGAATGATCTACGACTCAACCTACGAGGTCAAGGTGGCTTTAAATGGATATGGGTGGGCTTTAAAAGATCCCTTAGCAGAGGCGATCATACCCTCCGACAGTATGCAACCCTCTGTACGTCTCCGAAAAGACGGGACGCTTCCATGCAAGGTGGTCATCACCTCCACACATGCACTATCTCAACATCCCAAGGGGGTTTCCTATGGTGAAAACCTCTCAAACTCGCAACGCTCAATGGTCAACTAGAGTGCACAGTGAATGGTGTGGGTGCATCCGAAAACTCTAGGAAGCTAAAACAGAAAGATGAAACACACTGGCCGCACAAATATCCATGAGACCTAGCTCCGGGTTATACGGGTCTTCAATGATCGGACTCCAATCGACATCAAAGTGTCGCTCTACTCTAGAATGCTCCCATTCATTGATATAGCCTGTCGCTAGACCCTACTCCTAATCTCTGGCTCGGTCAGAGAATAAGCACACAGAGAGCCTCACACTTGCAATAGTGAGGACCAGAATGAAGGGAATGACTGAGACCAAGAGAGTTGGAGGTAGGAGGATAGATGTGTGGCCCACATAGACAGGCGACATGCAGTTAAGCAGCAGACAGAATACATCACTCATGCACACACACAAACTATGACGATCAGGATGAATAGCGACACGAACATCATGCTCAAAGACAATCAAGATAATATACAAGCCAGAGAAAACAACATAGCAAGTCAAGCGATGTGTAATAGTGAGTCTATACATGTGAAGTAAGTAGAACAATCAGGAAGAATCAGAATCGCTATACCAAGCAAAACAAGATGAGCAGTCTATGATAATCGGCATGTTAATGTACTAAACTAATATAGCAATGAAGCATAGAAAAAGTGACATCCGAAACCCCAATCAAGATAATCGATATATCAATGTCCCAATACAATATCCAAGCATGCATAAAAAAACTCTCAATGTGCAATCAAGAGACAGGTACTCATTGATTGACTCATCAAATACCACATTTGTTTCATCCTAAGTTCAAGCTTGACCCTCTAAATGATCCCCAGCGGAGTCGCCATTTTGTGGACCCCGCATTTCGG
Organism: Vitis riparia; assembly: GCF_004353265.1. Lineage (NCBI taxonomy): Eukaryota > Viridiplantae > Streptophyta > Magnoliopsida > Vitales > Vitaceae > Vitis > Vitis riparia. The sequence goes on along the minus strand of NC_048432.1, from coordinate 3,475,608 downwards.
CTCATGCGATTTCCACTCGATAGGGAGCTCGATTTTTATTCGAAAATGATTTTATTTATTAAAAAAAAATATGACTTGGAGTTGCCACTTATTTTTGTTTTATTTTTAAAAGGGTAAACAAAATAAGAAAGAAAACCCTAAGTGTGACTCCTTATTTTGGAAAAGGTGGTATGTGAAAAACCGGATCGGGCTCGGGGGTCAGGTTACTTATCGAGAAGGTATAGTAAAAACCGTAGCACCCCTCTAAGTCCCTAAAGTTAGGTCTCTACTAATAAAATGAAGCTGACGTGGCGATCAATAGGAAAATCAATGGATACTCAAATCGACCATGCACATATGGGATCAAAACATGCATAAAGAATGACCAGAATGGGAGTTGATGCGTACCTGGGCCACGAACGAGCAATGCGCTATCATAAAAATGGGGTTGGTGTACAATAAAGAGCACAAAACATATCACACGCGTCACCAAATAGAACTTAAAACTGTTCGAGGGAAAACTGGATTTTTTAAAATTTATTTGAAAATTGGAGTCTTAGAGTTTATTTGAAAATTGGAGTTTTAGAGATTATTTGAGAATTGGATTTTTAGAAATTAAATATAAGAATGAGAATTTTAGAAATTAAATTTGAAAAAAATTGGAATTTTGAAAATTATTTGAGAGTTTGGGGTTTAAAAAAAAAATAAATTAAATTACGGAAATTGGGACTTTAGAAATAAAATTTTGAAAGAAATTAGAATCGAAAATTGTTTGAGAAGCAGAAACTATGAAAATTGAATAAAAAAAATTGGAAATCTTGAAAATCATTCGAAAACGGAATTTTTAGAAATAAATGAATAAAATTATAATAATAAATAAGTAACGGAATAAATGCGAGAATTGGAACATTGGAAACTGAAAAAAATTAAGTTCGAAAATTGAAAAATTGGAATTTCAGAGAACTAAATTTGGAAATTGGAATTTTGAAGAATTATTTAAAGACGGAATTTCAAATAAATGAATAAGTGATTAAATAAATGAATGAAATAATAATAATGATGAAATAATAAAGATTAGGTAAATAATTGCGAAAAATAGAATTTTAGAGATTGAAAATTTGAGAAATTATTTAGAGATGAGATTTTAAATATATGAATAAGGGAATAAATAAATGAATAGGATAATAATAATAACGAAAACAATCATTTAACAACTGAATGTGGATAGTGAAATTTTTTAGATTGGAAATTAAATTTGAAAAACGGAATATTGAAAAATTGAACTTTAATTATTAGAATTTGTAAAATAAATGAATGGAATAATAATAATAATAATGAAAATAATATTTAAACAAATGAACGTGAATAGTGGAATTTTTTAGATTGAAAATTAAATTTGAACGTCAATTTTTCAAGAATTGAACTTTAGTGATTGAAAATTTTAAAATAAATAAATAAATAAATATGAATAACAATAATAATTAACAAAAATAATATTTAAACGGATGAAAGTGAATAGTGAAATTTTTTAGATTGAAAATTAAATTTGAAAGTTAGATTTTTGAAGAATTGAACTTTAATGATTGAAATTTTTAAAGAAAAAATAAATAAATATGGAATAATATAATAATAATGAAAATAATATTTAAACGAATGAACGTGAATAGTGGAATTTTTTAGATTGAAAATTAAATTCGGAAGTCAGATTTTTGAAGAATTGAACTTTAATGATTTGAATTTTTAAAAGAAATAAATAAATAAATATGGAATAATAATAATAATAACAAAAGTAATGTTTAAACGAATGAATGTGAATAGTGGAATTTTTTAGATTGAAAATTAAATTCGGAAGTCAGATTTTTGAAAAATTGAACTTTAATGATTGGAATTTTTTTAAAGAAATAAATAAATAAATATAGAATAATAATAATAATTAACAAAAATAATATTTAAATGAATGAAAGTGAATAGTGGAATTTTTTAGATTGAAAATAAAATTTGAAAGTCAGATTTTTGAAGAATTGAACTTTAATGATTGGAATTTTTTAAAGAAATAAGTAAATAAATATGGAATAATAATAATGATTAACAAAAATAATGTTTAAATGAATGAACGTTAATAGTGGAATTTTTTTAGATTGAAAATTAAATTCGGAAGTCAGATTTTTGAAGAATTGAACTTTAATGATTGGAATTTTTTAAAGAAAGAAATAATTAAATATGGAATAATAATAATAATTAACAAAAATAATATTTAAATGAATGAAAGTGAATAGTGGAATTTTTGAGATTGAAAATTAAATTTGAAAGTCAGATTTTTAGAGAATTGAACTTTAATGATTGGAATTTTTTAAATAAATAAATAAATAAATATGGAATAATAATAATAATTAACAAAATTATTATTTAAATGAATGAAAGTGAATAGTGGAATTTTTGAGATTGAAAATTAAATTTGAACGTCGGATTTTTGAAGAATTGAACTTTAGTGATTGAAAATTTTAAAATAAATAAATAAATTAATATGGAATAACAATAATAATTAAAAAAAATATTTAAACGAGTAAAAGTGAATAGTGGAATTTTTTAGATTGAAAATTAAACTTGGACCTTGGAGAACTAGACCTAAAATTAGAACCTTAGAAAATTATTTCATGAATGGAAACTTGGAAAACCGATTTTTTTTTTTTTTTAAAAAAAGAAAACAAAGTTTAGGTAAATTGAATTTTCGAGAATCAAAATTTTATAAATCGAATTTAAAATTAAATTTTAGAAAATTATTTCGAAAATGATATTTTGTATAATTAAATTTAAAATCTTCATAAAAATCATATTTGTATCATTAGAAAAAGGACTTAAGAGGGCCAAATACTTGGCCCATTAGGGCCTACACTAATCTGGCCTAAACTTAGAGGATGGGGCTTAAGGCCCACCTGAACCAACCTAGGCCCACAACTTAAAGCTTTGGGAGCCCACCAACAAAATGGCTACCATGAAGATCAAGGGGTGCCGCCTCCTCATTTTTTAAAAGCTAGAGGGATGGTTAATGGGTAGCAAATTGGTAGTGAAGAATAGGGCTTGCATGTCGATGATGGTTGTGATGAAATAGAGGAATGGAGTGGGAGCTGCTGCCCATGAACTACCACGCGGGCAAGCGGACAAGAGCATGGGTGCGGTGGAGGGCTTCGTCGTCTTCACCGCCAAGCGCCGCTGCCTTACCGCCACAAGTGCTGGAGGAGGTGAAACAAAAAGCGAAGAAGGGGACAACTGCTCCCCCGCCGACGCTATCGTCCATTTTAATGACGACTCTTGGAGGCGAACCTAGTGGCACCTCTCTCGGCCATCTTCACGAACCCTTCATGCTCTGCTCGGAGCTTCTTGATGCTGCCTTCGATGCGACTTTGGAGCTACATCGGCGTGGCTGCGGGAGCGAGGAAGATTGCCACCTTAGGATCTTTTGGATCGAGCGGCCCAACCTTGGCTGTTAGGCGGCAGTTGTGTGGCTGTCCATGAAGGATGGGAACGTGGCAATGGAGGAAAATGGGTACATAAAAAAAAAAGGTGGGTATGAAAGGTAGTGAAGGCATGAAGAGTGTTTAGCTTTGGATTTGGGTCCATGCGCGTGGATAAAGTTGATGGTGAGCATACGTTGGAGGGGGTTCTCGTAGACAAGAGTCTAAGATTTTCATGGAAGTTTCAAACGGATCCTCAGGAACAGAGCAGGTTCCAAAGTCATGCTAAATTCATTTTCTTACTGTACCCGGTGGGTGGAGTGAACAACAAGCATCCATGTTATTAAATGAATATCAAAATAAATAAAAAAATTTGATACCTTACTCATTTATAAGAGAAAATGAAGAAGCGAAAAAGAAGAACAAAACAGAGCAAGTGAAGCGAGCTTAGACTCAACAAGGTCCAATCCTCAACAAGTGACGTTCAAGACCAGCAATGGCAAATGAGGAAGAATAAAAAATAAAAATGAAATGAAATAAAAGAAATCTGAAAGCAAAGGCATCCAATATGTCCATACCTGAGTTTCCCCAGTGAAGCTTCGTCTCGTTCCTTTGACTGGTTTTTTTCTCCAGCTGCTTTCTCCCCCCCCCCCCCCTTTTCGAAAACTCCTTCGTTCGAGCTCACCCTTTTTTCTCTCTCCTCTCGTCTGGCTTCTCCTCCAAGTTATTACCCACTCCCTTGTTCACCGATCAGCAAGCATGTCATCTTCAACCACCACCATGGCCAGCCATGCTCCTTACCACCCATCTATGCAACTGGTTCTCGGCATAAGGAAGGGGTCCCCCACTCGTCTAAGGTGCTGCCCGCTCCTCCAGGTGGTGAGAAAGCATCCTCCTAATGCTATAAAATCCCTCAAAAAAACTAATAGCCTTTGGTTTTAAAAAGGGGTCTACACATTTATAATTACTAAATAAATTATTTTAATATACAAATTATTACTCTTTCTTTTTAAATTGATTAATACTAAAAAAAAATATCTCTTAATGTTGAAATTTTTATTGAAATTTAATTTATTTTTTTATATTTTATTCCTTTTACAATGAAATTTTAAATTAAATATTAATATTTTTAATTTTAAAATTTATATAATAAAATTAATTTAAAATTTAAAATAAAATATTTAGTAGTATTTGGGCTTTGTAGTATTGAAACTTTGGTATAAGAAATTTGAAAATACTTCTATATAATTATTAAAAAAAATTAGTAGAATAAGATAGTCCTTTCAACATAATTGAGGCATTAAATTTTAAGCACTCTAAAATTATAATCTTTACAAATAATAAAGAAGTTTTTGCATCGAGACCAACTGAATATGATTTGTATGTTCTTAATTTTCATTTTCTTATCTTTTATCTTCCTATACCTACAAGCCTATTTAGAGAAAGACCTTTTATCGAAAAATGAGAGTTCAGAGTTATTTCCCTTTGAAAAGAGAGTGGATCGGAAGATCTTTATTGAATATAGGGTTTCTTCTAAAACGAGATGAAGTAAATTAGCAACTCTGAACAATCTGAAGGAAAAGGAATTTGAGTTAAGTTGATGGGGCGTGCGGCACTTTATAGGGACTTTAAGAGATATTTTCTCTTTCACGCTATCCTTTGAAATTGAGTTGTGTCCGTTTTCAACTTAATTTTTTTCTCTCTGTTTTTCTAATGAAAATATATCTTTTGTTGGGGGAAAATATTTTGTTGAATATATATATTCAAATGGAATGTAAGCAAAAAAAAAAAAAAATGATAAAAAATGGGTGTGATGAAATTTCAAATTATTGATCATCATATGTATTTAACCTAAATCTTAAAAAAGTGAATGAAATTAACTCGTTAAATTTGTTCAATACCACTTTTTATAAATAATTTTTGAATCAAGTAGCATTCAAAACAAAAAACTTTGTAAAAGATATAATTAACGATAACATGAAATTATTAAAATATTTAAAATTAAATAATATAAAGAAACAATAAAATGGTTCATTTATGTTGTTAGAACCATTGTTTTAAAAACTGGTCGCTCCGATCGGTCGGATGGTCCATCAATGCCCTTTCCAATCTGATCTAGGGAAATGAAACAGAGACAACTGACAATCAGACCATCGACCATTCTTCATGGACCAGTCAAGGTCAAAACCTAAATGGCCTTGCCCAAATCCATTAATTCCTAACCCGTTTGCTTGTTCCCAAGGTTAACTGACATACCATCGACCATTCTTCATGGACCGGTCAAGGTCAAAACCTAAATGGGCTTTGCCAAAATCTATTCATTCCTAACCTATGTGCTTGTTCCCAAGGTTTGTAAGTATAAATACCCATCTATTGGCCCAAATTCATTCATTTCAAGCCCATTTACTTGTTCTCAAGTTCTACAGGTATAAATACCCTATAAGTGGTTTATTGATTTCCAATGTGGGATGAGTTTTGATAATAATGAAAGGAGCTTTGCATGGTGGGGAATTGAACCTAGGACTTATTTTTAACAAAATGTTAGCACACCACTATGTTACAAAGCTATTTGATAAATATCTATATATCTGTTTTTTAATTTCTATCATATAAAACATTTAAACAAATATAAATATTTATATCTACTATTATTTTTATAATAATTATACATATTCTATTTAATAAAATTTAATATATTAATACATTTATATTTATATTTATCATTTAATTTGACATATTGAACATAAAAAATAAAATATTATTAAAATTTTTAATAAAATATATTTTAATTTATTATAATTTTATTAAAATATAAATTATATATTTATAATGTCATCGATTTGATCGCGGTTTGACCACTGGTTCAACTAGTGAACCATGAACTGGTAACTTTTTCGGTTCAATATTCGATCCAATTTTGAAAACATTAGTTAAAACTTTTTTATTTATAGAAAATGGTAATAGGATTTAAAGTTGTAGGATGTTAAAAGCCTAAATACATACCTACATATTTTCTTATTTATCTCCTAGTATTTTTACCAAGTGATAGATATATTGGTGGCCAAGCATTATCATCATCATTATTTATCTCCTAACATTTTTATGAAGTGATAGGTGTAGGAAGAGTGTAAATAATTTTTATTTTTATTTTATTTTATTCTATTAGTTTTATATTTTTTGGGAAGAGTCCTATTGGGAATTATTTTTATTTTATTTTATTCTATTAGTCTTATATTTTTGGGAAGAGTCCTATTGGGATTGTGCTAGTGGAGTCCCATTCCTTTTATAAGTAGAATCCCCTTCCACTTTGAGTTATCTTTTGATTACAAGCAGATTCCCATTAGGACTGTGTTAATGGCCTATAAAAGCAGGTCACCTTTTGCTCTCTATATACCAATACCAATTTTTCAAAGAATTTTTCAGAGAGTTTTTCAACCATCTATTTGGATGAATTTTTTCAAAAACCCGAACTGTATACATCTCGCTTACAGAATGCACCCAAGGCGAGATCTAGGTGTTGAATCCCGGAGATAGACCATTAGTACCCTAGTGTACCGAATTTGTCTTCGAGTAGGGTGGATCTATTTCAAGGACAGTGTTTGTCATGCCTCATTCGATAAGTTTTTCTTCTTATTAATTATGTTCTTTGTTTGTGTCTTTTGGGCTAGTCATTTGTTTCCATACCCTTGATCCAACAATCTTGAAATATATCCAAATGTAAGCTTCTCTAGTTCACACCCATCCTAACACCTCTAAAATTGATCATTTCAATGGGACATTCTTTAAGAGATGGCAGGAAAAGGTTTTCTCTACAATTGATGTAGTGAACTTAGGACACATTTTGACTGACCGAATACTAGAAGATAGTTCTCATTTGTTACCAACCTGGGAAATTGGAAATAAACAAGTTAGGCATGCTATTCTAAGTACCCTTTCTAATGAACTTTTTGATATTTATTGTCAATTTAAAGTTGTAAAAGAAATTTGGGATGCAATGAATAAAAAATATAGTTTGGAAGATGCAGGAACTCAGAAATATACCATAGAGAATTTTAAAATTTTCCAAATGACTGAGGATAGAGATGTATCATCTCAAATCCATGACTACCACTTGTTGATTAATGACTTAGCTATTGAAGACATTAAATTACCCGAACCTTTTGTAGCTGGTTATTTAGTAGAGACTTTTCCAGAGTCTTGGAAAGACTACAAAAATAACATGAAACATAAAAGGAAACAAATGTCCCTAGAGGATGTCATAATCCATATTAAGATTGAGGAACAAAACCGAAATAGGGACAATGCTGAGAAAGTTAAGGAATTGTCTTCTAAGGCTAATGTAGTAGAAGAAAAACCTAAACCCAAAAACAATAGGTCCAGGAAACAAAACTCTAGGAACAAACCCAATGCATCAAACAAGATCCAAAACCCAATTATTAAAAAAAAAAAAAGAGTAAGGATCTTGTTTGACTCTAATAAAATAGTTTTAACCAAGAATGATGCATTTGTGGGGAAGGCTATTGTAATAAGGGTTTATTTATGTTGAATGTTTATGATATTATCAATAATAATGCATCTTCTTTTTTTCTGCTTACATAGTTGATTCTTGTGATATTTGGCATGGTAGACTAGGACATGTGAACTTTTCATATATGAAGAAAATGGTTGAATTGAGTTTAATCCCTAAATTGTCCTTAGAAAACCATGGAAAATGTGAATCTTGTGTAGAATCTAAAACCACAAAGAAATCTTGCAAATCAGTTGAAAGAGAATCAGATCTACTAAGTTTAATACACAGTGACTTAGGATACCTAAAAAATACAATGACTAGAGGTGGTAAATGATTCTACATAACTTTCATAGATGACTACTCAAGGTATACAAGGGTATATCTTTTGAGAAACAAAGATGAAGCAAGATATGCTTTCATCAAGTACAAAAATGAAGTGGAAAATCAACTAAGTAAGAAAATTAAAAGACTTAGAACTGACAGGGGAAGATAGTATGAGTCCAACCCCTTTAATTCTTTTTGTGAAGATCATGAGATCATTCACAAAACTACTCCTCCTTATTCTCTTGAGTATAATGGAGTAGCAGAAAGGAAAAATAAGACCTTAAAAGAAATTATGAATGCAATGTTGGTAAGTTCAGGAGTACCCTTGAACTTAGGGGGGAAGCTATCCTATTTGCATGTCATATTCAAAATAGAATACCTTATAAGAAAGCTGGAAAAACTCCTTATGAGTTGTGGAAGGGTTATGCACCTAATATAGCCTACCTGAAAGTGTGGGGGTGTTTAGCTAAAGTTCTTTTCCCTGAACCTAAAAAATGAAAACTAGGTCTTAAAACCTTTGATGCAATGTTCATTGGCTATGCTGAGAATAGTGCGACATATAGGTTTCTTGTTACTAAGTCAGAAAACAGTCTTGTAGATGTCAATACTATTATGGAAACAAAGAATGTAGATTTCTTTGAAAACATCTTTCCTATGAAACTAAATGGTGAACAACAAGTTTAGAAAACAAGTAGAGACAAGTCTATTGAACCTTCTGAATTTGAACCTAGAAGGAGTAAAAGTCATAGGAAAGAAACAAACCTTGGAGATGGTTTCTACACCTTCCTAATAGATGAGGACCTTAATCCTACAAAGAAGCTATAACTTTTCCTAATGCACCATTTTGGAAAGAGGCCATTAACAGTGAAATCGAATCAATCATGTATAACCATACGGGGAGTTAGTAGATTTACCTCCTGGTGCAAAGACTATTGGTTGTAAGTGGATCTTTAAAAGAAAGTTAAAATAAGATGGGTCCATAGAGAAGTATAAAGCTCATTTAGTTGCCAAAGGCTTTAAACAAAGGAAGGATGTAGATTACTTTGACAACTTTGCCCTTGTGAATACAATAGCATCAAGTAGAGTATTGATCGCTCTAGCTTCCATTCATAATTTGGTTATACACCAAATGGATGTTAAGACTGCATTCTTGAATGGGGATTTGGAAGTGGAAATTTATATGGAACAACTTGAGGGTCGTGTAGTTCCAGGGAAGGAGAAAAAGGTGTGTAAGTTGGTTAAATCACTATATGGGTTAAAACAAGCTCCCAAATAGTGGCACAACAAGTTTGATCATGTGTTAGTAACTAATGGATATTCCATTAATGATGCTTATAAGTGTATCTACAGTAAGTATGAGGATAACACATGTGTAGTCATCTGCCTTTATGTTGATGACATGCTGATCTTTGGAACTAGCCTAGAGGTTGTGTGTGAGACCAAGAAATTCCTAGGTCCTAAGTTTGATATGAAAGACCTAGGAGAGGCAGAGGTGATTTTAGGAATTAAAATAACTAAAACACCTATTGAGCTTAAACTTTCTCAAGAGCACTATGTAGAAAAGATCCTAAGGAAGTTTGAATGCTTTGATTGTAAACTAGTGTCAACTCCTTATGATCCCAGCTCACTATTGAAGAAAAATAAAGAACATAATGTTGCCCAAATAGAGCATGCTCAGATCATAGGGGGCCTAATGTATTTGATGAACTATACTAGACCTAACATTGCTTATGCAATAGGTAGATTGAGTCGATACACCCAAAGTCCTAATCAGGACCATTGGACTATTGTTCGTAGAGTCCTTAAGTATTTGAGAGGCACCATTAGTGCTTTAGTGGATTTCCAAGTGTCCTTGAAGGATTTAGTGATGCAAATTGGATCTCGGATTCAGATGTGATGAAATCCACTAGTGGATATGTTTTCATCTTTGGTGGAAGTATAGTTTCTTGGAAGTCTACCAAGCAAACTTGCATTACTAGGTGTACTATGGATGCTAAGTTTATTGCCTTAGAAAAGACAAGTTTTGAGGCTGAGTGGCTTGAAAACCTCTTAGCAGATATCCCTTTATGGACGAGACGAACCTCGTCTGTGTCTATGCGTTGTGATAGCCAAGCTACAATTGCTAAGGCTAAGAGTAAAATATTTAATGGGAAGAATAGACATATACGGCTAAGGCACAATATTGTGCGGTAGCTTCTTGAAACAGAGGTTATATCCTTAGAATTTGTGAGGTCAGAGTTGAATTTGGTCGATCCTTTGACCAAACCACTAAATAAGAAACTAGTGGAAGAAACATTGAGGGGGATGGGGCTTATGCCTATTACAGAAGTTAAGAGTGGTGGTAACCCAACCTATTAGAATGGAAATTCCATGAAGTAGGTTCATATGGGTAATAACAAATCACTTGTTGACTTGAGGTGCTATATCAACTCTAATTGTATGAGAGTCTATCCCTATGGTGTAGATAGAGCGTATTTTGCATTGATTAAGGTTGAGTGTTTACTCTTAATGAATACCATATTCCTTATGGATGGTATGTTTAAATGCATAACATACTTGATGGATTCACCTATATGAGAGTGGAGTCGGGGCCGCTTCCTATGAGAACTTAGGTAGTTTCTCTAGAACTCTCATGAATATCCAGGTAGGGCGCATGGCCTATTTGTGCCAACCCATTTTGTACAACTCGTAGTGTAATTGAGAAAACCAATGTGGATAAAAGTCCATTGAGTTACATCAAGAAACACTGGTTCATAGAAATTTATTTTCACCCTGTTTTGTGATTCAATACCTATTTGTCTTAAGACTAGTTCATAGCCTTTGGGCACCAGTACTGATGCATTGGATTCTTTTTTCCTCAAAATAAATAAATAAATAAATAAATAATCACGTTTACACTTTGTGGGGGATTGTAGGAAAAGTGTAAATAATTTTAATTTTTATTTTATTTTATTCTATTAGTCTTATATTTTTGGGAAGAGTCCTATTGGGATTGTACTAGTGGAGTCCCATTCTTTTTATAAGTAGAATCCCCTTCCACTCTGAGTCATGTTTTGATTACAAGTAGATTCCCATTGGGACTATGTTAGTGGCCTATAAAAGCAGGTCACCCCTCGCTCTCTATATACCAATACCATTTTTTTAGAGAGTTTTTCAAATATTCTTTTCATACATCTATCTAGACAAATTTTTTCAAAAACCCGAGCTGTACACATCTCGCTTACAGAGTGCACCCAAGGTAAGAGATGGGTGTTGAATCCTGGAGGTAGACCACTGGTACCTTAGTACACCGAATTTGTCTTCGAGGAGGGTGGATCTATTTCAAAGACAATGTTTGCCACACCTCAACCGACAAGGCGACACAACGTGCACAACCGTTTTTTGATTTTTCTTTGGGAATTTTGCTTTGTTTAGGAACTTTGCTAAAATGGGCACTTGACCTTGATGAACATTTTTCCTAGATGGACACTCGGCCTTGGTGGGCATTTTGCCTAGATGGGCGCTTGGCCTTGATGGACATTTTGCCTGGATAGGCACTTGGCCTTGATAGGTATTTGCCTAGATGGGCATGTCACCTTGTTGGGCACTTGGCCTTGATAGACATATCATCTAGATGGGCATTTTGCCTTGATGGGCACTTGGCTTTGATGAGCATTTTGCCTAGATGGGTATTTTACCTTCTTTGATCTTTCGTAGGTTGGAACTCTATAGGTGGTGGGGTTGTGTTTTGGGTTGTATTTTCCAGGCACACATGTGTAGGGGTAGGAAAATGCTGCCTTTCCTCCTGGTTTTAGCTCTAGATGTGCTTATTGCCATGCACACATGTAAGTATTGTTCTGCTTCTTCTTGTTGTGTTTAAGGGTAAGTTGAGTTTTTTTTCTACTCTTACATTTTCTCTCCATCTTCTTTGTCTTTATTTTGTTGTGCAGATGAAGTGTGGCATCAAGGATTTTAGTAGGCGGAAGGGTGAGCTTCACTACCACGTTGCTGAAACTGACCAACTGAGGCAAGTCAGGTACTTCTTTTCCAGCTAAAGCTTTTGGTTGGGTACTTTCTTGGCACTTGACGATTTGACCGAGTGCTTCTTGGAACCTAAGGCTATGGTCGAGTGCTGTTTGGCACCTAAGGCTTTTTGGTTGAGTGCTTTTTTGGCACTTAAGACTTTGTTGGGCTCTATGCTTGGCTGGGTACTACTTGGGCACCCTAGGCTTTGTTGGGCACTAGGCCCAACTGGATGCCACTTAGGCACCTTAGGTTTTATTGGGCTTTAAGCCTGGTTAGGTGCTACTTGGGCACCTTAGGCTTTGTTGAGCGCTAGGCCTAGCTAAGTGCTACATGGGCACCCTAGGCTTTATTGGGCTCTAAGGTTGGTCAGGTGCTACTTGGGCACCTTAGGCTTTGTTGTGCTCTAGGCCAACTAGGTGCCACTTTGGCACCTTAGGCTTTATTGGGCTCTAAGCCTGGTCAAGTGTGACTTGGGCACCTTAGGCTTTATTGGGCACCCTAGGCTTTATTGGGCTCTAAGCTTGGTCGGGTGATATTGGGACCTTAGGCTTTATTGGGCTTTGGACTTAGCCAGGTGCTACTTAGGCACCTTAGGCTTTGTTGGGCTCTAGGTCTGTTGGGGTGCTACTTGGGCACCCTAGGCTTTATTGGGCTTTAGCCTTGGCTGGGTGCTACTTGTGCACCTTTGACTTTGTTATGCTCTGGCCCTGGTCAGGTGCTACTTGGGCACTTTAGGCTTTGTTAAGCTCTAGGCTTGGCCAGGTGCTACTTAGACACCTTAGGCTTTTAAAGTCTAATGCTTCTTCATACCTATGGTTTTTTTTTTTTTTTTTTTTTTTTTTTTTTTTTTTTTTTTTTTTTTTTTTTTTTGCGGTCGTGGATGCGTAACATATTTGATTTGAAAAATACAATAGTTGACGATATTGCTTCCCCATTTGGGGATCTTTGCTTTTAGATGGATTAGGCCATTTGGTAAGAGTAGGAAGTTCTTCTTTGGTAGATCCGCCAGCGCCTCTTTGTCCACTGATAGTGTCTAGGCAATTGCATTGAGTCAGGCCACCAAGATCTAGTTCTCCCTTTTGATTCGGTTAACAAGTCTTCTCAGTTTGTCCAGCTACCTTCGATACTTGTTAGCTACAGTTCAGTTGTTTGTTGTGGCCACTCATAAGTTGTTGGGATGACACGCTCACCATCAACATAGTTAGCTGCCAATGTAGTCACCATGGTTGGCTTTTGTTTCATTCCCATAGATGATGCCAATTGTTGGTGCACAATCTTTCTAGATGTGATGATTTGGTGACTATCCGGGTCGCTATCCAATCTTCTATTGTCACCTCCTCTATTGGTGGGTGTCTTGGTTCTCTAGGAAAATGATATTTTTTTTCCTTGTTCTTCTTTCTCCTTTATAGGTTAGAGTTAGACGTTGGAGGTTGTGTGGAGTACACGATTAGCTTGGCAGGTTTGTGTTAGGCAGTGTGTGGTCGACTATCCCTAACGCTTCCTGTTGATGTGACAAGATGATGTTTTCCTTAGAGATTTGTTCCTCATACATGTCTTGTTGTTGCCTTTGGTATTCATGCCACATGATCCATGTTGGCAGCCTAAAAACTTCTTCCCAGTGACCAATTTTTAGTTCTTCTAGGATCAGTTGGAGTGGGCTCTCGGATCACTATAGGTTTAAATAGAGTCGGGATGACTTCTCGATCGGGAGACAATATTCAGTCGATACAACATCCGGGTACCCCTTCTCGGCAAAATTCGGCACCTCAGGAGACAGCTTTTATAGCGAAATCTGCCACCCCCGACCCGAGTAAGCAGGTAGACCCACAGGTTGGTTGGCTTCTATGGTTTGTACCTCCAATTATAATGGAAGTATAAATTTTAAAAAGATTCAGTGATTGTAGGATTCAATTCTAATGCTCTTATAGTAGCCAAAGGTCCTCGGACTCATGGTAGCACACAGACATTATCTCTTCTATCTATGCAAATAGTCATGCAAAATACAAATATTCCCTCATATATTCTTATAATTTTACATGTATATGAATTTAATTATTTTATGTTCTGACTAGTGAGTAGAAAGTGAGTTAAGGTCTCCGACAACAAGGTCTCCAAGCAACCATATTTCCCCATTTTAACCTCTCTACTGCCATTGATGCGGTAGTAGAGTATAACTAGGACATATAGATATGTCGGAAGAGCAATCGAGAGCAGATAGCTTCAAATTCTGAATGTGAGGTTCAGTTGGAGACTGTTTTATTAGCCTTTTAGATATGATTTGAACCTCTATTTTAGACAAGAACTTGGAGCTTCTGAATATATGTAGTACAACTCCTTTGGTCATGTATATATGTGCATATTGCGTTGAGATAGACAACATACAATCACTTGGCAACACAATATTAAAACTTTCAGAATATCACAAAATTTGATTGATGTCAAAGACTCATTCTGGACATTTAGGATAGGAGGTTACAATAAAGCCATTAACTGTACACATAAGTTCATTTGCAAGAATTGGGAACCAATTTAGAAGGTCAAGTATATTCGCTGTCAACAAGAATGACGCCCTCCGATTTAAGATCTCTACTGAGGAGGAACCCAGTTTGATCAAGATTCTAGGATCAAACAACAGAGTCAAAGTCAAATCAAGAGCAACGTTCCAACTTGTCATGAAGACCAAGAATAGTAATTGCTTTTGAGCAAGTAGTGAAATTATTTGCAATCAGACAATCATCTTCTTCTTCAAGAAATGCTGTAATGAAATTCTTACCAGTTGTGTCTGATTCTTCGAAACATGAAGTTAGCAAACAGATTGTTCATATATAATGTCAGTTGGCATAAATGTAGTGTTCAATCACCAAGCCACAAAGATGATACAACCGAACAGTTGCAGCAGGAAAACTTGGTTGTTTATTC
Organism: Vitis riparia; assembly: GCF_004353265.1. Taxonomy (NCBI): domain Eukaryota; kingdom Viridiplantae; phylum Streptophyta; class Magnoliopsida; order Vitales; family Vitaceae; genus Vitis; species Vitis riparia. The sequence continues at coordinate 3,460,419 of NC_048432.1, read as the reverse complement.
AAAATCAAGTAAATCTCTAGGTCCCTCATACCACGATTGCTCCCAATATTTAGGTCTTGGCGTAGACAATTCCTTTCGTGTCTAAGTGGACAGAACAATGCTTGGTGTTCTAGTTGTTGTCTTTCACCATGGTCTATAGAAAAAATATCCAGAAAACAACTAATGATCAGTAGAAGTATAAAAGGGAAGAAAGAAAACTACTGATATATTGGATCAGTCATCTTCTTCATTAGATCATTACAAACAGTTGGCTATGAAAAATTTGAAGTTAATCAACTACAATCATGACAGATATTTATTTTTCCTAAAAGAATGTAAATGTATGGTTGCTCTTTGAGTACAGCTCTCTACAGCACAAAAATAAGGCAATCAAATGAAACAAACCAAGAAAACAACAATATTAAAAGAGTTATGAAATATCACCAGATGAGATCCAACAGGAAATTAAGAAACTTTATATAATCTTGCTTACCTTAGGGCCATGTCTGGAGGAGTTCCAATTGTAGGCCTAGGGCCAATGTTGATAGGTACATGCCCAGATCTTAGACACCCTCAAGATGAACAGTAGCAGCTACTCTAGGCGCTCCTACTGCACAGGCAAAAAACAAGTTAGTCAATGTTTCTTGGCTATTGGCTTTGGCTTGGACCTTGGTGGTTATGTCAATTTTAGATAAATATGTTAATAATCCAATGACTATATTCCAAGATTGATGATATATATGCAATATATCAATTTGGAAATGTCGATATAAACATTTAAGGAATTTAAATTAGCCAATTTTCAACAATCTAGCATTCAAAATTGTACAAAATGGTTATAACTTGAAAGTTTGAATATAAACTGAGGTACAATATTCCTAGAGGCTCAAGTCTCCTTAGAACAAGGCATCACATCACATATTTATGTGGCCTTATGTTTGAGGTAAGCACCTTATCTATCGGCGAGTTCATCAATAATAAGCTTTTTGCAAGAAATTGGAGACCTAAAATTACTCTAATACTTCTTTTCTTGAATATTAAATTTTCTTAAAAGTGTTATCGATTATCAAACATTTATATCAATGGTGGAAACTAGTTTGCTACCAAAGTGAAGGTCAAAGTCCTAATTATCATTTCGCTAAACAATGTAATATAGTATTATACAATTATTGCTTTTAAAAGAAAATTTACAAGCCAACTAGCAAAATTTATGATTATACCTTTTTCCGACTTCACTCACGCCATTGAGCTTTATAATCTGATGAAACAAGCCTAAATCAAAATTATACAAAAAAAAATAAAGAATTGGAGAAAACAAACTTGTAAGCACTAAATTTTGTACTTTAAAAGAGGAAATAGGATGCCAATTGTAGGTTTAATTTAAAGAAACCTTAAAAAAATATTTTTAAAATTATAGGAAAACCCCCGTACCTTAGAAAAGATTGGGGCGAACAGTCTACCTTTTGGCGATGTTCACATCTAGAGGAACGACTTCTTTCTTAGTAGATCTGATGATGGTGTTGATCTTTGGGAAGAGATGATTAGAAGGCTACGTTGAATTTTAGTGAGTGAGAGAGAAAGCAACACCCAAAACCCTAAAGCAAAAAAGGAATTAATAACTTAAATAGATTCCATTTTTTCCTTATGACGTGTCTACCTTAGTAAGGTTTTTATGGCAGTGATACCATTTGGATAATTAAGTCATTGATTTTGATGGATCTTTTCCATTTGAATTTTTAATATATAAACTTAATCTTTTTACTTGGGGTAATATATTTGGTATTTTAGGATTTCCTTTTTAATAATATGCTTTTAGTAGATGGTTTAACTATGTCCTAGTGTAATAAGTAGTCTTGCATTACATTATCTACTATGGAGTAGGAGTGTGTTGCTTGTTCAAGGGATGTATGGAAGTTGTTTATTTGATGATATACTTTCAACACTTAGAGTCACGACTTGAGCTAATAAGTTTATCAAGATCTAAGCATTGATGGTGTTGCTACTCTATTGTATAGCAAGGATCCAGTTAGTCACATTGTAGGACAAAACACTTATAGACAATTGATTCTACTACATTCAAGATATTGTTGCTTAAGGGGAGGTAGAGTCAAAACAAGTAGACAATTGATACAAATACACACACAACATAGAGACAAAACACATGAATAATACTATGGTTGAATAAATTAATTGGATGACATCAAGCTAACATTGATCTAGTATAATTATTTTGGAGCCTAAATGAGGGTATGATGAGATGATAATTATTTTGTCATCAACATAGTGAACAACATAAATTAAAATCTTGAAATGTCACCTTAGCCAACCTAGTAGAAATGATTCATCAAAATATTTGAATGTGAGATCTTAAATTGGTGTTTGACAAATAAATATGGTAATAAACATATATTAAGTATATATGAAGTGACCAAGCTGAGATTTGTATCATGTTATTATAGGGAATCCCGAATCTCTTTGTTCCTTATCCTATGATTAGGCTAGGTACATGCGAATCTTTCTAAGTTTTTCTAAATCGTATGAACAATGGAAAAATTGTGTTTTAAAATAATAACAAGATTTAGAATTTGCATTAGAAAACATTACCTTAGATTTGGATGTTCCCAAATCTAATTCACGTAGTAAAGGAGAAGATCGAAGTTTTTAGAGGTCTTGAACACCCAAGATCTTCCACCAAATGACTTTTCCTTGATTTTAGATCTTAATTGGTGAGAAGGAAGGAAGACTAAAAAGGCTATGGTTCTCTCTCTCTTTGAATAGTGAAAAATGGCTCACTTCAAAAAAGTAATGAAAACCTTATTATTTAAGGGGTATTTATAGGGTTCCCTAATTGGGTGTAAGTGACTTAAGCGTACTAAAGGTTTGAATCATTTAATTTAGCTCAAAATGAGTCTTAATTGATTAATTAACCTAACATAGTTATCTAATTAATTAATTAGCTAAATCTGGAGACTTTGTTCACTTACCCCTATGCAACCTTGCATAATTACCAAAACACCCTTATACGTAAAAGTGAACCAAGAGTTGTGTCATCAAGGTATATGAGCTTAGGTGGAGACCATTGAGACCTATAAGACAATACTAGCTACCCCAAAATCTAATTTTGAAGTTGATTTAACATTCCACTATAGAGAATCAATTGCACTATAATACCTTGTGTAAATAACAATGAGATGCTAAGTGGTCGAGCCCATGACTTATTATCCATTGCATTCAGTCTCCCTATGAACTGGTGTTTGTAGTCTAATAAGTGAAAACTATCACCTTTCAAGACTACCTCTACTATCTTTGAATTACAAATCCTCTTATTATGTATTTAATTGATATATCTTAACTCTCCAAGAGTCTATGTCAAGTTCCATTTAAGAAACTACTATGACCATAGTTTACATGAACATACCTCCTTAGGATCACTTAAGGGGACACTCTGTCTCAATCCTCTTAGATTTCATGGTACTTCTGTTACAAATACTCATTGTCATAGACTTGCATCAATAGTGAACCAATCCATAAGGAACATATCTTATGATTTCATTAGTAGGTCAAAGTCACTACTAACTTTAACACAAATTCTATATTCTCTCAAGGTTAAGAGACAAAACAATGAAACAACTTGGTGAAATCATGACTATTTGATAGCTTTATATCATGGTTCACCATAAGTCTTGTCTAATGTGTAACCATACGCACTAGTATACTCACCATGGAAAACCCATCCTGATAACCAAGACCAACCATTCCTCTAAATATGAAGTAGCATACTATAACCTCTAATGGGTTACCTAGGCCTATGAATCGGTTGTGAACAAGTCATTTACTTACAATGAATCCATTTCTTAAATTTTTTTTGCAACTCTTAATGCACTCAAGTCCTGTACAATACAAGATATATATATCAAAATGCTTACAAGGTATAATGTATAGGATTAGGATAAATAAAAGTGAACTAAAAGTTTATTAATAAATAATAAAATTTTAAATTTATTACATCATTTCATGCTTTTATGAAACCTTTAAAATTTTAAGAGCAACCTTTCATAATCATGAATTAAACTTTAGTTTCAACTTCTATCAAAGGCTAAATGAGAAAAGCTATCATAGAGGAGGCCTCAGCCAATGGGTAAGATGCACTGTTATACCAAACAATAAGTGGAAAATACAATTTTATTAATACTTGAGACAAAAAAAAAAAGAAATAAAAGGAAGATTTTACACTCAAACCAAGCATTTATTTATAATGAAGTGCAGTCTCCGTACGCACATGTGGACTTATTGGAAAATCATACAAATTATTGAAGGACGACCTTAGCTAGGCTAACAGTCTCCTAAATAGGCTATCTTTTATATATCTTTGCATTCATCCATCTCCTCATTGTCTTTGATTTTAGATGGTGAGGATGTGAAAGTAACAGGAAGCAGTGGACGATTGTTCACAGTGAGGCTTAGCACATCAGCTCTCGAATAATGTCCTACCACATCGAACTGGAACTTTGCTTTAGGAATCTCTCCACGAACATCTACATATCAAGTGATCACAAAAATATTTCATCAGTCCATGATAAATATCATAGAATATCAAGTCTTCGATAAAACTAAGTTTGCAGTCCTCTTAA